>NC_136940.1:4161178-4163888 GCF_949987615.1 Pollachius pollachius
GCTCCTCCTAGCGCGAGTGTGGAGGGGTCCCTGCCCGATGCCTCGCCCTGACCGCTCCCGACGAGCTGGCTGTCGCCCTGCGAGGTTAACTCCGCCGTCGGCGCGTCAACGTGTGAATGAAGGGTTGCAAGTCGCTTCGGATAAAAGCGTCTGCGTTTCCACTCAATGTAAGTGCAACGTAAAATGGAGGCCGTGGGTCTTGCTCCACCGTCGCCGTGACTACAGGACGAGGGGCGGGAGATGCGCGCAATAAACGCGTGTTCAATTCCCGATGAAAGCGTGCGAGAGGTGTAACGGCGTGTCTGCTCAACAGCTATCCTCCGCGGTTGAAGTTCCACTCCCCCTCCTTCTCCCCCTGAGGGGAGTTTAAACGCTAACCGGCTAATGCACAGAATAACGACTGGCGGTCAATTTGGCGGAAAATCTTCCACGTTTGAAGCGCACATTAAAGCGACATTAAGAAAACATGACGCCGCCGTCTAGGAATGCGGAATGCGCTGTAGAAGGCCCGGTCGATCCCTGCCAATGATAAGGCACCATCTGTTCCCCATGAGTCGATCGGATTGGCTGCCGTGACGCTGGTCACTCATCCACGGAACATCCACACACACACACACACACACACACACATCGGACGGACACACAGGGGACCTGGGTGCACGCACACACACACACGCACACACACACGCACACGCACATGTGGACACACACGCATATGTGGACACACACACACACACACGCGGACACACACACATGGACACAAGTACCGCAAGGAAACACAAACGCAGACACACACACACCGACATAGACAAGGCATGGACATACACACACACACACACACACACACACAACCAAACACGGACACACACACGCGTGCACGCTCGCGTGCACCCACGCACACAAACATACCTGCACACACGCACAGTCACACACACACTCACGCACACACACACACAAACACGCACGGACGCGGACACGGCATGGACACCGGTCTTATCACGTTCTCCGAGGCCCCCGTGCTTAGCTCAGATTATGGGGTCCGGGGTGCATCGCCCCCCCTCTGTTATTGTAACTCCTCTGGAAGGCCGGCTCATGCCCTTTCTTCACCGCTTCGGTTTCCAGGCTGGATTAGGAGAGGAGGCGGGGGGGGGGGGGGTCGGGTGCCGAGGGCCCGACACTGAGGCCCCTGGTTCACGGGGGACATCGGCCATACTCCCTGACCTGCCCACCTGCTCTTCTCTCGTCCTATCAAACCCTATGGATCCAGGCTCCGCCCCTTACCTCCCCCCTCTCCTCCTCCCCTTTCTCTGTTGACCCCCCCCCCCCCCCACACCCCACCCCCTTCCACTACACACACACACACACACACACACACACACACACACACCTCCAGCCGCCCCTTCCGATGCAGCTTTCGGTACACCTGGTCTCTCCCCTTCCTCCCCCTTCCCCTCTCCATCCCTCCCTCCCTCCCCCCCTCCCCTCCATCCCTCCCTCCCTCCCCCCACCCCTCTCTCCCTCCCTCCCTCTCTCCCTCCTCTCCTCTGGGTGCAGTAGGCTCTCCTCCTCTGGGGGCAGTAGGCTCTCCTCCTCTGGGTGCAGTAGGCTCTCCTCCTCGGGGGCAGTAGGCTCTCCTCCTCGGGGGCAGTAGGCTCTCCTCCTCGGGGGGCAGTAGGCTCCCCTCCTCGGGGGGCAGTAGGCTCTCCTCCTCGGGGGGCAGTAGGCTCCCCTCCTCGGGGGGGCAGTAGGGCTCTCCTCCTCGGGGGGCAGTAGGCTCCACTCCCCTCCTCGGGGGGCAGTAGGCTCTCCTCCTCGGGGGGGCAGTAGGCTCCCCTCCCTGCCACTGCCGGCCGTGGCTAAGGCTTAGTAACTCTGTCTTGTGCGCCGCCGGAGGGGCCGGCGTGTTGTGGTTGGCAGAGGCTCGGGGCGGCTGGCCGCGGGGGCAGAGAGTGACAGAAGAGAGAGGGGATAAGTATATTTGGGGGGGGAGGACTGTGGCCAAGCACAACACGCCGTAGGATAGTGTTTCCACAGAGAGCTTTCAGAAGGAGCTGTTGTCGCCGTGACCTACCCGCCCACGAGCCGGTCTGATTAGGACGTGACAGGGACGGCTCATCGCCCGGAGATACGGGTAGACACGTGTGTGTGTGTGTATGTACACACACACACACACACACACACGCGCATGCACGTCGTATGCACGCACGCACACACAAACACAAACACACACACACACGCACACGTATTATGATTGCATACGCACACAATAAGCACACACACACACACAAACCTTAAAAATACACACACGCACACACACAGCTAACACAAACAACACACGCAGACATGCGCACACCTGGACCCACCCCTGTCCTCCCCCGACACACACACACACACACACACACACACACACACACACACACACTAACACACACACACACACACTCTTGCCGGTGCAACCCAGGAAGATTCCCTAAGCACTCAGAAGGTCGATACAGGTTGCCGTCTGACGGCGTGTCAGCGGGCGACCGGACTCAGAGCTGCCCCGGCAAACACACTCTGCAGCGGCGTGGGCCGTTCTATCGGGCCGCTCCCAGCCACCCCCCGACGCGGCAGAACTGAAGCCCCGAGTGGAGAGGAGGGATCCGGTAGAAGGGTGATCTCGCCCTCCCTCCAGCCGCGCTGGGTCAACACTTTCGGGCTCACCGCCAAA
>NC_136940.1:4164088-4171588 GCF_949987615.1 Pollachius pollachius
ACACACATGTGTACATGCCATTGTTTAACTCTTGCAGGTGTACCGTTGGCATATAACCAGCCAGCAATGCCTCGCTGAGCTCCCCGGCAGATTTTCAGTTCATCAAAGGGTCATATCTTCTCTGCCCAAACTCGTATTCATTACAAAGTGTCCACAGCGGTGGCGCCGCTTAATCCAAGGTCTTACACTGCCCCCTAGTGGGGCAAACGCCTTACTGTAGCATGTGGCATGCACCCCTGCCCTCTCCAGCGCAGCAGATCAATCAGCTATTTTCGATCCTGTACCCCCAGTGTCAATCAGAGTTCAGCGTGTCTGAGTTCACCACTAAGCTTACTTTATTCTGTCCGGAAAGCTTAGGCAAATGTATTTATAATCATAAAGATGAGTGCCATTTAGTCCCTTGGAGCATGTCTACAACAACAGGCTCTGTACATACATCCTAGTCCAGTGCATCAAGGTTAATGAAGGATATACTTGGATCTTGGACTGAATTAAGAAACAATAGCCCCAGTCTGGACTCAACAGACAGAGAGGCGTTTTGTACATGCGAACCGCGTACAAACGCCTGTGTTGTATTGGTAATGCGGTGGATGTGGTGTTAAATATGGATGTGGTGGGTATAGGGAACAGAGATGGATGCTTTTGTAACCACATTAGCCAACGTTGATAGTTGGGGGGTCAAGCGAGGTAGGGGTCAAGTGAGGGGAAACGGCTCCCACAGTACTGCCTTATTATCTGTATGTAGTTTTTATCGTAGTGTTGGACCACACACCTGTTGTTGCCCTCTCAACTCTTTGTCTTCAAGTCTCAACAAATGGGGTTTCCTGCTGTATTGTCTTTTTGACAAACACAATTACTCAATAATGGCTCACAACGTGAATCGTCAATAATACATTGAGCGTGATTGATCAAACATGTGCATCAACATATATAATCACATATTTTAAAGTTTGTCAAATGCAGTAGAAAGATTGTACATTTCTGGGGGGATTTTGATGGCTTAATTAGAACATTCATATGTCTAAAGAATGCAAGCACATTTAAGAAAATGTGTGGGATTTTGATAATTATTTATTAATGAAGTATAATTACTGAATATTTAATATTTAATAACATTTATTTATCATTAATATAATAAAAAGCATTGTCATTATTTATTATTATTAATAATATCCTTATTATTACGTGGTTATGTACAATAAATGTATATTTAAGGAATAGTAATGTTAATATTAATAATAATAATAGTAATATTATTATTGTAACTTTAATTAACAACAATTACTCATATTAACAATACAAATAATAATACAAAATGAACAATAATATAAAAGTATTATTAGTACATTAGTACTAATAATACACCTACTATTATCAATAGTACTACAAATGTGACCATAAATAATAATAGCATTATCTGAAAAACAAATCTACAAATATTAAAATATATTTGTATGGTTTATTACATTGTAATGAATAGTATATTTTATGTAATTAATTGTGAATAAAAAAAAAACAAATTCATGCTTGACGTGACATTTAAATGCAGCTCAAAAAGAATAATAATTATAATCAGTTTTAATTATCACGTTATTAATTGTGTATATACAGTAAAATATTGTTTGAAGATAACACAAACTAATATATTCATGAAATCAATAACAAAATTAAACAATAATGTTGTATTAATGTAAATATTTCAAAATAAATGCTGTAACACCCAGCATAGATTTCTTGAGCAATATTTAGTCAATATAAAATAATGATAAATGGTTGTATATTTGTAGACATAATATGATATACCTAGGAAAGTCAATAAAACATTAGACTCGATAACATTTATAATATATAGTTCTCAAACTCCAAAGGTTTGCCCCTTGTATTCCCAAACGACATAATATTTTGGCCTGACCTCTGGATGACACACAATCCTCAGGGTTATTTTGGCTTCGTAGTAAATTGTTTCCGACAAACAAGATTGAGATTCTCTCTCTCTCTCTCTCTCTCTCTCTCTCTCTCTCTCCCTCTCGCTCTCTCTCTCTCTCTCTCTCTCTCTCTCTCTCTCTCTCTCTCTCTCTCTCCCTCTCGCTCTCTCTTTCTCTCTCCCTCTCTCTCTCTCTCTCTCTCTCTGGCCGGTCGCTGATCCAGCTTCTCCCCATTACTTCTGCTCTATAGCACAGGGAAATGTCCACGCCATGTTTGTCAGTGTTGATCAATGTTGTTCCTTCCACTCATGGCACTCACACACACAAACACACACACACACACACACACACGCGCGCACACGCACAACGCACACACACACACACACACACACACACACAAACACACACACACACACACTCAGGCCCACCAGCGACATGTAGTTGTGGGATGTAGGGGGAGGGATGTACTGAGCATGCTCAGTACATGAAAAAGTCATGGGGCTTGGAGGAAGGGAAATCAGCTGTAAAGTGGGCCAAACGGCCTCTCGTACGGCATGTGCAGAACGTAGCCACCGCTCCGCTCCAGGGAGTGCGCTGATCGTTCCGTAATGAGCCTCAATCCTTTGTTTAGCCCACACACACCCCCAGATAGGGTGGGTATTAAATAGGTCTCTCAGGGGGGCCGTGTACCTCCACTACGGGGCTCCTCAAACCCCATGCAGGAAGGCCCCTGGATCCAGGCCAGGCCCCTTGTAATACGGGCACACCCCCTTCTCCATCTCATTTTTTTATTCTTACACATGTGAGCCTATCGTCGACGTGGTGTGAGTCCCCCAGCTGTGTCCCCCTCGCCCTTTGCTCAAAGGTCTGTCAGGACGGATTTGTACCTTTCGCTTTTTCCCGCCGACGAATTGACAGCAGTCAAACCGAGTGTCAGTCCTGGGCCGGCGGCCGGCGCTATTAGGGGGGGGGGGGGGGGGAAACTGCGAAAGAAAGAACTCGAAAGTCGCTGAATGTGTGGGCACCCACTCAAATGTCGGCTCGGTCGCAGACCGCAACACGGCGCCGGAGGGGGTTGACGGTAGTGGTCGTATGTCCCGCCTGCCCCCCTCATTCTTCGTCGCCCTTCCTCCCCCTTCCTCCTCCTCCTCCTCCTCCTCCTCCTCCTCCTCCTCCTCCTCCTCCTCTCCATCTGGGCCACTGCGGAGCCAGAGGCAGCAGGTTGGGTGAAGATCAACAAGTCTAGCGGGAGCGGCGCAGGTCAGCGGGAGGTCATGCAGACTCCATCGCGTTCTGCAGGGACTCCAGATTTTCCTTCACCTCCCCCCCCAACCCCCCTCAGCTGATGCACACACATATACACACAGAAACACACGCATGCAGAAGCACACGCACACACACACACTCGCACACCCACGCACACATAAAAACACGCGCATGCAGAAGCACACGCACACAGTCAAGCACACGAACACACACACGTAGAAACACAGGCATGCAGATGCACATGCACACTCACACTCGTACACACGCACACACACAAACACATAGAAACACAAGCGCGCAGAAGGATACGCACACACACAGACAGACTCGCGCACACACACTCAAACCCCCTCGCACACACACACACGGTGGCAACCAAGCGACCAATTACAGGAAAGGGGAGAGGGGGAGGGAGGGAAGCTAGGGGATATTGTAGCAGCTATAGGGACCCACTTCCAACCCGATGGTTGTGGGTTCCATCCCCAGTGTCTCGAGCCAAACCGGCTGCTAAATAATATCTGACCCAAACACTTTGAAATGAAGTGAATTCACTTTGAAATAAAGTGAATTCACTTTGAAATAAAGTGAATTCGCTTTAGCGTCGTGTGAATAGAAAACGTCTGCTAGAATGAGTCCACGTGTAAATAGTAGGAGGGGGCATTGAGGCATAGGGCTTCATGCTTCTAACCCATATGTATACATATATACTGCACACATGAGTCACGTAACCTCCACCTCGGCCCAGCCGGCTCACTGATTCGAAGCGGCCCATAGAATGTGACTGGTAGCGCTGTTGGGCATTCTGAAGGCATCTGCAGACATCAGTGAGGGCCCAGCAGTAGGGTGGCGACAGGGAAACCACAATGGATCAGGGAGCGTTTATGAACGCAAAAAACTGTACTGCACACTTTGGTCACTAGAGTCACCAGAGACTGTGGTATCTTCTTGGCACGAGAGACTTTTGTATAATGTTCAATAATGTATGCTCAGTTAGAGAGAATATGCTGTCAATAATGTCAACAAACACACGTTGAAGCATTTTTACTTATATATTTTCACTACTCTTACTGTGTGTAAATGTATGTAAATATATTAGTATATATATATTCTTATTGCAGTCCTACTTTCTGCTGTGACAAGCTAGTTTCCCGTCTGGGATTGATAGAGTCCATCTTATCTTCAGCATCTTTAACAAATCACACGGCCCTATGAAGAATTTCCTCTCTCTGCGTATTAGAGTAATGCCTGGTGCTCTACGCCTACAGCCTTGTTATCGTAGCGGATCAATGACATCGTCCTTGAGTCTGATTTAAAAAGGGGAAATATACTTTGGGATGGATCTTTAACTAAAATAAAGCTATATATATATATATATATATATATTATATATAAGTAACAGAAAGTAAAAAAAATTACTTATTCTACACTTTTAATGGCCAAATTGTTATCACAATTTAACTTTATAATTATTTTTTAAATATACAGCAATGTGTTTTGTGTATAACAGAATTATAATACACAAGTATTATAATACAAAATTTCCAGATTGGGTTGATAAAGGAAAAGATTATTTTTGAAATTATTTTAGTATTTTAGTACAGTACAGGATAGAAAACTAAACAGCTTTCTTCCCTTTTGAAAAGGATTACAAAGTATAGTACTTATTCAATAAGAAACTATACCATTTTATAAAAAAGATATAACGTAAAATATAATGCAAATGCATTCATGATAATTAAATAAGGGTATATACAATATCTTGAATATAATAAATATTTAATACAAATTATATCAGATTTTGTTATATTTATTTACCAGTTAAAAAAAATATATAAAATATTGCTGATAATGGGATTTAACATGCTTAATGTGTTAAACTTTAATAATTTATTGTAATCATAGAATGTAGAATTTCAACTAACAATCAAACAATTATTTATTTAGCTGTTTGACACATGATAGACATGAATTCCTACTGCTTTCCTTCAAAGCAGTAGGAAAAAAAGCAGTATACTATATTTTTAATTCATAACATTTCAAAACAATGATTTAAGAGATAAACAAAATCACAATTTGATCTTCATTCTGAACTCTGAACTCAAGTGTATTATTCATTGGAGTCTGAAGATGAAGTGTTTTAAGACGGTGAAGGTTCCTTCAGTCGATAGCCTTTCTGACACAGAGTTCACCATCAAATATTTACAGAAAGACTTTTCTTACACAGCCAAAGGGTATCAAGGATATCACGAGGCCATGCACTTAACCAGCGTGGCTCCGCCACCGACCGCATAAAGCAGCTCTACACACCTCAGCACACAGTACTAAGCTTTCCACTTCAGGACACACTCTTGGCATTGTACCAGGTATTACTTTTTTTTTTTTTTTCTATGATGTGAACTAGTTTTACAGGAAAGACAAAACAAGGGCATAACCTACAGTCCCTCAAACAATGTGGATTTCCCATGATAGAAAGTAGAAACGTTTATTGTATCTAAACAGGAAATTGTTTTCAATGGTGCTTGAAATATTTGTGTGATATTTTTTGAAAAACTGCATTTTTGTCCTTTTTATTGGTGGCAAGATAATTTGTATTTTTAAAAAAGATATATGTTCTAAAAGATTATATCAATATTCTTTAGTATATACGCTTAACAAAATCTATAATGTTTCTATATTAACCATTATTCCTTACAGAAAGAACCTTTGGGTTATCATACAGTTTGTAATTGATTAATAATGAAAGGTAAGACTGCAAAAGATAAATGTTGTTTTAGTATACAGTAATGTAACGTAATCTAGTTATAATATAGTCATAATAAGACAAGACCACAATTAAATGGCTTGTGAGTATGTTTTTACTACGATACCTATTTAATTTTATAACTTACAACGTTTTATATGAACATACACTGTGTGCACTTAATAAATCAAACACAAAAAGCAAAATCCCTATTGGGTCCTTTCAAGCAGAAATCCAAACTACCCACCACTGTTTTGCTACAGCTGCTTTCCCCATGTATTTGTTAAAAAGCCATATTTAACAATTTCCGCTTCAACGCTTGCGCCAAAGCAATTCGATTTTCCTTGACATGTTCCTGAAAGGAGTTCTTCAAACCTGTGACACCTACTTAACCCAGACTACCCATAACTTTCCTATGCGTAAAGAAACCCAGTGCTGGCACTGCAGGTTCCTGTGTGCTTAATAGACTGGCAGCCGTAATGTAGAGGAGCGTTCACAAGGGCTCACAAGCGTACCGAAGTGTTGTGATGGCTTCACAGAGGGGGCTGCTTCTGCTAATGAGTGTGCTGCAGCTGTGTGTACATAACACTGTTTCTCATACACACGCACACGCACGCCTACCCTCATACACAGCCACACACACACACACACACACACACATGCACTTACGCACATCAATACCAATGGTTGTCAAATACAAGGGGAAGAGGAGAAGGTCAGGGTTGTTGGGAGCAGTTTAACATCCTTTGGCGACCCATTTTCCCCAACAAGTCGTTATCGTTATCAAGGCCACATGTACAATGTGCAAATGTTCCCATCGCGCCGTCCATTTCAGACGTATAGCTTTTGTTTATTATATCTAGGAAGTTAGTGTTAGTGATATTATCATTCCCTGAGTACTTAGGACAAAACTGGAAGGAGAAAAAAGTCAATGGGTATAACATAGCATCAGTTAAAAACCTCTGCATATTCTGGATGGACTTAACTGACGTATTTCTCATAGATGTGGCCAGCGGTGGTCTTCACCGTGATGTGACGCATCTCTAGCCATCCCTCCATGGTATGTCGCTGTCTTAAATGTCAGTGCACGACCTCTGATGTATAATTAATAGAATGACACACCACAAAGACAAGGGGCCAGGGAGTAGGCCAAATACCTATGCGTTCCCTCAGAAAAAGAGATGGATGAGAAAATATGGGCCGGATTATAAAATCCAAGGGCGGATCTTGGCCCTTAGCCGTACGTGGATTGGTACGAGGCAACACACTTTTTTAAATCTTTCGGTTATAATTGGAAAGAGGTTACCCCAAGTCCATGAAGGGGCGGGGCTTGGTTCAGCGGTGGTGGAGCGTCGGTGTTGGCTGAGCTCCCGGTGCCCCCACATGTTGTTCAGCCAATAAAAAGGCCACCTCAAGCTTCACACAAAGACCAACTTCAGCGGGACAGGAATCGGCATGACAGTGTTTACACGGGGGGGGGGGGGGGGGGGGGGGGGGGGGGGCTTACGAATGTCGGCCGAGACACTCTCTGTGTGAAAAAGGGGAGAAAGAAGACAATGTAAAAGCAGT
>NC_136940.1:4174088-4261588 GCF_949987615.1 Pollachius pollachius
CCGGCTTAGCCCAGCCCAGCCACTACAGATGGGGCTGTAATCCCTAGTCCAGAGAGGGGGGGGGGGGGGGGGGAGGGGGGAGGCAGGGGGGGGAGGGGGGGGAGGCAGGGGGGAGGGAGGGGGGAGAGAGGGGAGAGGGAGGGAGTGGATGTGGGGAGGGGTGTTGCGAGGGTGCTCCAGAACAGCAAGGAGTGGGGCTTGCCCAGCACTCCCTCTCTCCCTCTCACACCCACCCCTCCCTCCCTCCCTCCCTCCCTCCCTCCTTCCCTCCCTCCCTCCCTCCCTCCCTCCCTACATGTGAAAGACGTCACATGTTCGGGGGCAGAGAGGAGATGAGATGCACTTGAGTAGTGACGGTATTTTAAGCACCAGGGTGTTTGTGGGTTAAGCGTTTCTTCGAAAGGTGAGACTATTGCACAATTAAAAATTAAGGTTTGGACTCGAATTACCTCTCCATGGGGTGCGTGTCTAAGTGAGTGTGTCGGTGTGCTGGTGTATGATTAACAGGTCTTAGGAGAGGAAATCTGCTAAAGCAGATCAACAGTATAGGCCGTTGGGTGCTATTGGGTGCTGCAGGGTGCTGTGTGTGCAAGGCCAGTGTGTAATGGAGAAGGTGGGAGGCAACACAATATCAGCAGGCGATGTACGAAAAATGGCATTTAGGGAATCAAGCAGGCGCTTTCATCCGAAGCGACTTATGCAGACATTCACACACCGATAGCGGGGTCACCCGTGCAAGGCGACAGCCAGCCAGTCGGGAACAGTTAGTTAGGATAACCAACACACTTATTTACTGCTACCATTTCTCAAAGTAACTTCATTTTAATTTATTAAATACATTCACAAGATCAGGGATGCCAACAGGTCGACCGGAGACATGAGGGTTTGACCCCATAAACCTTCTTCTTCAAACATCCTATCCCACTTGAGGTGTTTTATGCAGGACAGCACAGAGCACTCACAAAGAATTTCTGGTGGCACGTTTGGCCAAAGAAAACCATCATTCTACGGTTCATTGCTGAAACATAGGATCTATGATTCATTCGACCCCAAGTCCATTTACTCTCCCCACACCGAGAGCCAAAGCAAGCATTTCATTATTAAAATGCCCTCTGATTCATGTAAACGTGGCTTGATTCTGACTAGAAGCAATATGTGACTAACAGTAAAAAATAAATACAGTAGAGACACAACTCTGTCCATATTGTTTCAGGTCAACCTTTTCTTTAATGTTTTTGGGTAAATAACTCCTTCCCCTAACACCCTTTTACTACCGTTTCTCTGAAGGTATCTCAGGCTACTACGCTCACCTCCCCTTCTCCGTAGCACTCACGCTTTCAGAGCTCTGAAGACGTCTAAAGGTGACACATGTATTATTAAAACCTGCTGTACAAGTGCGACCGTCCATACAGAGTCGCACTTGTACACTCACACACACACACTTTTAACAGTTTCAGAAAGGCGGACACTTTTTGCCGAATTTACCGACTTACTGAACAATTCCTGACACCAATTCTTTTCTATTTTAGAAGACCTGGAGTGGCCTCAGAAGCTCAAACACTCTGTCACTTCGTTCGCCCTGAATAGCCCTCATGAAAAACTTATCGGGGCAAGGTTCACAACTGTTATTTCATCCCGGATGTTCTAAAGCTGTCCTTGTGAACAGGGATAGCGTCCTCCACCACGACTGCTATCAAAGAGAGGTAAAGAAGAAGAGTTGCAGCAGCCGAGAGATGTGGCTGGAGCTAGCAATGGCCCACGGCACTTCCATTTCCTGAGAGGACCAAACAGACAAGGCGACGCTGCGCCAACACAGATAAGTGTATGTGTGCACGTGTGGGTGTGCTGAAGTACACCAGTATGTCCTCATCCCTGGCAGACTAATTTCCAGCTCACCAGCCCTCACCCGACCGTACCCACGCGGGTCAAACAGCGGTCAATCCCGAATGTTCCATAGACACAAAGAAAAACAACCGTTGACGTGAAATCCCTCGCAGATGTGGACCGTGCCCGGCGGATGAACCCCGTGCCCTCGCCTTTCCTTCCAATGTCCCCGCCGGCCAAGTTCACGTGCCCATCGTTGGGACAAAGCCCCGCCACGCCGCCCTGTCTCTCCCCGTCTTGATTGGTCGAGGGGGACAGAGGAGAGAAGGCACTATGGTGATGGCGGTGGTCGTCGTGGGGTGGGGGGGGGGGGGTTTGGATTTTTCGCACAGATATCAACAGAAACTACTACTTTCGCAAAGACACACCACGTGACAGGGCTGTAAACTTTTGACCCTGATACGTCGGGTCGCGGTGCGGTCAGGCCGATGCCGCGGGGGCAGTTGGCGGTAAATGCCGCAGTGAGGTGGAAGGGTAGGGAGGTGGGCGGAGCCTCGCCGTTGGGTAACCAAACAGCCGAAAAATATCTGTCTCATCGGCATCATGTCCTAATGCTACCAACTAAGCCGCTACCCGGCATCACACGGGTTCACACAGAGTTCGACGCCGTGACCTTGGCACGACCCCTCTCTGCCGTCACCGTGGCCGCCAGCGTATGTGTCATGGCGGACGGTGGGGGCCTTGGCTCCGCCCCTACGCCTGCTCCACAAACGGTTGTTCTCTTTAGGATGTTTACGGTACACTGAGGGGTCACAGTGCCGCCTGTCGGTTAACACCAGGAGTTAAGGGAGGATTTCTATTGAAACTCTATTGAAACTTTGAGGGATGTCGAAATTGGAAGACACTTGAGGATAGAAAAATTGTTTGTGTGTTACTTTTGTTGATTGGTTGTTTGCGTGAAACAAAGAAGCAATGACTGCTTTTTTTATTTTCATTATTTTCGTTAGACATAATTATTTTCTTTGTGGACGAATATTTTCGGTATTTTCGCACAGAAAGAAAAACAAAAAAAAAGTGTATAAAAACGGATTTTTTTTAAGTGTAAATTGTTAACCATTTACAAATCTCAAAATAAATAATAATAAAATAGCAACAATAACAGACGAATATTTTTTGTATAAAGTGTATAAAAACTGTTTTTTTTTAAGTGTAAATTGTAAATGTTGGATTTAACTAAACATATTTTGCACTGCAAGTAATTAAACTCTGTCAAAAAAACGTTTTTATATGCTAAATTTAAATACGCATCTTTGACATATTTGTATTTATTTATTCTGTATTCCATGTCCAAACCGAGCCTCACAATTTGGCAAAAATATATAATTGTGAATATAGAAATATATATACATTTATGTATTTTTTTTATCAGATTCATCTTCACAATAATTGCTTTAATTTCAGATTCATTTAAAAGCCAAAGATAATCTGGTATACAAAATGGCAAATTATTTTTTTTAACCTTTACTGTATTTTACAGAAACTAAGTGTGCGTAGATGTATTGTTTTCCCTTAAAGTACATCAATAGCCACTTGAAATATATAAAATGTCATCATTAAAAATGTAGATACCTTAATTTAATTAATATAGGACACATTTTATTTTTTTTATTTTCCCAACAAAATAATTTATTTATAGCCTTAATAAATACCGAGAAACAAATCCTACTTACTGTTAAAAGTGTGTTTTAGATGCAAAAGTGTATATGTATTAATATAAATAACCAAATCTCTATATATTTATTTAGAAAGGATGGAGAAAATAGCAGATGTATGAGGGTTATTGCTTTAATTTTCTTTTTTTCTATGAATATTCAATACAAACAGGGGAGTAACAGGACAAAATGCATTGGCATTGATAACTTTGAATACAAAATAATTATAAATACCAAATGCAATGTTATGCAATGGCAAGACAGGAGTAGTACTTAACTATTCAGAACTAAACCATTTACGAATCTCAAAATAAATAATAAAATAGCAACAATGAAAACAATGAGAATATGAAACATGTGCACAGGACATATGGAGGTAGACTTAGACATTTTTTGATTAAATGCCTCCGTCTCTTTGGATTACAACGGGTGGAAATGAGCTACTTCCAACCACAAATTTGTCGGTGGTCATTTTTTTCCAGTTATTGGAAGAATGCTGCTTTCACCAAAGAAGTCTTGACCACCCAACAGTCTGCACTTACTTTGCAGTCTGTTTTAAGTAGAGCAAGGACTCCCCCTAGTGTTCAGGGCAAGAACAGCATTAGTGAGAACCTTCACAGCAACGATCACACAAGTAGTGTTTATTCAAGGTATTGTTCTCATCCACAGACGACAGCTCCTGCAACAGCTAAACTAGGCCATTCATTTGAAATGTTTTTTGGTCATATTTGTTGAAAATCTCTTAACATTAATCAATAAACCAAATGGTCTGAAAAACGACATTGTTTGTGGCTGTCGCAGGATATAAGCACGTCCAATTTGGCTGACTGATTGGTTTCACCAAACGTCCTACCCTAGCTTTGAAGCAAATATTATAATATATAATAATAAACAGTAGTTGGAACTTGTCAGTTAGGCCCTTTGATCGAATGGCGATACTGCTCCACCACGACCCATCTAAAGTGAAGCCTCTTCAGTGCGTGTATATTTTATACTGTCAAACTAAAGAATTCACAAGGTTTATGGAATGGAAGCTCTCTGCACATCGATCTTGTAACATTTATCCTGGTTATATAAGCGACAAGTAAACATGGAGCTGACCTAACCATTGACGGACCGGCCTTTTTAATCATGTCATCAGAATAGTTCTGTAACACGCACACAAAAACCTAATGTAGAAGTTGGGGGGGGGGTGGGAGATACCTAAATTGCAGATTGCGTGCGGCGCCTGCTAGGGGCTGTATATTTCCATGGGAAATATAAACACATCACTGGTGTTGCTAGGGACGGGCTTCCAGGGCGTTGCGGCCGGCTAGCTGGGGGATGTGGGATCGCTCGGCCGATCTCTTACTGTGCTATACCCACCGCTTTGGGACTGGAAGCCTCAGACCCTATGGGAGGGGAGGGCGGGAGAGAGAGACAGAGAGAACGAGAGAGAGAGAGAGAGAGAGAGAGGGAGAACGAGAGAGTAAAGGAAAAGTTGGGGAGATGGAGAGAAAGTATTTGGTTAAAAAGTGGAAGGCTTACCCTGCTTCTTGGGGCATTCCCAGATAGAGTGTGTCTGTGTGTGTGTGTGTGTGTGTGTGTGTGTGTGTGTGTGTGTGTGTGTGTGTGTGTGTGTGTGTGTGTGTGTGTGTGTGGTTAGGAAGAGCCTCTGAAACGTGGCTCAGGAGCCAATCCTTTGATAAATGAGTGAAACTAAGTGGTAGACAAGTAGCTTGCGGTTTGGAGTATTTTAAGCAGTGTTATTAAATTTTACTGTTCAAGATCACATCTTGAACATTTTAATCCAGCTGAAAATTCCATGATAAATGCAATAAAGTGGTTCATCGAACAAAACTAAACAGGAGGATATTAGCAAAACGTAAAGCACATTGCAAACCCTCATAAAAAAATAAGCATGTAGATTGTGTCAATTACCAGTAGGTCTACAAAAGTGGCTATTTTTTGATAGGCATGGGGCAATAAACCTGAATCATTCCAAAACAAATACAAAAAGGAAATCTATTCATCTGTAACTTCATATATTGCTTATGCGTGCTAATGGCCAGTATATAGAGGTGAAAGTACAGCTGATCAAACAGCTATGCTACATGCCTTCACGTGTCAACTTGATAGCGTGCTAGCATTCCCCTTGGCCCGGGCTGCAGCCACATGTACCTGGTGGTTCCCAACAGGGGCTTCATTCATGCTCGTCTCTGTTATCTTCCGCATGCTCCACAGCAGCAGTGGGATGCACCAGCCGGTCGTAGGAGAACCCCATCATGATCTGTAGGCATCCAGAGAACACATCGCCTGGGTCAAGGCTGGGTCAATTCTGGATCAATTCTGGGTCAATGCTGGCGAAGAAAGTGTTTATCAAGGTCACTGTGTACATTTAAATTGTTACGGGGAGGGAAGGTTCATTTATGAAGAAAAAATAGGCATAAAGTGCAACACATATTGCAGTTGTAAGGGATACAAGAAGTGGCAACAGTAAAATATAAGACAAAATGCTAATACATAATGTAAAATTAAGAGAGCGGGCAGAATTATTCTTAAGACTTATTATTAGACTTCATTACAGCTGAATAGAGGAAAAACAAAGGAAGCGATGAATAGAAACACATGCATAGGGAATAACCCAACCACAGCACTGTCTGAGCATCTCTGAATGTGTACCGTCAGCAGCAGCAGCAGAGCCATGATGACACCGAGCATGATGTACATGTTTTCAGTGAGCCCCCCGGCCCACAGGGGCCCCAGGATGGTGGCTAGACCCCCCACTGAGCGTCGGACCCCCTGGCTGAAACCTGGCGTCCAATCAAAACACATACCTAAATTATGACCGCAGTTATGTTGGACACACAATGGTAATAGTATCAGCTCAGTTTACAGATGGGGTCATATCTGTGATGTACTGAAGACAAAACGCCTTTAAATCTTTTCATAATTTTAAGATATTCATTTTAATCTTATAATGATATCAAAATGTCCAAGAATATATAAATATATGTTTGCATTATAACAATCAAAAGCATATCGAAACCACAGATTACCGGTAATACCAAAATGATACTGAACAATACTTAGTTTTCTCCAGCAGGTTATGCTGTTGCTCACCTTGTGTTTTTTCAGACGTGACTTTGGAGAAGAGAGAAACTTGGGCCACTGCAACGAAGGGCAAGCCCAGGACCTGCAGGAACACGCCGATGATGAACTCCGTCAGCTGATAGGGGAAATCCCCTGCAACACACACGAGACAGAGAGAACCAAACAGAGGTCAAACTAAGTATGGTATGAAAAAACGCTGAATATTGCTTCAACTTCTTCTTAATTTGAATCTTGCATCAGAGTGTTACACAGGGGAAATTCCCCATAAAATACATGTTGTCTGGTGTCCAGTCATTTTCTATTGGCTGCGCTCCCTAGATGCATTTGATGTAACCCCTAACCCCTATAGAACACCAACGTTTTTGTTTTTTCTAGAACCATCACGAGCCTCACGAGTGCTAAGTCACTAGCCTCACCTCTCCCCCTGTTTTGCACAACCACTAACACACAAATACTCCCATATCTAATCTGCCTAATCATTTTGTGTGTCTAACGAATGCGACTCAGCACTTGAAAAGTCCCCTGATCATTACTCATTCAGCCAAGGCTGAATGAGTAATGATGTGAAGGCTGAATGAGTAATGATGTGAATGCGGTGGTTCAATCGAGCGATAGTTCCTCTTAAAAAAGCAAGTAAGGTAATGCTGGAGGTGGAGCTGTCACACCAAAATTGTACCGGGGGCAAAAAATTGTACCGCCTACGTAATCCGCGTTCGAAAATTCCTAACCTGCCTGGCAACTGATGATCCCGCCGAACGTTGCCTGGCAACGGACGATCGCGTCGAACGTTGACGACTACTATCTAAATTAAATGAACACACACTAGCTAGACTACGATACACTTTAAACACTCAGTTTACTAGCTAAATTCAATACAATACAAATATAAAGTAAAAACAAATGGTTTCTGTATTATGTTATCTCTTCTTGATGAGCGTGAATGTTTTTTGACACCTGCCTGGCGACGGACAATCGCGTCGAACGATGACGTAATGTTTCGACGCGGATTACGTAGGCGGTACAATTCCCCGCCCCCCCGTGCAATTTTTGGTGTGACAGAACCACGTGACGCGGACACACCGATGGGGTTGGCCAGGAAGATGAGGCACCAGACGGAGCTGATGTTGCAGATGGCCAGGCCCAGGGCCAGCACCACTCGCTCCTTGGCGCGCCGGCACAGCCAGTGCACAAACAGGAAGCCGGCGATCACCTCCACGCCACACACGCAGTACATCACGCTGTTCTCCAGCTCGCCGAAGTCAAAGTACTTCTGGGTCAGCGGGGTCACCATGGTCTTTGGGGAGCAGAGGGAGAAACACAAGTCGGGATTTAAGTGGGTGGTGGGAAGAAATGAATGACAGGGTCCGAGAATGATAGTGTGCGCGTGTGCGTGTGTGCGTGTGTGCGTGTGTGTACCTCCAGGGCTGTCTGATTGAATAGAGTGATGAACTGAGCAGCCAGCAGAACGATCACCTCTTCCCTCATAAACTCTACAGGCAGACAGAGAAGTGAAACAGAGAGATGGAGAGAAACAGACAGAGAGAGAGATACAAAGAGATAGAGAAACAGACAGGGAAGTGAAACAGAGAGATGGAGAGAAACAGACAGAGAGAGATACAAAGAGATGGAGAGAAACAGACAGAGAGAGAGATACAAAGAGATAGAGAGAAACAGACAGAGAAAGATACAAAGAGATAGAGGGAGAGAGAAACAAAGAGATAGAGAGAAACAGACAGTGACAGAGACAGACAGAGACAAAGACAGACAGTGACAGAGAGAGAGAAAAATACAATACAAGTCATGAAATACAAAGTGGACAACAAGGGCAAAGAGAAGCTGGATAGCAGTTTGTCCATGTTGTATAACGTTATGTGATGCTATGCTGTGTTATGTTATTCTATGGGTTGTTGTCTCCCCTTGCAGTGGATTGTGTTGTGTTTGTATCCCACCCCCCCACCCCAACAACACACCTCTGCTGAGGTTGAACCTCGAGAAGGGCCCGGACGACTCCTCCGGCTCCGGGGACTCGGACGGGCGAGCGAGGTCGCCGTCGGTAACGGGGCTCCGGGCCGGGTCGGGGGTGACCACCGCTCCGTACGACCCCTGCAGCTCATTGGACGTCATCAGCGGCTTGCTCTCATCCGTCTCCTCCTCCTCATCCTCCTGGGACTCCTCTTCCGGTTGCCCCGGCAACGGCGGTCCCCGCCCCCGCCGTGTCTCACCTTCCACGTCCTCCCGGGCGCCGGACCCCACGCCCTTCGCGGGCCCCCCCTTCCCTTGTGGCGGGAGGTCCCAGTACATGAAGACCACGGCCAGCTGCAGCAGGATCCACATCAGGCACATGAAGAGCTAAGGGGAGGGGGGGGAGACAAACGGTGAGGAGGCTAATTAAAAATATAATTAATAAAGTCTTATCTTATTTTAAACTAATCCTGGGACAGAGTTATTGGTCAAGGAGCCACTTTTTTCTTGGAGCACTACTCAATTTGCATAACAAATTATGAAAAACCTGTACAATGCATTTTTATTAGTTTATATTTATACTTTAACACTGCAACAACGCAAACGAAGACGTTCATAGTAATATTGTTCACCATTTTACAGAAAAACTGTTTTAGGATGGGGTTGCTGTTAAGACCCCCGGTTAACTTTGTGACTTTGTCCATGTAGACAACTAACAGCTGGGTTTCACGTGTAATATTATGAATATGGAGTTAGATGCAGTGCTTGTATATTTGGTGCTTACCCCAGGTGCAGTGAATTTATTGACCACGAAGGGACCGATTTTGAAGTCACACAACCGCAGGAACAGGTTGAAGGCAGGACCTGTAGAACATGCGCACATCTCTTAAAGGTTACGTTATGGAAGATCCGGTTGGGTTTAATAAACTAGACATGGAGTTGATAATATTTCCTGCAGACTCATTTTCCTAACCCAATGCAGCCCTTTTGATTTGTTTGATGTTAGTACAAACAATTTTCGGTTTACTATTGGTCTTAGTTTAGGCTGGCTGGCTGGCTGGCTGGCTGGCTGGCTGGCTGGCTGGCTGGCTGGGACTCTAAAACGTGGCTCAGGAGCCAATCCTTTGATAAATGAGTTAATCCATTTATCGAAGGAAGTGTGTGTGAAATCATGTGTTTTCCGTTACCAATGGAAAGGTACACACGGCTTTGAGCACGTGCATACCCTTCCAGTACATCGCATGAGACAAGGCCCAAACTGAGACTAGATCAAAGTTTCACGTTATTCCTCAATTCTGACTCAGCCTAGTCGATGCCACTTTATAACACATTCAAAAATCATTCCGGCAATGTTACATCAGCACAAAAAAGTTTGTTTACGTCACACAGTCATCCAGTTCAAGGTCTTACATCGCCTTCACTGGTCAAAAGTAAAGCTGGCAAAGTTCACACCTATCGATCCCATATGTGACCGATGCAAGCAAGTACCGGCTACGCTTTCATACATGTTCTGGTCCTGTCCGAAACTTAATAATTTTTGGCAATTGATATTGAAAACCTTTCAGATGTTTTAGAAGTACATATAGAACCTTCTGCTATCACCGCAGTATTTGGAGTTACTCCACAGGATATATATCTTACGTCCCAAGCAAGGAAAATTATAGCTTTTGCATCTCTCTTGGCCCGGCGATTTATACTCCTCAAGTGGAAAGAGAAGTTCTTCCCAACCTAAGATGTGGATTAAAGATATGACGCATCACTTAGTGTTAGAGAAGATTCGTTACTCTACTCTACTACGGTGTGCTCAGAAATTTGTTGCTATATGGAAACCTTTTTGACCTATGTGGAGAGGATAGATTATGCTAACATGGGAGTTTAGTGCTGCTGACCTCATTTCCTTCTCTATTGTAGCCTATTTACTGAGGTGTCATTTTAATTTCAATCTGTATTTTTCTTTTTTTTAATAATTGTATCTGCATTGCATTCCGTAATACGTCTAAAAATACCAATAAATAAACCTTGAGAAAAAATCAGCACAAAAAAGATATGCTTAAAGTATCTAAATTATGAACCCTTAACCCACTCTGGTTCACTTCATTTCCCTAGCATAGTAAAAGTTGAATAAGCAAATTCAGACACTTTTTTAAGGCATGCAGACTTATTGGTCTTTCCGTAGTGCCAATAAATAAACCTTGAGAAAAAATCAGCACAAAAAAGATATGCTTAAAGTATCTAAATTATGAACCCTTAACCCACTCTGGTTCACTTCATTTCCCTAGCATAGTAAAAGTTGAATAAGCAAATTCAGACACTTTTTTAAGGCATGCAGACTTATTGGTCTTTCCATAGTGCATTTCTCTTAATATTTAATAAGAGTTTTGCTTTGATGGGTTTTATGATCTTAAATCATATATGATCACATAAATCAGATGAGATTGTGTGAGAGGGCCAAAACAAAATTATAACCAAAGAAAGATCATAGAAAGCAAGATGGACCAACGAACGATCAAACTGCCAGAAAACTGACCAATGAGAAGGCCCGCTTGCCGACATGCCATGGCGGCAGCAAACACGGAGGCACGATCCTCGGGGGCGGTGCTTCTGCTGAGGAAACCAAAGATGGCCGACCCGGCCCCTGTGCCGACCCCTAGAGGACAGGGAACAGAAGGCAGTTCAGTCCGATCGCTCTCTCAACCGTCACATTCAGGTCACTTTCTCAAGCCTGGAGGGAAAAGGTTTCTGTTGCAATCTTGTTTCAAGATAATACTAAAGATTTAGAAAATAGCCACGAAAAACAGTAAGGAGAATAGAAAGAGATTGTCGCGTTCTTGGAGAAAGTAGTCCAATCCGGATCGTTTTTAACTCACTTTATTTGTTAAAGTATTTCGGTATGGTAACTATGAAGCAAAAGGAGGGGAATTGTATGGACACGCATGTGAGCAAAAAACAGCAGGCCTCTGTATCTAACTCCCAAGTATGGACTGCCGGATGTTTCTCATTTCGTTGGCTCCAGGCCCTGATTTAATACCGAGTAGGCATGGCCTATGTGACGTATTGGCTCCGCCCTCCTCACCTGTCTAAAGGTGCTGCCATCTGTGGCTGGAATAGTTATTGCAGCTTATATGTCGGGTCCTGCCCCCCTTGTGACTATGTATGGTAATTACAGCTTATTTGTTCGATCCTACTTCCTAGTGGCTATGTATGGTAATTACGGCTTATGTGTTCGATCCTACTTCCTAGTGGCTATGTATGGTAGCCCATGTTCTTAAAATACGTAACAAAAGTAGCAAGTTGACATAAGAGTTTCGACCTGCATAGCGGAACAAACCAAAACCAAATATTTGAGATGTAATTACGAAGTCAATGTGTGTAGAATGGGGGAGGGGGAACATGAAAATGCGGTTTACTTCTTGGTCTAAATATTAACATACAGAATACACACACCATGTAGTTATAAGTACAGTGTCTGGTATTATGTTTTTTGTTTTTTTTAAAGATTTTCAGCCGACTGACCTAGGGTTGTATTGTTTTTGCCGGATGGACAGTACAACCCCTTTTCATTTTAGACACACACTATTTGCTCATCATTGTTATGACGATCTCTTCGAACCCAGCCTTGATTTGGACTCACCTGCCACCAGTCGGCTCGCCAGCAGGAGCCACTTGGAGAAGCCCATGAAGTACATGAAGTTACCTACAGAGGGAGGTCGGAGAGGTGCAGTCAAGTGCATAGCGAGACACACGACATCAGAGTGAAGCAGGAGAGTAGGAGGATAGGATAGATGTCATGAATACATGGCCTGTCAAGCCCTTTGAGACCGTTCCTGTGATTAAGAACTATACAAATAAAATTGAATGGATTGAAATGTAAGGAAAATTTCAAGTGAAAGCGCACAGAATTATTTGTTTTTCACGCATAACTGTGAATGGACCTGGTACTGATTGACATGACCCCACCAATAATCTCGAAGCAATTGGCGAACAGGATGATCTTCTTGGTGGTCCGCGTCTTGTCGGACAGGTGGCCAAACAAGGGCCCAGAGAGCAGGCCGCTCAGGCTGAACGCTGATAGGGCCAGACCCAGGAAGTAGGGGGCCGCTTCCAGGGTCTGCAGGTACTTCCATATTGTGGGTAAGATCACGGCTTCAGTGACAAACCAGAGGAGGAGAGCAGAGGGAAAATGTTAGCTAGCAATTATTTGTTTCAAAAGTGACCAGTGTCTAAATAGTGTGTGTTTGTGTGTCAGCAGGTACAACTTTGATTGCCGTGGAGCCGTTTGATCCAACACGTGTACTTGATTGTAACATTAAGAGAGGAGAGGCAAGTTTATTTGTATACCACCCTCAAACACAAAGGCCATTCTTGGGGTTTGAGGGTTTGAGCTACATATTTAAAAGTTTTGCTATACTTTTGAAAGAAATGTTACCGGGTTTCAGCGGTTTAAAATAAACAGTAACAGTAAAGAAACCTGGTTACCACAGTAACCAGGTTACAATCGGGTTTCTAGTGTACATATCCCAGATCTAATCACTTGGGATTCATCTCCCCATGCATTCCCTGATGGCATCATTGTTTGTGGCAATGAAATCACAGCCCATGACGGCAGATGAGGCTCACACAATAGACAAACACTAAAGAATGGCTCTTGGGAGCTACTGGTAGGACTGAACCATCTTTGAAAAAGGAGCCCTTCATTACCACCATGTGTGAGGTTGAGTAAAGTGAGTAATAAATAAACAATACAATGGAGAAGAATGGTCTTAATGCGTTTTAATGCATCCAAGATGTTCACTCTGTGCTCCATCAGAAACATAATTGTCCCAAGATGATGACAGCCAATCAGTATCCCACGACTTACATGGCAGTACGGTAACCTGCGTTGTCACCAGTAACCAACCATACATACTATGGTAATGCTTCCAGACCATTCACATCAACACTGATTCATGATTCATTCAATCATTCAAGAGATTTGCACCATATAAATCATATCATCTGAAGAATAGGTAAGAAATGATATTAAATAATATGGTTCAGTTCCACATAAAACCCCTCCTCTTTGCCTCAACACGCCACTCGTAGGCTACGCAAAGTTTAACTAAAATTGAAAGACGTGTCATCGTTTAACATGAATTATCAGTTGAAATAAATAAACCTTAATACACACATGTTGCTTATATTATATCAGTAAATGATGATGTCAACAAGTGATCTTGTGCGGAACCGTGTGGCTTTAAACTACTAGTTGACCACTCCACTACCTATGGCCTATTCATTAGGCAAGGTGAGAATATCCCGATAACTGCAAAACATGAAACCACACGTATGTGACGTCAAAAGTCAAACCGAGACGTGCTCGTCGACAGAGAATTCCATCTATTTCTTTACATCATTTACAGAACTTGGAACTACTCCCTCTGACCCATGACCTTTCGGCTGGCAGCTTATTATTTTATAAATCAGTGCCAACATCCTCAAATGACAGGTCGTGATCTTACCATACTCAATGCCACTGAAGAGGAAGATGAGTCCAATGGTGAAGTAAGTCAACCTCTTCTTCTTCCGATAGTCCATCGGATGTGTCGCCCGGTCGCTTATCGCCTTGAAATTGTTATTCCCACTGACAAGTCGCAGCGCGTAATCTGCACCAACAAACAGCGCCTCAGTTCAGCCGACGCTCAGTGTGTCCAATCGAATCCAATCGCGGTGTCATTCTGCTTCACCCAGTTTGCCGACAGTATTGTTGGCATCCCAAAATAATGACATGAATGAACTATAACTCGGGCCTGGTATCGATATGTTTAGTGTCCAAGTGTGCGACGCGCTGTCCCGCACCGTCCATGACCGAAACAAGCTCACCAAACAGGTAACGCTAGAGGGGTGGCGCTTCTTGTGCAAACCCACGCCTTTGTTCGCAGCTATGTCCGCTCGCATTCAGACTAACTACTAGTTGTGTCGCAGCTAAGCCTTGCATTGTTTAACTTGCACGATTTAACGTGAACAAACAGAGCGACACTGGACTCCGCCACCGGCGTTTACACGTTATGAGGTGCTGCGGTGATCACTTCCGGTTGCTTTTAGTTTCTGCAGCCCTCCCCAAGAGCCTTCCTAACATTTAGGACATCCCACAGGAATGCTTGTTGGAGTGGCTAAAGTCACACTGACCTGGCTGTGTTTTATTCTTAGATAGGATCGTTGCCAAGCTATAAGGAGCTATTGGTACCCAAGTCCAGTTCTGAATGTGTGGTCGACGGTCGTCCACGCAGTTCGATGATCTAGGCGAAAATAACTTGTACCTTGTGTCATGTATGGCCCCAGTAGTGTTCCCATCCTGTGACTCCCATTATGTTGTACACTGAGACGCCTGTGTGACACATTGCTGCTTTGTGGGACTCTTTAACTCAATTTCAATTTGGTGACGAGCATTCTGGTTAAAACTTGTATCCAATGAAATACAGAACATTTAGCCCATGGAATCCAAACTATTTGCAAGACCATAGCATATTGTTAAAGATCAGCATTTTATAGACTGAAATTAATCCGACTATATGAAGGATTTTATCAATATAAAGCCTCAGATACAGAAATAAAAATTCCGCTAAGATGGGTCCATTTGTAGATATCACTGGATATAACAAAAATAAAACCTAATGTGGTGAGCAACAGCTTTAAAAATCCATACAATACACACAATCAATCGTTAAAAAAAGAAGAAGTGTTTTATTTACAGCTGATGACATTTGCAGGTTTTTTTCCCATTGAGTCAGTTTTTTGTAAAGCGGTCCATCCCTTGGAAAATTATTTAAGTAACCGAATAAAAAACAAATATGAAGCAATTGACATCCTTCCCGTTTCCTCTGGGCTAAAGTTTGAGCTAGCATGACAGCGTGAGCTTCACGCCGAGGAGGTTGGAATGAGGCGTCTGGGTGTGCACAGTTCAGTTCGACACCACGGCAGCCGTCGCCCATAGCAACTGACTGGGGGGCTCGGTGTTGGCGGGGACCGGGTGAAACCACAGCAGCAGGGGTGCTTTAGAAGGCCAGTTTCTTCATGAGCAGGTAGACCCGGGAGTCCACCTCGAAGCCGTGGAGATTGTTGGCGTCTCCCTGGAGCCTCATCAGGAGCCCGCCGTACGAGACGTACGCCGAGCTGGAAGAGCGAGAGCAACAGTGGGCAGTGGGCAGAGAAGCCTGCAAGGGCGCCTGGGCAGTACCTCTTTGTGTAGCCCTTGATATAGGGGCTATACAATCAAGATTATACGATTAAAAGGGGCCCCTATTTTACCCCTGGGTGTGAGTGTGATTAGCCATTACAAGCCGTTTGTAAATCTGCCATATGCTTTGTTTTAGTGACATCACAAGTGGGAGGGTCCCCTAGATGTATGATACATAGATAAGCAACATCTGTTGCAGTCCACAGGGCAGGCGGGTAGACTGATCTATCCAGCATACATATAGATGGACACTCCCCACTTTTGATGTCACCAAATCACAGAAGAAGGCAAATTGTCAGTGTAGCCCTGATTTGTTACTCTTTATCACACCCTTTATAAACACACCCGTGTTTTCACACATTAATATTCTCTTGAGTCAAATGACTCTTCTGCCATTAGGATTCTGCTTTAAAGTTCCAAGGAGAACTAAACAGATTATAACTCTGAAACTGATCAAGTCATTTTGGG
Source organism: Pollachius pollachius (assembly GCF_949987615.1). NCBI lineage: Eukaryota > Metazoa > Chordata > Actinopteri > Gadiformes > Gadidae > Pollachius > Pollachius pollachius. Next base: position 4,190,361 of record NC_136940.1, read on the forward strand.
CTCTTTTGATCTAAAGATCACATTGGAGCACATGCCAAAAGCCTGAGTCCTCCTGTTCCATTTAACTTCAACCAAAGACATACATACACACACAGAAACTGTAAAACAAAACAAAAGATCACTTACAGGCGTGTGGCTGCTTCTGTGGAGGTCTCATCCCCCTCGATCTTATAAACCTTTCCATACATTACGTAGTCAAACTGGTCGGCTCTGTGGAATGAACATATGAAAGAAGGTAAGCAAAACAGTAATGGGATGGGATTTATACTAATGCATAAAATAGAGTGACAACTTACATTACCTGCCCTGTAAATACATATTTAAAAAAAATTCTATAACGTTACTTATTTGATCTTTTCATTCCATATGTCGGTACACTTGGGGGTGCTAGAATATGTATATTCTTTGTATGTTTAAGGCGGTGGTTGGCAAACAGAGGCCGTTTCAGATAATGACCAGAGCACCCACCTAGAAGGGCGGTCATCCTGGGGGTTGTACTCCCCGTCATCCGGCGTTCCGTCCTCGTATAACGTGCTGGCGATGACCAGCCGGAACTTGTCCCCTAGTAAGTCGATTTAATTTAGAAAGCACATTTACACACAACATAACGGCCCACGGTGCTGTACAGTGGATAACTGAAAAGACCAATAATACAAAAAACACATGGGACCAATAGTCTTAATTATATAAAACATAAATAAAAGGAAACCTTCAATATCAGGGAAATACATCAGCGATTGGTTTGTCGGTATGGTACTTAGAAAAAGAGCATTACTTACACCATTCTACACATAGAAAAGGCATACAATACCAGATAAAGCTTAACGTATTTAGTATATAGGGATTAGTATTCTAGCACTGTAAAACCCTGATCCAATGTCTGAATGAGTGTCCTACGGAAATGGTCATTGCAATTGCATAACATGGCGGCACAAATTAGAATGTTCCTGGTGACACAAACAGCTGAGCATGGTGACTGAGAGACCCAGACAATTGAACATGTCATCCGCGTACATTGTTTTTTTCATTCAATGCAAACATTAATTAGCCCCTGCCTAGTTGACCCAATATCCCATAATATACTACTCATTGAAAACGGTGAGGTTGAATACAAACTTCTGTTTTACCTACATTCCAGGTTTGAGATAGGATGCTTATGTTTCAAATATAACTAACAAGAGGACGTGTTGGTCAGGGGAATAACTTCAAAGATCGGATGAATGTTGTTTGATCCCCATCATCATGACCCAATCTCTTAATGTAGTATATATATATATATATATATTCTCACCTAGATCAACAGGATAAATCTGGATGTTCACATCCAATATGAGGTCCATCTTGAACGACTCACTTTCACAGTGCAGACGCGACACTGTAGAAAAGATCAGGACATAGTTTGTGTTAAACATATGCACAGATCACCTTTACCAGAATCCAAATGCAACTTACTACACAATGATATGGTGAAGAAAATCTGATGTGTCTTGGCATGCATATTGTCCTAACGTTACAAGTAGCAAAACCAACATAACAGTGCCTCGGTAAAGCTGACAGTATTTTGCGTTGCAAACTAAAGACAGCGTCAGGTCAATGTAGATCTAAAATAACAGTACATAGATCTTACCTCTGTCAAACTTTTTGCCATCTGGATCAATATCCTTCACGTCAAAGATGTCCTCAAATAGAATCCCAGCCATGGTGATGGGAGACTATGGTATCTATCTGGGAACATGGTTTAATAAACAACTGATTGTACAGGATGACATATACCCGCTTACAAGAGCCTGGTGAATTTATCACAACAAGAAATAAGCATCACTCCACAGTTTAATGTAATATAGTAGTAGCATAAATACTACGATGGTATTAACAGTGTGTTTGTGTGTGTATGGGGTAACAACAACTGGAAAGGACTGTAACGCTAGTTAGCCATTAGCCGCATGGAAGCTTGTTTCCAGTTTAAACTCCCAACTTACCATACAATTAAACCAAAGTGATGTGTTGTTCCAGAGGATTACAACAATTTCGTCGGATGTGTCCAACGGATAGGTGTTATGAAAATAGGATGTTTTGCAGCAAACTTTCATTCATCACTATGTTAAATTAAAATCTACCCGCGCCGTAACAATGTGCGCGAACTTTACCCTTTGAACCGGATATGATTCTCCTGTAAAAATAAAAGTAAGCAAATTTTAGTTTGTGATTTTGTTAAAATATTCATTGGGGAAGATAGTATACTTTCGTTCCCCTTTCGATTACAAATAGACTAATAAAATAAAACACAACGTTCTCCACACTGGCACAGCAAGAGCAAAATATTAAAGTAAATATATATTTTTTTATCTCCTGAAATTATAACACTATTGATTGAAAGCAAACACGTTACATTTTAAAATGATTGAAAATACAATACAATAAAATAAGGGTAATAACAATACCCATTCAAGGTGAGTATTTGCGACACTTTCTGGAGGTCCCCCCTTTACGGCTCTGTTTTAACAACAACCCGGTTGCTAGGTGTTCTGCCTTGGCGTCCTGCTATCTACCGTTGCTAATTTATGAGTGTTATTGTTATGTATATTTAAACTGTTATGAGCAGTTTGTGGATTATGGATTACACATACACATGTTCGCTTGATGGGTGTTGCGGGTTCGCAACATACAAAACATTATAAAAAGGTATGTTTTATGCCACAATGAGAAAGCATATGCGTGGTTAAGGTCTAAATTTACCTTCTATGTCCCCTCGCAAACGTTCCCTAAGATAGCCCTAGTGCTGAGCTATTATCGCGGTTCATCATGAATACCTTGGTCGTGTAGATGCACGACTATATGTCGGATTAATCTTGTATATCATGTTTAAAAGTGTGCTGATTTCCTCTGAGGCATAACGTCTGTTTCTTGTCAGCACTCATTTAAACTAAATAACACATTTCGGCACTCACTTAGCTTATCAATAATAGGAAGACATCTCTACACCTCTTTTTGTGCAATAGAAAACAATAATAACAACAATGCCACGTCGTTTAGATGAATTCCAGAGAGCCAGTTCCGATGGGCGAAACTTTGGCGAATGAGGCAGACTTTCTGGGGATGATCAAGGAGGTAAGAACAACACAACAGTCCCAACTAGTTCATGTTGATGTATAACATAGTCAATTACCAGCTTGGTTTATTGTTGTAAACCTGTGATGCATTTTAAAGTATTTGTATGACTTTTCTATGTTGCTAGTATCTAAAGTATGCAGAATTCACCGAGACCGCTCGCAGTTTTGAAAAGGAGTGCCAAAACAAGGGCAAGCTCGTCTCGAAACCTCAAGGACAGAACCGACTGAGAGAATCAAAGAACGTCACCATTCAGGTAAACTTGTACTACTCTGACCCAATCTGATAGATCGCTCATAACCAGTGGACCAAAGGCTTATAGGTGTCACAAGTCTGTTGACATCTTTTCATAATGAACAATCTTGATGCATATAATATATCAAGATAGAATATAAATATTGATGTTTTGGAACGTCTTAATATTTAGAAAATATCTGTTTATAGCTGATCCAAATCTCAACATTTCAGAAGCTTCCTTTTTTTTTTCCAACGCCCTCTGATTTTTGTTCAACAGAGAGACTTGCTTGGCTGCTTCGACGATGGCGACCACAAGGTGTTCTTTGAGCTGTGGAAAGAACACGTACCACCTGAGGTCAAGGATACAGAACCCCTGGCCCTGCGGCTGGAGTTCTACCTTCACATTCACTTCACCATCTACCCTCTGAAGAATCACCCTGGCAGAGATGTACGTGCACTTCCGTATGCAACAAAAAAATCATGTTGACCGTGTTCCACTTTGAAAGAATAATAGGAATAATAATAAGAATGTAGGCCAAGCTCATCGTAAATCTTGTTAAAACACAAGATCATTCAATGCTTGCTACTACTGATTACCTCAAAAATAACCACTTAAGTGTTTTTCAACTCCTCGATGTCACTGACACAAAGCCACCTTTCAGATGAGTGCTTTTATTCCCTCTGAGCCTTGACTGTCAAATCATCATCAACCAGCAGATGTCATAATTGTTTAGTTCATTATTATATATATTTTTTATTATTCATCTGTCTTGGAAGATGCCCCATTCATTCGAAGCTTTCCATGTTTCATTTATTCTTTATGTTTTGCACATAGCAGAGCTGCAACGAAAGCAAAGAACAAGAAAAGCACACTTCGGATGAACCGCAATGACAATTGTGCATCCACCTGAAGTCGACATTGAGATGTGTATCTTACTGTATATTTATGCCAACGTTTGCACTCGTTGTGTTCTTCAGGACCTTGCTGAGTTTGAGGAGAGGATCTTCCACCTGAAGCACTACCTGGAGACGCGGGGGGCCGCGCTGAGCCAGACCACCGAGTTCCTCCCGTACTACGCCCTGCCCTTCGTGCCAAACCCCAAAGTCCACCCCTCCTTCCGGGAACTCTTTCAGGTGCCTCGTTTGTTCCTGAATCGCCCTGAAATGAAAGCCGATGAATAGAGCGGATGATCCAAAACCTATATTGCTTATATTTGCAATATCCAATATTTAATTCTGCGTCCCTATAGACCCTTTGTGTGTCTCTGTGCCTTGAGTGAGAGAGTCCACCGAAAGCCGATACCACCTGACATTGAACGTTACTCTGTGATGTACTGCTTATGTATGTGAACTGATGTTGTAATTTTACGCCTTAATCTCTGAATATCATAAATCAAAGTTTCACTGGCTCTCCTATCACACATTCTGTGTGTGTGTGTGGGCGTGTGCGTCTGTGTGTGTGTGTGCAGGATTCCTGGATACCGGAGTTGAAGGAAAAGTTGGAGAAGTTTCTTTCGGTGGCCTTGAAGGCATCCAACCTGCCCAGGTTGCTCACCTTATACGTATCCTTCATCCTGGACAACGTATACAAATGTATTAGCTTTAATTAATATTAAAACACGTTATGGGGGATATATTGGGTAACAGTCGTCCTTTGCAAAAAGCACCAACGGTGCTGTGAGGTGTGTCTGCACAACATCCTTTGTGTGTTTGATAATCACGGTGAAGTATTTCAGGTTCAGGCTGCTGGAAATGAAAGGGATGTGGGATGTGAAGCAATGCCATGAGGCTTAAAAAGAGATCGACTACTCACTGACCTTTTGAGGAGCTGAATGCTTGTTTCAGATTTCTGTTTGTGAATCTGTCATGCCACTTTTTGTAAACCTACCCCAATTGTGTTGGGGAAATTATCATGTATTTGATGATTTTCTTAAGGGGTTAAGCCTGGGAACATATTGATGATGGTATACACCGCGCCAAATGCTTTCACTTTTGGGTTGAATTTAGGCCACCGGCAGTGTGGCTCTGCCAAATCACAGGCACTCATTTCAGCGCCCATTCAGCCTATTCACAACCTCCTCTGAGTCATTCACGATACATGTCCATGCTAGTTCAAGTTGTGCTTCCCATTGTATCCAGAAAAAGCCTGCTGATAAAAATTGGCCCCAAACCACAGCGTAGCAACCCAGCAACAGTGTAAACCTGTTGCTGTTGCAAAAGCCTGTAAACCTGTGTAAGCGCAGAGTGGGGTGTCATCTTCTAGCTGCTAAGGGGCACATTTAAGTCTCCAATGAAAATAAGCTCTCAGTTGGCGTTTTTTTCCGTTTTTTTTACTCGGCTGTTGTTGCCATTCACATACCCTGTCTGTCCATAGTATTCATGCTATGTTCATGTACCACAGACCATGTTCTCATTCACTGATCCACCTTGATTTATTCGCAATTTAAACCTTGAGACAATGGGGATTATTTATAAATGGTATATACGAAACCAAATGCATTATATTATACATGCATACATTAAAGGGGGACATTTTTGACATAATACCTAGTGTTCATTTCCTTTTTAATTGTGAAAATAAGGCTGGTGGCTGGGTCAATGCAGCATTTATCTAAGGAGAACCAAGAGTGGAGGGTTCTCTTGACGTTCCATTTATCTCATTCCATGAGACAGACCGATACAAAGCATGTCCTGACGTCCGCACCACTCCATGCAGGATGCTTGGTGCTTGACGAACAATGCATGTTTGTCTTGAGCATGTCATCCAGAAAGACAGGGCCATCCCTGGGCTTTGAGATCCCCACGAGCCTCCCTGGAGATCTGTGTTGGCCAAACGCTAACTATAACCATCGAGGGCCAATTGTGTCATGGACCACTGTTTGTAGCATTCATGGTCCGAATATGTAACCGATCCTTAACACACGTGATACAGAAGGAGGGAGGCAGGAGCACCAAAGGTAATTATACTCATTTGAATATGCAATGGCCATCTTTTCTCAAGACGGCACACCCACCTCCTGAGTTCCAAAACGATCTGTTATTTTTGCCCTTTCCCTTCTTCCCTTCTAAAAAATGCAATCTTGCGTCAAAAATCTTTATGAGCGTGCGTGTGTGTGTGTGCGTGTGTGCGTCTGTGTCTGTGTGTGTGTGTGTGTCTCCGCAGAGGCCATGCAGCAGATGCAGCTCCAGCTGGCCGAGTCGGAGAGGAAGGCCAACAACGCCACGCGGTGGTTGGGCAAGATGCACGGCGACTACCGCAACCTGATCGGCATCACGGCCGAGCTGGTGGACTCCCTGGAGGCCACGGCCAGTGGGAAGATGGTGGGGCCCCCACGCAACACCGCACACTGATGGAGAGCTCGATAGAGGCGTCAAACGCACATCTGACACTAGGGTTATTTTTATGCTTATTGTTATTGCAAAGTGTTTAGTTGTTTAGATGGCATTGTTATCCAAAGTGACGGTATCACAGGATTGTCAATAAAGAGAGTGGGGGGGTTAGGGAATCTACAGGTTTTCCTACAGTTTAGGCTCAAGATATTGGGAATCAAAACCAGTACATTTTGGTTGTGAGTCTAACTCCCTAGCCACTTGAATATTCATCAATTATATGATTATTTTGGGGCAAAGGAATTTATATAAATATTTTGCATATCTGTATGAATTGCTCCCCTATACATATGTATGATACAAACATGATACATTGTTTCACAGACAGACACATGCTTTAAAGACCAAGTAACTGTTGTGTATTGTGCTTTGTGTGAGGCAGATCTCGGCAGAGTACATCAAGAACATATGTGTGCGTCTCTTCAGCAGCCAAATGAGTCAGAGTGTTGCACAGAGCGTCGACTTTACCAGGCCAGGCACAGTGAGTGCGCACGCATGCACACACACACACACACACACACACACACACACGCTCACTTTTGATTCCCATAGTGTTTTAGAGTTGCAGGTTCTCTTTCATAAACAAAAAAAAATATAGATCTACATACAGTTAATATCTATAGGTCAATATCTATATAGATAGATAGACCGGCCCATACACAAATATGGATTGATGTTAATGCTGTTTCTGAAAGTAAACAGCAAGTGGCGCTTTTGTTCTGTGGACAACGACCTGTATTGTACGAGGAACAATAATCTCTTAAGGCCATCTGCGGTCGATTTCCCACACGGCTGTAGGGATTTCTATGAAACAGTAAAAGCCTTCTGCCAACACTGAAATGTGATGACGGCTCTTGTCGTCCACGTCAAGGCGCCCAGTACGGCTCTGACGCCTCGCCATTCATCCCGCTTCCTGATCTCAACCCCTGTGTTCTCTTGTGTTTGTGTTGTTGTTGGCGTTTTCTTACTGTGTGCGGTGTGTGTGTGTGTGTGTGTGTGTGTGTGTTTGTGGCGCTCTATCCATGAAGGGATATTACTCAATGAGTCCCTATGATGACGGCTATGTAAGTGTCATACCTTTTTTCATCCCTGCTTGCGTTCCTACTTCCTGCAAGCTGTTTACCCTTCATCGTCCTCCTCATCCTCCTCACAGCCCGCCGGTCTCTCTCCTCCCTCTGCACCTTCGTCTTGTTTACCATCTCTTTCTCCCCGTCCTGTCTCCCTGCGCTGCGATGTTTCTAAACCTTTGTTCCCCTGCCTTTTGTATCTTTCCAATATTGCCTCCCGTGTCTTTATAGTTCCCACTAGAGTGGCCTAGTTTGAGGCGCTGCAAGACCACCTCCATTGTCCGGACACTTATGGGGACAAAAAAACACAATATGAGGGCGTACCTCATCAACGGATGACACAGTCATTGTCGCCCTGTGAAATCGTTCGCTTTCTCGAGCGATCGAGGGGCCTTTCATATCCGACGTCTCGTTTGTTTAACGAGAAAGGAGGGCGTGCAATAGAGTGGGGTGGAGAGATGGTTTAGTCCGGGACTTTTGTGTGTAAAACCTGTGTCGCTCTGGCCCGTTTGTCATGAGAGAACAAGGCTCAAATTAGCTTAACGATCGTTTGAACTGGGAAATGATGGCAAAGATGGTGGTGTTGCATTATTAATCAGACAACAGCTTGCTAACAGATAGTGAGACACCATGATTATTTAGATATCTCTTGTTAAACTAACACAGGAAATAAATGTTTTGCCTTTAGCTTGCCTCCAGCTGACCAATTATATTGACACTGGTAATTAACTCAATGGTCAATCAGACTCCAGTCAAATATTTATTTTTACGTGTATGGATCAAAATACCAGGCCCATATTGCACAGTGGAAGACCGATCCCATAATTCCACAATTAAGGTATTATTGTGCCATGTTGCATTGTATTCAAATGTCACTCAACAGATTATTTGTCATTAATCTCATGAGTAATTCACTGTGGGGAGAAATCAAGACACACGCTGAAACACAAACCCCCAACACACACACACATGAAGTGGCAGAGCTCCGCAGTATATCTCTTCGAGTAAAACCCCCCCCACTGTTGGCCCCCGACTATAAAGCGCATCGAGAACACAGCAGGCAGGTGTATCTTTTGTAATATTTTGCCTGGTTCCAGTTTCGATGTATTTCTATTACCACGCCAGGCGTTGCACATAAAGCATCGATAGCCAACAGGCATCCGCATCGTTGCTTCCTGATGACTTGGATGTACGCCCACGCACCTCTCTCCCAACCGGACCCGGTACACTGGGAACAGGGCACGGCTTTTATCTTTGCATCCCAGAGCTGTTTTGCAGCACAGGTGGTTAGAAAGATCACAGGCAAGGACAAGAGCCCAGGGTCCCGATCCCGCCCGCCCTCATATTGGGGTTTGAATGCTAAAGCTGTTGATGTTGGTTCAGTCTGTGAGTCAAGGGCTGGAGAGACCGGTCGTGGTTTTTTTTGGTGGACCTCAGTGCTTCAACATCACCTTGCCAATTGGACATTAAATGTGTTTTTTAACATTCACCCAGAGCACATGAGTCCTCAGCTTCTAAGGGATAACTCCTGATCTTTCTCAAACACTGTTGTTTGGCCCCCAGCCTTAGGTTAGGATAGATGTCAACAGGTTGGATCTCAGAAGTCAAAAGCCCCTTTTAAGTCGTGAAAACACACTCCTAATTCGTATCATTACCACCGCCACCACCACCAGTACTGCTTTGGTCTGCTGCTACCGGATACAGGCCCATTGCAAAGGTGTAGTGAGATTACAGCAAAAACTAACGACAAACCAAACTAACAAAAACAACTGGTCTTGTTATTAACCACCGGGTTAACGACGTTAGTCCATTCGCTAACGGTGTTGGATCTACCCGGATTACCTGTCACTCATTGCATGGAGCCTGTCACAGAATGGAGAACCACTGGTGGGGGGGGGGGGAGGTGGGCTTAGCATGTCTAACATTACATGCATGATGTGCACGCATGCCCATGTCAATGCAGTAGAGAACCTCACTGTCTTTAAGGCGAGATAGGTAGGAGGAGTCTCAGGTAAGTTCTTAACGTCAAACCAATTGCAATCTGCATCAGAGCACTTTTTGTTACTATCACTGTTCTATACCTTTGGATGATATAAATCGGACAATAATAGAAAAATCTAAATCAATGCAACTGATATTAGTTTATTCTACTGTTCCTGCTCCTCTTATCCTCCACTCTCTGCCCTGTCTGTCCCTCTCAGGCCTCCTCGCTGCTACGGGCGTCCATCGAACCACAGTAAGAATTTCCAGCTAAGTATCTACCTGGAAGGGCTGGATGTTACCTGTGAACACCTGACCTTTGTCCAAATGTGTTGCTACGATCACCTGGGATTGACAAGGGTGGCCTCCTCTCCTTCTCTTTCCTTTCTCCTCCTCCTTCTTTTCTCCCCTCTTTTCTCCTCTCCCCACCCCTTCTTGCACCCTTTTCTCCCCCCCCCCCCCCGATTCTCCAATATCCTCCTCTCCTCCCTTCTCTTTCCTTTCCTCTCCTTCTCTTCTCCCATCTTCTCTCCTCTCCCCACCACTTCCCCTTCTTCTCTCACCCTTTTCTCCCCCCCCCCCCCGTTTCTCAAATATCCTCCTCGTCTCCTCCCTCGTCTCCCCCTCGTCCCCTCAGGAAGTCCCGGGAGGTGCCCTTGCTGCCCTCCCTGGATTACGACCGTCTGAAGAAGGACCTGCTTGGGGGCTCGGAGCGCCTCCGCTGCCTGCTGCTCCAGGCTCTGCGCTGGGTGAGTGGCTCGCTTCAATACAAAACCAACGCCTCCTTTCCGAAGAGAGACCTCTCGTTGGCCAGGTTTGTGATGGTGCATGTCGGCTTGTTCCGTGGTCTCTCATTGGCCTGGTTCATAATAGTATCTGTCAGCAAGTTCCCTGGTCTCTCATTTACCAGGTTCATGATAGTATCTGTCGGCAAGTTCCCTGGTCCCTCATTGGCCAGGTTCATGATAGTATCTGTCGGCAAGTTCCCTGGTCTCTCATTGGCCAGGTTCATGATAGTATCTGTTGGCAAGTTTCGTGACTCTCTCATTTGCCAGGTTCATGATAGTATCTGTCGGCAAGTTCCCTGGTCCCTCATTGGCCAGGTTCATGATAGTATCTGTCGGCAAGTTCCCTGGTCCCTCATTGGCCAGGTTCATGATAGTATCTGTCGGCAAGTTCCCTGGTCCCTCATTGGCCAGGTTCATGATAGTATCTGTCGGCAAGTTCCCTGGTCTCTCATTGGCCAGGTTCATGATAGTATCTGTCGGCAAGTTCCCTGGTCTCTCATTGGCCAGGTTCATGATAGTATCTGTCGGCAAGTTCCCTGGTCTCTCATTGGCCAGGTTCGTGATAGTATCTGTTGGCAAGTTTCGTGCTCTCTCATTTGCCAGGTTCATGATAGTATCTGTCGGCAAGTTCCCTGGTCCCTCATTGGCCAGGTTCATGATAGTATCTGTCGGCAAGTTCCCTGGTCTCTCATTGGCCAGGTTCATGATAGTATCTGTCGGCAAGTTCCCTGGTCTCTCATTGGCCAGGTTCATGATAGTATCTGTCGGCAAGTTTCATGATAGTATCTGTCGGCAAGTTCCCTGGTCTCTCATTGGCCAGGTTCATGATAGTATCTGTCGGCAAGTTCCATGGTCTCTCATTGGCCTGGTTCATGATAGTATCCGTCGGCAAGTTCCGGTTCCTCTTATCGGCCTGGTGCTTGATACTGCATGTCGGCTTTTTCTGTGGACTCTCACTGGCCTGGTTGGTGGTAGTGTGTGACTTCCGTTTCTTTTATGCCACAGCTCCTGATGCTATTCATCGTTTCATCACTTACGTATTTAGCTTTTACCCAAAGGGTACCCAAAGATTTATTGATACTTTAGAATACAGGAGTGGAAAAGAGACCGCTGTGTGTGGTCATTTAGGGCTGGCACTTATAAACTACCCATGACTGCGATGAAGATGTGGTTGCCCGGTAGAATCAAATGTTTCCACCGAATATGCGTGAATATACAAAATAGTTTTTCATCCGTTACAACTCAGTCGAGCCTCTCAATTTGCTGTCCTTACACATGACTCTGGTGGTAACACACATAAAAAAGCATACGCATGCTTTATTTTTGAGTGAGATAGAGAGGAAGGTATGGGAGATAGACGGGGGGACATGTAGCAAATGACCGCGGACTGGATTCAAACCCAGGTCGCTGCGTTCAGGACTGAGCCTATATGGTACAGGCTCTACCCCGTGAGATACCCAGGGGCCCACTGATTTTGGCAGCCTTAACAGATGTACGTTAATTATCGTATTTGGACGATAGTTTTGCCCTCCGTGCAATTTAAGATCAATAAACCAGACTTGGCAGCTGTATGATGATTTGATCATGGTGTTACACTTAGTACTAGTAGTTGTAATCTCATTTTAATTGATTTCCAGACGCTATCAGGATACATAGATATGGATCTGTGTTTATGCTTCTCTTCTTACATAACACATTTTGATCTTTCTGTCTTGGCCATGCTTGTTGAGATAACGAATGCGACTCACGAGCACTATGTCATGTAGATGCCGAACAGGCTACGACTCGTGTTTTATAGTTTAGTATAGCCTTAAGCTTATTGAGCAGCTGCGCTTATGTGTTAAATGGAAATAAATGGAAAGTTACTCTCCATTCACATTTATTTATAGTAATACAAAAACAACTAGTTCTGTAACTGGAGCTGAGGGGACATTCTCAATGATGCATAAAATCATTCTCTGTCTCTCTCTGTCTCTCTGTCTCTGGCTCTGACTCTGTCTCTGTCTGTCTCTTTGTCTCTCTGTCCCTCTTTCCCTGTCTCTCTCCGTCTCTCTCTCTGTCTCTCTCTGTCCCCCTTTCCCTGTCGCTCTCTGTCTCTCTCTCCGTCTCTCTCTCTGTCCCTCTTTCCCTGTCTCTCTCTCTGTCTCTCTCTCTCTCTCTCTCTCTCTCTCTCGCTCTCTGTCCCTCTTTCCCTGTCTCTCTCCGTCTCTCTCTCTGTCTCTCTTTGTCCCTCTTTCTCTGTCTCTCTCTGTCTCTCTCTATCTCTCTCTGTCTCTCTCTCTCTCTCGCTCTCGTGTAGAGCACTGTCACCCAAGGTCCTATGCCCATATTTAGGCTTTGGTTTCCTCTCTCCTGTTTCCAGAGGCTGACCCGCTCCCTCCCCGGGGAGCAGAGAGACACGGTGCTGCAGGCCTACATCAGCAACGACCTGCTGGAGCGCTTCAGCACGCAACAGGTGGAACACACACACACACACACACACACACAGTCAGTCAGTCACACACAGTCAGACGCACGCACGCACAGACAGAAAGACAGACAGACATTCTGTAGATTAGGATAAAGCCATACGCGCTGAATGGAAGTGCCACAGCCAGATGTGGAGACGTCTTAAACTAATCATGTGAGCCATACACACATTATACTAGGGTTATGATGGTTTACATCTTACTTTGGAACTAATTAACAGCAATTATGAGTTTGTTTTTGTTTTTCTCGCATTGAAAGATATCCCTGTCTATGATTTTGTTGCCATTAGATTAAGGGCAATCGAGGATTGATAAAATAATGTCACGCAGTATTGGGTGGTCCGGTCTGAATCTGTTGCTGCTGGAGTGGCCATCGCTTTTTACTGAACCTGCGGTCACCTCTGTATTATCCACCCAACCGCACAACATAACTCGGCCCCATACCGCTGCAGAAGTGCTCTCATCCGGCACAGCGTCCTGCTGGGAATATTCCGCCGTTCCCCTTCTCACCTTACACATTTGTCGTCTTTTCCCGAATCCACAGGGGGAACGCTGAAGTCACTCAGCAGTGTGAAGCACTTTATCCAGGCAGACAAAAGGCACCTACGGCCTTTGTTTTGTTATTCAAGTGAAGCGGGAGGCCAAGTCCAAAGACATGACCCCTCCCGCATTGCATGGCCCGGCGCCGCGCGGTTGTTGTATGTTCAAACGTGGTAAAGATTCTGTGTCACTACACAACAATGACGCATTGTGTGTCGTGACACAACACTGGTGATACTAACAGCTGCCTCATGACAGTCTCAGGCCTCTGTCTGAACCTGTTGTCGCCGTTAACTCTTATCTGTTTATACGTGCCATTTTGGGAGCAGGTGAGTGTTCATCTTGTCAATAACGAAATACCGTTTCTCGACAGAGAACCGTGCTTCACTTGATGTGGTCGAAAAACGAAGTAGTTTGCCAATACATGGCGCGCCTCATCAATGCGTTCACCTCACTTCCAGACGGTAAGTGTTTCCCTGGCCCTGACCTGAAACGCTACTGAACACGCTTCTCTGAAAGTCGCTCACTGACTAGGATGCATTCAGTTGGGTATGTGTTTTTTTGAATATCACTATAGTCCTAATTAGAGTAATATGCAAAATAAACTACCCAACTAAATGCACATGCCCAATATACAATGACTATGTTGCATTGAGTTGGGCATTTCTTTTTATTGCATATCACTAAAGTCTTAATTATAGTGAAAGCCAAAAAACACAAACCCAACTGATTGCGACATGGTCTGTGTCTTTACATGAAAGCATTATCAGAAGGTTAACACGGATAACCTGGCAATAACGTTGTTCTTTCAACAGAACGGCTGTGACTTTTGACAAAGAATGCATTTGAAATAGTCCACTTGTGCAAAGCCCAAATCATTCCTTGTTCAGCCTGACATGGCAGGGTCGGGCAGGAAGTGGTCATGGTAAAACAAGGTTAAGATGACAGTCGGATTTCCCAGTGTCTTCAATCAGCCGTTCCAGATGCAGAATAGGGAGACTGGGAATTCAATCCAGTTCCACTTATAGAGACTCCATCTGATGAACAAGTCCAGTCGGTTTCAGTGGGAAAAAAAACAGAATTTAAAATTGATATATAGTGTAATATAACATCCTTATCCTGTACTATCTGATTTGGCCACCATTTTTGTCTCAAGGGCTCAATTAAGTATCTTATCTTATCTATTGTTATCTCACAACAAACATAGGAACCCAAGGCTTGAAGTTTTCAAAGGAATATTTCAGCGCCAGTAAAGGCATTGATCAGATTCAAGATCAAGAGTTTTATTTGTCACATACATATCCAAGAAATGCATTGAAATGAAAAGTAGCAATGCCTGCAGGGATTTTGCAACATTCGAAAGATTAAATATGAAAATAAGGTGACAAATCGAATAAAAATAAGAAATAAAATAACAATTGAAACGTTAGCCCTGTTAATCAATTGCTAATCAATTGTTTGATTGACACATGCCGCGCCCGTAGCCAACGGTGTGTTTGTGTATGTGTGTATGTGTGTGTTTGTGTGTGTGTGTGTGTGTGTGTTCCGGCCGCAGGGCGCATGTATCTCTCCCACGTTCCCTCCCTGCTGAGGCTTCTGATGGAGGTGCTGCGACGCGAGGAGAGGGACTCCTTGAGCCGGGAGAACGTTCTGGTAGCTCTGCAGAAACTCAGCCTCAGGTACCCTCAGCACTCGGCCGCACACAGCCACGCACTGCCCATGAGATTCACTTCAATTCAACTTTATTTGTATAGATTTTGCATTTATATTGAGGGCATCAAGCACACTCCATTATCCAAAGGGTCTTCACGATAAGTACATTTGAAGAAGAAGAGAACCAACAATATAACGCTGTCGGTACAGTAAGGATGTTCATAGAACCAAGGGCCAAGCAGTAACAATTAAAAAAGCAAAAGCAATACTAACATCGAATGACTTACACCATTGGGAGTTTCATGCAGACATCCCATATTAAACAATTAAAAAATGGGAAATCAGAACCTTAATCTTTCTTTTATGGATGAGTCTGATAAGCTACTTGCTTATTGTCCATCGGGCCCTCGTGTAAGCCTACAGTGTTCCCGGTAGCAAGAGGAACAAGTTAAACAGCGTACCAGGGCCTCATCTCGGTGTGCACAGTGCACACTTCACCTCCCAGACACACCGCCCTGGGGACGGTCGCTCCTAACGTGTCTCACCGTCACGGCTCCGGTAGGCGGAGCCAGCAGACGGCCATGATCGAGGACGACCTGATTGGCTGGCTGGTGGACGAGCTCCAGGACGCGGACTGCCTGAGCGACTTCACGCTGCAGTACGCAACGGCCTTGCTCATGAACCTGTGTCTCCGGACCAAAGGTGCCCACCCGTCTCTCTCTCTCTGAGGTCTCTCTCTCTGAGGTCTCTCTCTCAGAGGTCTCTCTCCCGCTTTCTCTCTCTCTCTCTCTCTCTGCCTCTCTCTCTCTCTCTCTCTCTCTCTCTCTCTCTCTCTCTCTCTCTCTCTCTCTCTCGTTCTCTCTCTCTCTCTCTCTCTCTCTCTCTCTCTCTCTCTCTCTCTCTCTCTCTCAGAGGTTCTAATGCAATGCAATTGGCTAGACCTAGTGAGTTAAGGTTAGCTTTTGAATTCCCATGTAGAAAGAGAAATGATAATGCTGCAAAAAATCCTAATTTTCAAATATAGCTTTATCATATACTGTATCTTTATCATATACAGTATCTTTATCATACACTGGGTGAATATCCACTCGTAGAACGGCGATGTTGGTCTCGAACGAGAAACAAATCGACCAACTTTTCTAATGGGATTCAATGTGTAATGTAATCACTGTTGTACTGTGTAAGCTCTTTGTTTAACTTTATTCTGGGGGCATAAGTGAATTAGCGGCGGGGGTAGAGGCCATTAGATATCTGCCCGCGGTAAAGGCCGTCAATAAAATGTCCTCTCCTCAAGCTCCACTGAAAACAGCACTTAAACAATGCACTCTCCCCCCATTACGTCATAGCAGGGTCCGCTACACATACGCATTACACACACTTTCCTAGCACAGTCTGTGTTTTTGCCCTGATTTCCAGACGCCCCCTTGTTTTAACAATCTCAAAATATTATTACGCTTTTATTATTAGTCTTTCATTTCAGATTTCACAAACGTCACATAAGTGCAAATTGAAATGATTGTATATTTTGTATCTGTGTGTGTGTGTGTATGTTTTTTCACTTTTGTGTGTGTGTGTGTGTGTTCTCGTGTGTGTGTGGGGGGGGGTTTAGGAAAGAGGAAGTGTGCAGAGAACGCCAAACATGTTTTGAAGGTTCTGACTGATCTCCTGGGACACGAGAATCCTGAGGTGAGAGACACACACACACACACACACACACACACACACACACACACACACACACACACACACACACACACACACACACACACACACACACCCCTAAGCTATTTGATGGCAATTCTCCAACATTACAAGCAGCCCATACATGTTGTTGATAGCAGAATCGACACAGCATCGCACACACATCCACGCACACACACGGCCCCCCTGAAGGTGCGGTCTCGGTCCGAATGCCATCACTGGTAGCTACGTTTCACGCCTGTTCAACACAGCGCCGTGCACGTTTCCTTTCCATTGGATGTTGAAATCTTCACGTTAAACACCCGGCATGCTGTCATCACAGCCAGGGCCTGCTCCAGCTTGTCCTCTAGCCCCCCCCAACACCCTGAAGGTGTTTCCACCGCCTCCCAGGATGTCGGGGTAGGGAATGTGTTCACGGGGGGAACAACACAGGTGAACCAGTAAGGCATGTTGCCGCAATGCCGGGACCTAGATATTAGTGTGTGGCGCGATGCTACCTATTGGGGCTTGTGTTTTTTTTAATGGGCTTTGATTTGCTGTTGAAGGCTTTATAGGCCATAACTCTTGTGAGTGAAGGGTAGCAGGGCGTTGATGGGCGACAAGGAAACCCAATGTGCTTGTATCACTCTACCTTCTCTCTTTTCTCCGTCTACACCGTACGCCTCACACTCCCCCCCCCATGAGGCTCCTACAGATCACCGTTGGCCAAATGATGATAGATGTCTATTGCTGCTTGTGTGTGTGTGTGTGTCTGTGTGTGTGTGTGTGTGTGTGTGCGTGTGTGTGTCTGTGTGTGTCTGTGTGTTTGTAAGTGCAAGTGTGATGAATGGGGATTATGTTTGTGTTCCTCTGTGTGGATTTGCAGGGCATCGTGATTAATGGGTTTGTGTGTGCGTGTGTGTCTGCTCGCGTCTGTGTTGGTGCTCTCCAGATCCGACCGTACGTGAACGGAGCGCTGTACAGCATCCTGTCTATCCCCAGTGTGCGCCAGGAAGCCCGAGAGATGGTGAGAGAGCGGAGGAGGAACCAGCTGCTGGGAGCGCGGTGTCCTCACCTCCAAAGCATTGTTTTAGCTAGAGAGACCAGAGGCCAAACAGCAGGTGTTCAGACGCAGCGCGTCACAGAGCCATGTGGCGGTCAATGGACACATAAACAGCGGTCCAGTGCAGAGACACACACATACAGACATACACGTACACACACGCACGCGCGCGCACACACAGACATATACACACACAGGCATACACACATACAAGTGCACACACAGACATACACGTGCACGTACACACACACACACGCACAGACACACATGTACATATACACACACACGTAGACACACACACACACACACATATACACGCACAAACAGACATGTACACGCATACAGATACCACCACACATACACACATACACGGCCATTTTGAAACCTGCAAATGCCCTAACCTTTCTCCATAGACCAGGGAATGGGATAAATAAGATATAAGAGGCTATAAGATAAGGTATATTCAGGTGTTACTGGAGCAAAATAACAGGGAAAATCGAATCTAAATAACAAGTGAAATATCTAGATTATTGCAATTAATCGTATCGAATAAACTAGGGAAAAATAAATATGTACCCTCTGATGATAAAGTCATGTTAATACAAATTTAACATAATCATAATATCCATCGCAAAATATCTATTAGCTGTGACTACAAGTACACTGCATGTCTTTCACAAAGTAAACTAACAATGTCCACTCCTCGATCAGACTTAATGAGTTTACAATGCGGTTCATAATATCAGTAATAGGGCAATGGGCAAATGCACGAGTGGGTCGATGTCCATGTGGCATTAAGGTCAGTGTCACGTGTTACTGGTGCAGAGCATGGAGGAGATCCTGGGCTGCTACAGCAAACAGGAGAACCCTGAGCTCAACAGGCAGATCGAGTTCATCATCAAGCAACTCAACTCAGGTAAGGCCGCGAAAGACTCAAGGCTCACTTGTTCAGTGTTCACCTAGACTCTGCATGGCTTCCCCCTCCCACACCTCCTACCTATGATGTATGTTGTACGTCCTGGCACTTAATGTACTTACTTATTGTATGTCGTACTTGGTTATAGTACTTCTTTGCTAGCATCTTATCCTAGCTATCTTTGTTGTATACGGGGAATGGGTTAACCTAGCGATTGTTAGTGCTTTGCACTTGGTTCTATGAACATCCTTACTCTACCGACAATGCCACTATATTTGTTATGAGCCGTTTAATACTGATCTCGGTCAACACAGAGGCCACCGCTGTCAATTATCCGTGAAGACAAATGCAAAGCTGTTCTAAACGTACATCCTATGTGCATGAACACACATTGAGTTACTGTCTTGTTGTCTTTTGTCGTTAGCTGAAGAGGAGGAATCCCAGTCAGATGACGAAGAGGAGGACGACGACAATGGCGTAAGTTTGACCTTAAAATGGATCTCTTTGGCCAATGACAAATACACACACTGTTAAATATCGTCTGTGTTTCACCAAAAATCGATTTAAAGAGGAATTATTTTATTATAAAGTACATTAAAAAAAGATAGATTCCTCGAAAAAAGTCCCTCACAGCGGCTGCACTTTTTGTATGTTTTTAAAGCAGACCACAATTATACTAACACAGCGTGGATGAGAGCCAGTCTTTGACTTTGCCCTCGGCCATACCCCTTAAGACAGCAATAACGAGGGAATGCAGCACCGCCCTCACACGGTTTTCCCAGGCGTATTTAGTTATTCCCTTGCCACGAGATAGTGTTTTCCCCCTCCCCTTTTCGCCACAGCTTTACGCTCAGTAGATAGAGGCGCCGACAATGAACAGCCAACCAAACCTTTCTCTCCCAGCTGGAAGATGGCCATCTTGGGACACCAGTGTAGAGTGTCTATCTCTAGCGATATTGCTGCCAGATAATGGGTGAAAATGGGTTATCTTCTATTGCGGTATGGATGGCCTGATGGCTATTGTGGGGGGGGGGGAGTTACGAGGGGATGGAGGGAAAGGGAAGGGAGGAAGAGATAGAGAGGTAATTTATAGGTCATATATTATACAAGTATAGTCGGTTTAGGGCTGGGCAATTGATCGAATTTTGATCGCGATTTCAATTTTTTGACGTCAAACGATCACAAAATGAATCAAGTTTTTCAGGGTTTTTTTTATTTTTTTTTTACTTTTTTTTAATCTTTTTAGAAAGGGCAGAACAGCTGGATACATATCTGTATATCATTTTAGATTTGAACATTTCTTTTAGACCATTTTGTACATTTTTTAAAGGCGAATCAGTTGCAAAAAAAATAAACTGAGAGACATGCTGAATAAATCAACATGTTTTCAAACTCAAAAATAATCGTTTGAACAATCGGGATTTCAATATTGACCAAAATAATCGGGGTTATTATGATTTTTCCCATAATCGAGCAGCCCTAAGTCGGTTATATGGGCTATGTAAATGAACCAGGCAAACAAAAATGAAGTTCCGCCTCTTTTGTTGGGCCTACAGCAAATTGCGTAACCGTCAGTTCCCGGCTAGTCCCCCCACCAGTGAAGACCACCGACCCGGGGGCAGGGCGGGAAGGGTCTTCTCTCTAGAACGGTCGCACAGTGCTTACGGCCACTCCGCACACCTTTGTGCGTGTGTGTGTGTTTATTTGTGTGCGTGCGTGCTAGTGTGTGTGCGTGTAGTTGTGAATACGTGTTTCCGTGTGCGTGTGTTAATCTGCGTCGCTATGACCGCCTGGGCCGGCAGGAGGACCTGATGGAGGCGGAGCTGGACAGAGAGGAGCTGCTACTGCCCCAGCCCCGAGAGCTGTCTGGGGAAGGGCTGCTCACCACAGAGTACCTGGGGGTCAGAGCACACACACACACACACACACACACATTCAGAGCACAATGACATGGCAAAACAAAGGAAACTGTGGTCAGACTCGCTTAACCACAGGCAAATCCCAGAGCACAGACACCAGCATGGGTTGTGTGTTGGACTGGGACTGAGGTCGTAGGAGAGCTGGTTTACGAGCTACCTGGAAGCAGTTGTGTAGCTCCTTATCTGTGCGTCATAATGTTTCCCCCTGTGTGTGTGTGTGTGTGTGTGTGTGTGTGTGTGTGTGTGTGTGTGTGTGTGTGCGCATGTGCCCCCAAAAACCAGAACACAGCTTCCAGTTCAGGGTGTCATGTCCCGTCGCCTCTGGGGGCTTCAATGCTGTGTGACAATTCTCCTTACCGTGTGTGTGTGTGTGTGTGTGTGTCTGTGTTCCAGATCATGACCAACATGACCAAGGTGAAGAGGCGCTCGGCCCCCCACTATCGGCAGAGCGCCGACGAGCCCCTACAGCGGCCGGTGACCCCCAGCTGCCACCGCAACGGGACCCCAATGTAGGCCACACACACAAGACACAAGACACACACACACAGACATAGCACACACACACACACACACACACACACACACTACATATATACACACACATGCTATGTATACATACGCTGTACATCTAATGGGATTCCAGCCTCCAGCTCTGGACTGGTTCACTGTGACCCTCAGACATGATAGGGAATGGGCCGATGCACGAAGATGATTTAGGTTGGGTAAAATGGCCATGGGCCAAGGTTTGTTCGAACAGATAAGAGATAAGAGATCCCGCTGCAGAAATAGGCATGCTACTGAAAAATGTGTTTTCACGACTGGTATTCCGAACACGCGGTGGTAACGTATACCCTTTATCCAACGCCAATCACAGTGACGATACAGTTGATCGAAGCAGCCTGCCTGCAGGGGAGGCACGGACATTGGGGGATCGATCCCCTTCTTAACCGGTGCACTATCCTGCCCTAAACCCAGTGCTAAGCCACTGCACTATCCTGCACCACTGCCCTATTTTGAGCTCACTTCAGGAAGTGTCCCTGCAAAGAGCCTGATCGCTGCTATCGAACAGGAGACACTGACCGCGGAGATGGCCTTCGCTGGATCTCTATCATCCAACAGACAATAGCGCCGTCAGATTCAAACCGGGCGCTATCAGATCACAGGCAGGCCGGGGTTAAAGCCTTGTGCCTGTTCCAAGGAAGATGAAAACCATCAGACATCCTGGCTCTGCAAATAAATAAATAAGAATAAGAATACAGTTTAAACTGCCTGTCTCAAGTTTGGGGTTCCAACAGCTCCCCTCCGGTCTTCGTGATTGGCGCTAAAAGGCACTTCTGTGGCAGGGGGGCAGCCTTTGATGCATGTCCCCGAGACGCGTTGCGGTGGTCCCTAGTTGAACTACATTTCCCAGGGTCTGTAGGCCGTTCACATGGTCCTCACTCAGTCAATGAGTGTAACCGTTAGAAGCTATTAAATGAATGTGAAAAACCTTCTGGGTGAAGTGTACATCCGTGGCGGAAGGGAAGGAGAGATGGGTTTCTCGACCGGCGGGACATACCAGGCTCACTGTGTTTGTGTGTGTGTGTGTGTGTGTGTGCGTGCGTGCCTGTGACTGGGCGTGCCTGTGTGCGTTCACACAGGGATTACCGAGCCTGCAGTGAGGGAGCGGACCCCAGGCAGAGGGGAGAGGACATCCCGCCCCCCTCCCGATACACCGAGCGACCCCCCACACGCTCTGGAAGCAGACCCAGCACCTCCGACTCCCTGCACCACAGCGTCGGTGAGGCAACACTCTGTGTCTCCCCTTTGGAGCCGTACGAGGGTACGGATGTTGTCCGCGTGAAGGCTTCGCTGAGGTCTGATCGCGTGTGCGAATGCTCTAAATGTATGACCGTGTGCACGGAAGGAAAATGCCAATAGCACGTCGATACAGCGTTTAACCCTTCAGAACGATGGGACGCGTTGGTGTCTGTTTCTCAGGGGACTTACGGTGAATTGTTGATTTTTAGGTCATCAAAGCTGCTGTAGGTGAGATTCCAGAGTTGTAAAGAGAGAGCCGAACAGAGCTGAAGAGAGCATGATTTTGCAACGTGCAAAATCATTTCCTTCCTTTGCTCTCTCTCTCTTGGCCTTCCCAAGTTTGAGAAGTTGTGCAATCACGCACCTGTGAGTGACAGGCAAGATTGATTCCCCGAACCAATACAGGAAGACATGTCCTGATTGGTTTGAAATGAGCAGGGAGCGATCTTAAATCTAAACTTTAAATGTCTAAAACAGAGGCAGGCGCAGTCGACCTACAACCTTTATTCTCTGATTTTCTTCACCCACATTCATCATTAACAGCTGAAGGATGGCTATTTCATTTCTACCAAAGGACATCCCTTAAATAGAACCTACAGAACCTTTTAAAGAGCAGCCAGGGGTTCAGAAGCTTGGCTCATGAATGCCCACAGGTCCGCAGTCATCGGGGTTCAAACCCGAAGCCCTTCTGCCGGGAACCCCCTCACCACAAGACTACTCCCTGACTATCTCACTGGTCATCGGTTTCCAATCCGATGATGTCAGAGGGGCGATAAGTCAGCCGCAAATCTGCCAGACATTTTCATTTCCGGCTGAAATCACACACCAAATATGAGACATTTAAGCTTCTTTGATGTGCTGTTGGAGATCCACCCCGGCCAGGAGACCAGAACACATGGTCTCCAGACGAACACGGTCCGACAATGGCGTTGAGGAGGGCCTCTGTGTTCTCGCCCTAGATTCGGAGTGCGGGAGGCTGTCTCAGGACCTGGGTATGGACGGACCGATGGAGGACAGACTCACGGGCAGAACGGGTTCCCTCGGAGAACAGAACGGACACGCTGCCAGGTAACCGATCCTCGGTTCAAAGGCTTATTAAAAGGTTTTTCCATCGTCCACGTCTTCCTGCGTTTGTCGTCTTACATCCCACTGCGGAGGAACTTAGAGGTCCCATATTATACCACCAGGTGTGATTGGGATTAGCCATTAGGAGACGTTCTGAACGTCTTCCCCTTGGCACTCTCAAAAGTGGGCGTGTCCACCTGGAAGTATGATAGCATACCATTCATCAAATAAGCAAACTCTGTAAAGTGATGCATTTAAGAAACAAGTTACTAACTTGTAATGAAAATAAGAACAACTATGTATTATTATTTTTTATAAGTTTGTGTTTCCTTTTGGGCTGAATATTGAATGTGGGATGTATGTGTGTGTGTGCGCGTGAGATGTCACAATGTGGCAGGAACTGCCCCTATCAGTCCCATGTTCCCCGGCCACACACACTGTATATATACTGTATGAACATGACCTGGTTGAGGTCACACTCTGCCGGTTCACAACGAGAACATGAAACTCACGAGCGCGTCACTCACTTTCCCCTGAAGACTGCTTGCAGACTAGCTGTTGGCCCCTCGCAGCGCACAGGAGCTAGGCCAACGGTTTGCCCACTCACTCACTCACTCACTCGCTCGCTCGCTCACTCACTCACTCACTCACTCACTCACTCACTCGCTCACTCACTGGCTCGCTCTCGCTGTCTGTGTCTCTTTCCCTGTTTCTCTTCGATAATGCGTGCGTCACCTAAGGGGTGTGCGACCGAGATAGGGAGAGGGAGACAGGAAGGCGGAGAGAGAGGCGAGAGGCCGCGGCAGGGCTGTGTTAAGAGGTGAGGCAGCATGGGGGCGGGGCTTGGCTATCTGGCGCCGGCTCTGGCGCTGGTGTGCGGCATCAATCGGTGATTCAGCAGCCCTGCCAAGGTGGCCCTGTGACATGCGTTTAAAGGACCTGCAGCCCACAAAGAACCCCATTCAGCACCGGAGCCGTCCTCCTCTCCTCTCTCTCTCTCTCTCTCTCTCTGTGGGTCCCCTCCCCCTAGCCCTCCAATCCCTGAGGAACGCCAAACCTCTCCCCATCACATCACCCCACAACTCCGCCACACAAACACATTAATATACACAGACGCACACGTTAATGAACAAAGGCACAAACACACACACACACACACACACACACATTAATGAACACAGACAAAAACACACACACACACACACACACTGATGCACACACACTGATACACACACGCTTATACAAACACATTTATACACGCACAGACTTAGTGAGCCCAAATGAAAGCATGCTTTAATTAACCAGCCCCCACCAGCAGCAGAAACCTTCCCAGAGGAACGTAGGACACCTTTACAAAACAACCCTGGCAGCCTGAGCCTCCTGCCCCTTGGAGGGGGTAGAGAATAAAGGGCATCAGGGAAACCAAGGCTGACGCTTCGTTATTAAGGAGTATAGAGGTCGCCCATTTCAAAACTTTGATTTCAAGTTGGTGACTAGTTCAGGGTTTACGGACAAGGGCTTTGGGTTCAACCGTCGACCCAGGATAGGTAAGGTGAGGTAAGGCCTGGCTCGGTTGACTGAGCACACGGATCTCCAGTGTGTTACTCCGCTGCACCCACATACAATTACACAGGCCGGGCCAGGCCCCCGGGGACTGGCCCCACCGCTGTGCAGCCAGGTGAGGATGTGACCTGTGTGCGCGGTCGTCCTGCGGGCTGTATTCGGAGCAACGCTGTGGGGAAGCGTGTGTACGTGTTTCACTGTGCAATGTCACCACAAGGACTAACAGTCCATGGCCGTTTTGAGCCACTGACGTTTACCCGATATTTATTCTGTGGTGCCATGGCCTCAGGAGGTAGAGAGGGTTGGCCGGTAACCGGAAGGTTGCTAGTTGGATCCAAGGCTCCTCCTAGCCCACTGTCGACGTGTACCTGAGCGAGACAACTCTAACCCTTACCACTCCTGACGAGCTGGTCGCCTTGCATGGGGGATGAATGGGTGAATGTTATAGAGGCAATATTATAAAGCGCTTTGAGTGGCCACTGGTTAGAAAAGCGCTGTGTAAATGCGGTCCATTTACCATTCATTCTGAACAAAAAACAATACTTTTTGGATCTGTTGCGTCTCGTAACTATTCATAAGAACAAGCCATCTCTCAAAGTCATTTGATTTAGATATTGAATTCTGGATGCACACGAATGTAATCTGTGTGAGATTTGAAGATGTTTCCTGTACTGTACTGTATTGTCTTTCCGTTTTATTTCCGTCCCGATGGATTCCTATAAATATTTAAAATCATCCATGCAGACCATTACTGGATACACCCCGCCTGTACTGGGGGGAATACTGGGTGTCGGCAAAGTATTGATGAAACTTTAGTCCCTTGAAACTATATAGCATAGGGAGGCTGTGTAGCCTAAACCCATGGACACATTAGGCTGCATGCTAAGGAGAGAGAGGCTGAATGTAAGAAGGTTATTGTGACACTGCTCGACTGAAGTCAGCCAGGCCTATGGAAGCATGCCCAGCGACGTATAGCCTGGGAGAGCTCGGCCAGCAGGACCAGTCGGCACATGGGCACAGATCGATCGCTCTCCCCGGAAACACAACGGGAACATGAGAGGATCTGTAATCAAAGTCTGCCTTTTAGGAAACGACAGAAGGTTGTGGAGAGGAAACGGGGCACAGAGTCGGTCTCCATATGGAACGGAACGGGTCGATCTTCCCCTCTCCCTGTTCTGAGATGCTGTCAAGCAAGGCAGCAGTACTATAGTGGGCCCCGAGTCGACAGGGAGACAGTTAGGGGTCTATGCTGGTCTCGGTTGACGGACTCCCTGGTATGATAAGCAGGTGTAGCAGAAGGAGGGCTAAGACCGCCGCACGCATTTCCCAGGCATTCTCCCTTAGGTGCAAAGGAAGGGTGAGGATGAATACTTCATGAAATTAGTCCACAAACAGACGCTTTTATCCAAGGCGACTTTCAGCTGTTCATACACACATCCCCACAGCGACGGCGGAGTCGACCTCGCAGGGCGACAGCCAGCTGGTCAGGAGCATTCAGGGAGACAGGTTGAGGCGTCTTGCCCAGGGACAGCTCGACCCTGAGCCGGGGGTCGAACGAGCAACCTCCCGGTTACCAGCCAACCCGCTCTACCTCCTGAGCTAACCCGTTACACCGCTTATTTTGTGCTAACCCCCCCAACAGCCACCACCCCCCAGGGTTCAACAGCCGACCCAAGATCCCCCGGACCCCTGACACCGAGGGGGGGGTGAGCCCCAGGAGCTCCCTGCAGAGCCGCCTGGCCCCCCAGTTCTCCCATGCGGAGCCCCAGCCGACCAGCCGGCCCGGGTCGGGCAGCGACCGGGGGGGTGAGTACTCACGTCTGGTCGGGTCCCTCTGACCTGGTTTGGTTGGTGGTTTCCTGTCTTTGTCCCCCACGTGTCCTGTCCTCATCCGGGTCTGCGTGTAGCTTCTCTTTGGTTACTTTGGTTACAGAGAGCCTATGAGGGGTTTTCGCTGGAATAAATGTTTGTGTTTATTTACACTTGTTTCGTTTGTCTTGCTCATGTTTATGTGTCCTTGTTGTAGTTGTGTGCGTGTCCCTCGCTGTAAACTTCGTCGTCGTTGTAAATGAGGGAAACCTCGATGCCCTACGAGTGTAAATAAGGGTTTGAAAATGAATTGAAAACACACGGACAATATGCAACTTGGACCTGCACTGATTCAGTTTTACGATACACATAATATCTGTGTGTCTGGCACGCCCAGATAAATCCGGTACGAGCAGGAGGATGCGAGATGTGTATCGCGACCGCGTACTTATCCGCCCCCGTTCTTTTTATCCTTGATCACTCGATCTCTCTGACTTGCCCGTTTAAACCAGCCACACTTCCGCCGTGGGCCAAATCACGGCATGAACCGCACCCAAGGGCTGGACCTCAGCCATCTCCTGCCTACGCGGGGGGACTACGAATGAGGCTGAGGGTTAGAGAGTCGTGACGTTGATGTGTGATCGGCAGGTCTTTGAGGCGTCCTCAAGAGCAGCGGCTGATTTACAAAAGAAGAAGAAAAAAAAAAAGAAGAGCGGCTGGCTCTTCTTTAATTGGCCAGATAGCATCATCTCTGTGCCCTGCGTGCTCCTCTATCGCATTTCCCGGAAGATGAAATGCAATTTGAGCTTCATTTGGAATGCTACAGCCAGCCGTCCGCCGCTGCCCCGCTCCGGATGTCCTTCCCCGGAAAGACCCCGGATAAGGGGCCTTGATGGACGCACGCAGGGCCCGCCCCCTCGGCCCGCCTACTTTATTATCGAGGTCTGTTTTCTCTGTCTTCACAATGACGACCTCAGGAGATGGTAACGGCACGAGTTGGTTATTAAAACACAAATCGGTTCGTGAGGGAAGTCACCAGGATACGCCAAACACGGCCGGCACCGTGTCGATGCCGCCACGATGCTAACTGTCCTCTCCGCTTGCCCCGTCCTGCGGTCGGGCGGATGTTTCCTCAGGTCTTTCAGCAGACGTCCCCAGCCCCCATCCCCCCCCCCCTGCTCCATCGGGCTGTGTGGACACCTTTGCCTTCCCGAAGTGTGCGCTCACTTCGGGAAGTGAGCACTGTGCTGGCACCCTGTGCAAGCACAGACACAGCCCCGACTGACACAGGTACCCCCCCCCCCCCCGGCACCTGGCCTCGGACCGAGGGGGGTTGGGCTTCTACGGAGCCTGTGGGGCCACCCAGTCCGAGTGAAGAGAGAGAGGGAGGGGAGGGGAGGGGAGGTGGGGGATGCAATGCCACCAATGCCGTGTTGAGAGAGAGGAGAATGGAAAAAAGAAAAGGGAAAGAATCCACCCACTGTCACCCTCCCCTGGGATCGCGTCCACAACCCGTCTCCGCGCTGAGACAGATTCCTCCGTTGCAAAGAGGGAGAAGGGGGGGGGGGGGTGGGGGTTGTTGTTCTGGAGGTGGGTCGGTACAGACAATGCTGCCATCACAACCTGGCTGCTTTCAGTGGGACGCTTCGATGAAGAGTCAGAGAAGGATAAACTCCCCGTAAACCTTCAGAGGGAGCACGGAAGAGGGATCCTTCGTTCCAAGGACGGCCAGGAGTGCAGCTGCTTCCCACAGACCTAATAGTCGATATGACATGGCACCAAAAGTATCCGAACCTTCTTTTAACCTCTTTTACTCCACCAGCTCTCTCCCCAACACCTCCACTCATCTCTCTCTCATCTCTCTCTCTCTCTCTCTCTCTCTCTTTGCCTCTCTCTTTCTCTGCCTCTCTCTCTCTCTTTTGCCTCTGCAGCCCCCCAGTCACAGAGGAGGTGAGGGAGAAGCAGGAGAGGAGAAGAGGAGGAGGAGGAGGAGGGCCGATCTGTCAGCGGGGAGCGGCCCCTATCTCCCGGGTCGACCTCCCTCTTCCTGTAACCCCATCTCCCCCCGGGCCAGCACGGGGGGCCGAGTCTGGGGGACGCTCGGAGAAGAATAGAGGAGGAGGAGGCGGAGGTGGAGGAGGAGGAGGAGGAGGAGGAGGAGGAGGAGGAGAGCAGGGAAGATGAGTGGAAAACAATGAATGGGATTGTGGCTCCGGCGAGCCTCCCTCTTTTAACCTCGCCACCGAGTTCCTCTGTAACGCTACACCACGTTGGGCTTAAGCGCAGTAACAAGCAGGCTCGCCACCACCCAACTCTCACCTTGCCCAGGTTTCGATCCTCCACCTCCACCTCGACACCTCCCACCATCATGTTTTTAACACTGACGTACTGCGCCGTTTGGCTCATAGCCGCCGTCGTTACATATTTATATCGTCTCCTGAAAAGTGAGCCGTGTAGGTTGAAATCGTGTCGTTTTTTTGATTTGTTTTTTTATCAACAATACCAGCTTTTGGCGTCTGCCCCACTTGAGTGAAGTACCCCGCACTTATTAGTGAAGTGATAAATGCATGCCCCCTGGACCCATTCATAAATCGGCCGTGGCTTCCTGCTTCTTCTCCCTGGCTTTGTGTTCCAGGTGGCGATGAGACATGGGCAGGTATAATTATGGGGTTGGAACCATATTTCTGTGCGGGGTCCCGATCCAACATCCAGCTTGAAGCACTGCAGGCCTCATTACGAGCAACGGAACATTCTGCCATTTTCACGTGAATGCGTTCATGCACATCTCGATGGGAGCGTCATCTGCTGTTTGTTGGTGTGTGTGTGTGTGTGTGTGTGTGTTTTTTCTCTACGTTAGCTTCCAATGTATCGTCATGCTCAGGGTTAGCTGCTTATAAAATAATATAAGGAATAATTGAAATGCTATTTTAATATTATGATAACCGCAACATACCGAGTGAAATGTGTGAGGGTTTGACTTTCACGTCTTCATCGTTCATTGTTATGTTTTTTATGTATTATAGTCTGCCACTCAAATAGTCGCCTGCCATTCCTGAGATTAGAAGTGTGTGTGCGTGTGTTTGCTTTACACAGGTTTCCACGTCAAATGATCTATGTTGTACATTAGATCTAACTTGAGGATTTCCTGATTTGAGGCGATGTCCGCCATCCGTCCCTTGAGACCGTCCTCTTGCTGGGAAGTCTTGTGTTTGTCATTTAGAACAATCACAGTTCACAATTTGACTAGAAGCTGCAGTTACAGCAACTCATCAAATTAATAAACTATGGTGTGAATCCTTTGAATAGAAAAATGAATCAAATGTGTACATAGACAGACCGATAGAAGGTTAGTTGTGCTATTGCTGACAATAAACTCGGGCTTGAAACAAATACACAAAAGAGATCCCAAAGGGAAAGTTGCAGAGTAGCAGAGTGTCCGGCTTTATTTTCAGGAAAGGGTCTTTGTAGACCGCAGTTATCATTGAAGCCAAGTCACGCGCATTGGCTGCGAAACGCTTTGCCAGTAAACAGCTCAGTTTGTTTCTCTTAAGACTGATGGGAAGGTCCGTTCCAACGAGGTCCTTGGTGGTCTGTAAATCAAAGTCACAAACCATTTAAACATGGACGCCATCGGTTGCTATGCAACCCAGCCCAGTTGCTGTGACTGGGGTCATCGGAGACAAACTATTGGCTGTTTTACACGATTTTATTCCCAACTGAATCATAAGTTGAATTTGTGAAATTGATCATGACATTCTCTCCTTAAAACAGCTTTTGTATAATTATCATGCGTGAGAATCGTTTACATGAATGGTGTATGTTAGAAATCCTTTTTGTCAAGCTCCAGATTGTGATGTAGAAACACAGGTCATTACATGTGAATTTGGTACAGAAACTTTAACCCTAAATCATGTCTTCATAATCAGCAGCACATTTGCACATGCCTTGTTGATTGTTCATGCTGTCTTGTTGTGTGTGTTGCTGCCTCTGAGTGATGTCGTACTTTGAGTCAAATGCATTACAAAATAAAAGTGAGATTTTACTTTGTCATGAATTGAATAACAAAATGAAAGTCAATGTGATTTGACCTTGTTGTAAATAAACTACAAAACAAAAATCGTTCTCATAGTACTTTGTCTGAAATACATTTCAATACACAACTTAATAAAAGTCAATGGGATTTTATGTTTAAATGTATTAATCAAAAAATAAAAAATATTTTCATGAATATAATTCCAACATAGAAGTCCATTTGACTTCCCTATGCCGTAAATTAGGCTACAAAATAAAAGTTTGTTTCAAGTGAACTTGTGTGAAGCGAACGTGGTCTTCAGGACGACACATCAGTTGCTTTGCTGGGGGTGCCAGCGAGATCCAGCTGTGGCAGCTGCACCACTGGATCAATAAACAGACCCCCAACCTTTTATCACAAGACCAGCACCGCGTCGTCAACACGTTCATTTGGCCCAAGATGACCACCTTGAACAGATGTATCTTTTTATTGAGAATTATATTTTGTGTTGGTATTGAAATAGGTAATAGCTTCACAATCCAAAGGGGAAACATTGCAGAAAAGCGATCATAATTACTTTGATTGAAACTTTAAACCCTTTGGATTGAGGCCAAGCCTCTTTGGAAAATACTCTCTCAAATAATCTCAATACTTATCTCGAGATCAATATACTATACTAAATACTCCACAATACTGTTATGGCTGATTAGTATGTGTAGTTTTAGTTAGCCTGTGTAGTTCCACGTCTTTGCACCTCTGGTACATACATATAAACTCAGTTAACAACGCCTTGCTAACTTAAAGATGTATCAATGGCGGTGCCTTCATATGCCAACTTTCAGAAAAGATGTAAAATAATTGGTGTTGAACTCATCCATGGATTTTCTCATATTCTAGTACTTGACAGTACTTATGCTGGTCTCGAGAATTATCCGTTGGAAAGGATTGAATGCTAAGAGAGAAGGCTGGTATACAGTAGCCTTGTAAACTGTTACGATACACACTATAATTGAAGTTCAAAGGGTAGAAGAGAATAAGATCCCTACATGGTGTCATAACATTCTCCATCTATCAGTTGCTCCCTCCGCGGTCCAAAGGAATGCATTCGGCACTAATTGCTCTTGTGAGATTGTGCACTGAAGAGAGGTTAGAACTAAATGACTTTGTTTTTCCCCTGAAATATGCTTTCGCAAACAATATGCAAATGTTCTTATCGTCAGGTTGTGTACCCAGTCACATTTCCTGGTATGTATAAAGCGTCAATGTGATAAAGGATGCAGTTAGTTTTGCCTAATGCGAAGTCCAAACGAGATACGGCGCCTGATCAGCCAGGCCAAGGACATACTCAGCAGTAAACGCTGCATTGGTGGTCAAACTGGCCTTTGCAGCCAAATTCAAAGGAAATGAGTAGGGGTGGGGTGAGGTCAGTGCGCACGATGGTGTGACGCACGTATACCAGGTGTCGCATTTGGCAGCCTCCCTATCATCCAGGGGTCGTGGTGACACACAGCAAGGGGATGCTCCCTGTCAAAAAAAGACAGCGGTGAAAGATGAAAGCACAGGGCCTCTGGAAAAGGCTTTTATTTATGGCATGCCTTCGGAGAACTTCAACAAGGGCCTGCACATCCACAATGGGTTTGTCCGAACAATGGTCAAACGTAGTGTCAATGTTTTTGCCCCGACAAAAAGTTCCATTGACGCCTTCAAATGCTTTTCTTTTGGTTAAAACATTTATTGTCTTTCCTATGCTGCAGTTTTTAAAACATGAGGGTACGTCTTGAAGACCGAAGACCTCAACTTGTCACCAGGATCAGGTGCGGCAGCTCCCAGCTGTGTTTTTCAGTTGACTGCCCGGCGCAACCTAGTGATAAAAGGTCAGGGAAGACATGTTTCCCGCCCTGTGTCCGACAGCCCCCACCCCCCAGCTAGTTCTGTGAAACCGCTCCATCACAGTGACCTGTCCTGTGCAGCTGTCTCCCCCCTCTGCTAACACTGGGGGTTGGGGGTCTACAGAGCCAGACCTTTGTAACCACAAATGTCAATTTTTCTGTTAACCACGAGGTTGGACGTCTTGATGCCCTTACAAGCCCTTTCAAAGTCGACCCCTTTAGTGGCATCACACGTGGGAGTGTCCACCCAGAGGTAGCATGGAAAGATAAGCCTACCGGATGATACAGTCCCCTTAGTAGGATGCTATGTTGATCGCATGGAAATGGAAACAGTTATTGCACTCCCGTGGCCATTAAACCACTATTCTTTAGGGTTTGCCCACTTATTTTTACGACGGCGTCTTCGCTTAATGGCCATGGCCCCTCTCCAAACATATAAAGATGATAGCTCTTTTTGAATTCCACTTTCCCCGTTTTTGACCTTTCTCTAGAAAGCACCCAAAAGCCGCCCGTAAACGACAGCAGGAATGCAGCCTGGTTGACTCTGGTCAGTATTGCCACTACTAGAGACGGGCAGCTATGCGTCGGTGTGGCTGGGCACCGATGATAAGGACGGTTCTAAGGCGTCTCTTAACCGCCTTCGAACCATTAAGAGGAACTAACAGATTAGTCAGCATCTGTCCTTAATCAGTTCAAAAGGCAGCCTCACTCGGTGCCTTTCTCTGTAATCTGTCTATCATACGTTGGTAAGGAAATTACTCAACTACGTTAATGGCATGTTGACAGTTCAGTGTGTACACATCTCTCTCTCTCTCTTTACTCCATCAGACTTCTGTCTCACACCAGCAGAATCCTCCTCACTCAACGACAGCCATGACTGTGTGGAATAGTTGGAGG
Source organism: Pollachius pollachius (assembly GCF_949987615.1). NCBI lineage: Eukaryota > Metazoa > Chordata > Actinopteri > Gadiformes > Gadidae > Pollachius > Pollachius pollachius. The sequence goes on from NC_136940.1 coordinate 4,224,205, forward strand.
GGCATGATGGAAAGAGAGGGGGTGACAGGAAGAGAGGGAGAGAGAAAGTGAGAGAGTGAGAGAGTGAGAGAGAGAGAGCGATAGAGAGAGAGCAAGAGAGAGAGAAAGAGAGAGAAAGATATGGCCACAAGGAACATCTTTTCTTCTCTGGCCGTAAATTAGTTCCGAGGCCTGAGAACCTAGCAGTCACACGGAGCCCCAAAGTTTTGACCAAGAATCGGAACCATCCTTGCTTCACATCCACGATGGACAAACACACACATACAGACACACACACACACACACACACACACGCACACACACACACACACACACACAAACACACACATGCACATATATGCACGAATGCACACACACACACACACACACACACACACACACACACACACACACACACACACACACACACACAAACACCGAACCCTTGACAAAGATCACATTGCTTTCCGGGCTAGTAGTTGACTGGAAGTCAAGGTGGAGAGTGTGTGTGTGTGTGTGTGTGTGTGTGTGTGTGTGTAGGGGGGGGGCGTAAGGCAATTCTACCTGTCGCCCCTCAGGTGTGCTACCTTCAACAAAGGATTAGCGAGCGCTCATGTCAGGCCAAAGTTGAGCCCTGGGGTTTTCCGCTTCATATAAGCAATACTACCCACCGCCGCTGCAAACCCCGCCCCCACCTATCACCTCCCGCTCCCCGACAGCAGCCCACCTCCACTTCCTCATTCCATTCGGGATTATGGGAAGGGGAGCTGGGCGCAGGGCTCTGTGCCACGGGGCGCCTGCACACACGGAGCGTCGTGGACGAGAGCCGCCTCACCGGTTAACACACGATGCCCCCACACCAGCCCGTCCCTCTCTCAACAGAGGACTGGCTTCTGTTTCCTGTTTACAAAGGGGGGGGGGGGGGGCGGGGGGGTATTCATTCACGTGGAAATTCAGGTTTTGTTCCCTATGGTTTAATGTGTATTAACGTATTGATTTCCTTAGTTGTGTATCAAACCGCATGCTCAAACTTCTGTGATTGCACTACTCTTGTGACAAAGAGGTCCAGATCAAAGCAGCGCTGGACAGAAGGTATGGCAGTGTGTGCGTGCGCGCGTGTGTGTGTGTGTGTGTTTCGATGTGCGTGCAACATGTGTAGCAAAATAAAAACAACGAGAGCTCCGTTAGAGAGAGTATAAAGACAGAAACGTGTGTAACACGTTTCAGAGACGGGGCCCAACCACAGCGCCGTATCTCCTCAATCTCACCAGCCGCGACTCTTAGTCACAGAGCGACAGGGTAAACACACGCAGAGGAAATACAGCCGCCGGGCAACAGGATACACATGGCCACATGAAGGATGGACCACAGGATCTAGGAAACGCAGAGAGACGCAGAATGGAGAAGGAAGAGGGGGATTCGGGATCACAGCTGTTTGTGGAGAAGGAGAAAAAAATGGTGTTTTGAAGCACAGAGGAACATTTCGTTTGTTGTTTGGTTTGCCCCTGCCTTGAAGAGGCAGCGAACAGCTGTTTTTTCCCCGACCAGGGTTTAAGTGCGGTTGTTGATGGTCTGTAGTGATGGGTAGATTAATTAGCATATAAAGCTGACTACTTCAAACTGACAATTGAGAAGTGGTGGCTTTTTAGTTCTGTCCTTCAGATCTGAATTACAAGTCATTTATTATCCTCATTTGACTCTTTTTATGCCTCTTTTTTTTTATAACAAATTGGCAAATGAAGTTAATAAATATTAAATAACTGTAAATAAGCCTACGACTAAGTGCGCTATTTGAGACAGTCAACCTAAAATAAAAGGAGTTAAACTCGATTTAGACAACGTAAATTGCCCTTAGGATAGAGCGCCGCCGCCAGCCAACGATCCCCGTGCAGATAACGGACTGCTCATTTGCATACGACGCAAGGGGAACGTAACGGGAGGCAGGCTGGCTGCCACCTCAAAAGAGCCTGCGCTCCCCGGCCGGCGGACGGAGGGACGGAGGTCTGCAGAGCAAAGGGTCGCCCCTCTCCGGATCTTCCAAGCTTCAGAGTCACAGCCACTGTTACCGTCGCCGTTTTTATGTTTATTTCGAAAGGAGTGAACTTAAGCATCCTTCATTTATGTGCTTAACAACGGGATCGTTCGTTTTTATCCAACGGCTTGCAGACATTGTGGTTATTAAGTGGTTCAGAAAACGACAGAAGATGTAAGTACGTTTATTTTTTGATAACGTGTTTTTCAGCTCTTACAATGACTTTTTTGTGATTGTTTTTTTATTGAGTTTAGGATAATTAGACTGACGTTACTGGGGAAAGAGTGTTTGACTTTCACTGTGAATTCACTTGGATGGGGATATCCTTCAAACATAACGCATTCGATATTCAAAAAACATCTAAATTATAATTAAACCTTGTTATCGATTCCTATATTTGACGTACAGCTTGATATTATATTGATAAACGAGAGGTATTCATTTTTTAAGCTTTTTCATTTACCCCACTATCAAAGTGTGGGGAATGATCTACATCAAATACACAGTTTATGCCACAAAGTTGGAATTGTACCAACAAATCTGTTGACAACAAGCACATCACCTCATTTCTATTGTGCCTAATAAACATTATGTGCTAAACATATTGTGTAAGAATGGTTGTGGGGATGCATTTTTATTTTAGGCTACTTTTCATTACACAATGTATAAATCAGGCTGACATTGAAGTTATAGCTGCTTTTCTTTCTTTCATTCTTTCTTTTCTTACTTTCTCTCTTTCTTTCAGTCTTTATTTATTTATTTCAGTCTTACTCTTTCTTTCAGTCTCGCACATTCTTTATTTATTTCTCTCTTTCAAGTCTTACTCTTTCTTTTCTTCCTCCTTTTTTTCTTTCTTGCTTTCCGTCTTCTTCTTCTCGTAAATTGTGATATTTACTCAAAGTTTATAGATAAAAAACCACACGTATTCTGCTTAAGGCAATGCAAATATGGAGTTCCAAGGCACATTGTGTGAGGGGGCCCCATAGGCAAGTCATTGCAAGCAGCAGACAATGAGCTCAAAGATTCACTATGAGAACCAAAATAGAGGAACCAACAATTACCTACAGCACAATCAATGAAGAACAAGATATGGTCGTGTCGTGAAAAGAGCTCATTCCTTAACTATTTTGGAACTCAATGTTTGTTTTTTTACTAGCAAAGATAAGCTCACCTTTTCTCAGTGCCATGATTCACTCTTCCTTGACATTCATGGTGCTTGGCCTTTTCAAACTAGCCATGGCCTGAAGCACAGTATGCTAATTTCCTTTCTTCCCATACAAACCTAATCAATAACAATGTTTGGGAAGGCAAAAATTCAATGTAATTCTACTTGGAAAAAAAACATTGTCGTTATTAATTGGTTTAAAAAATAGCAAAAGATGCATGCACATTTATTTTGGATGACTTTCTTTTCCCACTTCTTCATTAGAAAAGCGGACATTATGAAGATAGCCGGACTAGTTACTGGGGGCGCGAGCGTTTGACTTTCACTGTGAATTAACGTAACAGCCTCCGTCCACAACGCGCTCAATGTTCAAGCTCTGCTCTTCTGTGAAACGTTCATTGCAGGAGGATCAAGCGCGACCGCTGGAGGCTGTACAAGGGTGTGAGCGTCATGTTCTTCCTGGCCGTGGTGGCGCTGACCGTGCTCCAGAGGGGCACCATCGGCGGCGGGGAGCCCTTCCAGCTGGAGAGGAGGCAGGCCCGGCCGGACGTCGGCGCCGCCGCTGCGGGCCCGCCGCGGGGCTCCTCCCAGGGCATGAACAGCTTCTGGAAGGCCCACCGGCAGGAGCCGTCGCCCGAGGCCCCGTCCACCCCCTACGGCCCCGAGGAGCCCCTCCTCCCCCAGGTCCAGAGCCCCGCCACCTGGGACGTCACCGCCTCCAACTGCACCCCCAACCACAACATCTCCGGCCGGGACTGGTTTAAGGGCCTGCAGGGGAACTTCCAGGAGTTCCTCACGTACCGCCACTGCCGCTACTTCCCGATGCTCATCAACCACCCGGAGAAGTGCAGCGGGCCCACCCACCTGCTGATGGTGGTGAAGTCGGTGGTCACGCAGCACGACCGCCGCGAGGTGATCCGCAAGACGTGGGGCAGGGAGCGGGCGGTGCAGGGCAAGCGGGTGAAGACCCTGTTCCTCCTGGGGAAGCCCTCCAACGAGGAGGAGCGGGCCAACCACCAGAAGCTGCTGGAGTTCGAGGACTACATCTACGGGGACATCCTCCAGTGGGACTTCCTGGACAGCTTCTTCAACCTGACGCTGAAGGAGACCCACTTCCTCAAGTGGTTCGACACGTACTGCGGCCAGGTGCGCTACATCTTCAAGGGGGACGACGACGTGTTTGTGAGCGTGGACAACATCCTCGAGTACCTGGAGGGCAGCGGCCACGCCAAGGGGCTTCTAGTGGGCGACGTGCTGTTCAAGGCCAAGCCCATCCGGAGGAAGAGCAACAAGTACTACGTCCCCGAGGCGCTGTACAACAAGACCTTCTACCCGCCGTACGCCGGCGGCGGGGGCTTCGTGATGGACGGCCCCCTGGTGAGAAGGCTCCGCTGGGCCTCGGAGACCCTGGAGCTGTTCCCCATCGACGACGTCTTCCTGGGCATGTGCCTGGAGGTGCTGCAGGTGACGCCCGTCAAGCACGACGCCTTCAAGACGTTCGGCCTGGTGAAAAACAAGACCAGCAAGCTGAACAAAGAGCCCTGTTTCTTTAAGGGCATGATCGTGGTGCACAAGCTGCTGCCAGCAGAGCTGCTGCGCATGTGGAATTTGGTCAACAGCGACCTGGTCTGCTCGCGGAAAGTGGGGATCTTATAGCCGGCGGGAAGGGCTCCGAGAGACGGAGCGAGACGAGACTTGAACCGGGAGGAGGAGGTGACGGGGGATGGAGAGAGGATGCAAATGTTGCCCATTTTTGGAGAACATGAAAGTGCATCTTAGTTTTTTTTGATCTAGTGGCATCCACTGCATTCAGAGTAAATAATAATAATGTTAATAATAACAATATGGAGTTTTATAAATATATATTTTTTGTTTTTTTGCATTTCTTTTTGCATTTTCTTGAAGGACTCTGAAAACGTTTTCCTGAGGCAAAACGTCGTACCAGGACCACTCTCTGTGGGTTATTGACAGAAAGCCCTCCTTCTAAGCTGCTCCACAAGATGTTGGGACTTTTGCAGTGCCTTGCACATAGCCTTGAATTCAGACTCGACTCTCTCCGCTGGAGGGAAATGGCCTCGGTTGAAAAGGAACAAAATCACCACCATCTCTCTACCTACCTCGTGTTGCTACCAGTCTTGGTTTTGTACGTGGAGACCATTAACACACTAATCCATTCGGTCAGATACACACACTCTTCCATCACATTCACACTCTGTAATCAAGGTCATAGTGAATTTATTTTTGTTGGTCATCATTGCACTTCTTTTAACCTTAAGAAATATGACTTGATATTGACATTGAGTGACAGATGTTGGATTTATGTTTCAAATGTGTTTGCTGTCCACAGATTTGTATTTTTTTTGCTGGTATACTTGACATGAAACTAGGTAGAGGGTACAATGAAACTGTGAATTAAAAACTACTGCTGGTACTTTTTGGATGACTTGCTAATTTAAACAACCCCTAGTAATGGAACAGGCTGGTTGTGGGGGGGGGGGGGGGGGGGCGTAATATTTAATTTAATGTGGTCAACTGAACTGATGCAGTCTTCAGTGATTAGAGTCAAGCGTTTAGGGGGGTAGACTGAACAATGTAAATACCTTTAAAAGGAAAATCCAACTGTACATAGAATCTTGTTTGTAAATAAACCTTCAAAAATCACACGGCCATTGTTATTTCCTTCCCAGCAGTCACAACCCAGTTCGGTTTTGCTTTATGCTCCAGCCTCCTGATTGGCTGCAGGTATCGATGAACCATCCACACGAGGTCACCAAACAAAGGCGGCCATGACACTGGACCTAAATGTCGATACAAATGTTGAGCATATCGGTTACCCAGTAATGTATAGAATCTATACAGTACTGGGTAACCGATATGATCAACAATCTTCACTATCTATACTATAGATAGTGAAGATTGTCGGAAGGTGTTAATTGTTGCGCACAATATATGATGTAACAACAGTACATCCCTGCGCGACAGAGTATGAGTTCCCACTGTAATGCCTATGCCGGCTGTGAACAATATATTGGCAGCTGTCTAGTTTAAACAATTATTTTAGATATGAAATAATATAATATAATAATAATTATAATAATAATTTGATCAAAAAGATGAAACTTTACTAAATCAAATATTCCACTACTTTCTCTGACAAATCGCAATCCTCCAAAAATTGTTGCCCTTCAAAGTTGTGGAAGTTTTATGAACAGCCATTTGCAAAACAGTATTGTTTATCTATAGACTCAGTGTAAGTGAACAGACACACACACACACACACACACACACACACACACACATACACAAACACACACACACACACAGACACAAACATACACACACACAAAACACAAGGTAATTCAACACAAAACAAATACAGCGCCCTTATTGTGGCGGAATTGTTGTTGTTGTCTAGTGTAGTTTCTTCTGGGATCAGATTAGGAGAGCATCAGTGGGAAAATAAGTACAAAACATAGGCAATATTGACATGCATATACACATATCTATATCCATAGCTATAGATATAGATGAAAGAGTATATCATGTTTTACTTATTTGTATTATTGTATGTAAAGATCAACATGAAGGACAACGTATTCACCGTCAAAGGTAATTATCAATAATGTTATCTAAAGAAGACTGGTTTTTAGAATGCAATGTGTTTTGTTCCACTCAAGCGTTAGGTCATTCTGAAATACTCCCGACAAGTGTAAAATAAAACCCCAGCATTGTACTAGGCAAACCTAGTAAATTTGAATGCACAAAAGAAGTTAACACTAGCTGTAAGTCGGCCTCTCTCATATCAAATTCCACTGTCACCTTCTTTCATGAAATGACCCCTTCTGTCACACTCTATAGAGGCCGGGTACCTGAACTACAATCTGCTTAACCGAAAAACAGGAAACATAGCAAACCCTCACTTTTCTTCTTCTTTCCCTAAAGCTTTGACACAAAACCTTGACCGCCTATAGCCAAAGAACAAGGAACCCAACAGAAACAAACACAAGGTTCACTTTTGTTTCCCACGAGTGTCGACGAAGCAAGCAGAACAAAACACAAAACCTCAACCACTGCAACACACTATTATTAGTCATTATTGGTCCAGGTGTGTGAAAATGTAAGATCTCCCGCATCCACATCCACTCATCGTTCGGCCAGCTCATACAGCTAAACATCTGCTTACCGTTTGGCCATCTGCTGACCGTTCGGCTAGCTTCTAAAGCTCAAAATGGATGGATGACCCGATGGTCACCTCTGTGTGCACGCACAGACCGGCAGCCGCTGGTCTGTCGACAACAGTGTGGTGAGGCCCTTTGGGGTCAAAGGTCTGAGTATTTGTTCTTCCTGTGGGCAACATCAAAAGAAGAGATGCTAATGGTTGGATTGGTTGGGGTCATCCCTATGTTCCCCAGGTCCTATGTTCCCCGGGTGCAAAGGGTTAGGGTCAGGTTTAGGTTTAGGGTTAGGGTTAGGGTTAGGGTGAGGGTTAACCCTAAACCTAACCCTAACCATAACCAATTGGAGGAGAGCCATTCTAACCAATCACAGGCGAATCAGAGGCGAAAAAGGCGGTACTTGCCCCTACCATCATACGAAAAAAAGATTTGCTCACAGGGTCCTATGTTCCCCGGTCACATACAAAGCGGGGATCATAGGACCCGGGGAACATAGGTACGCTCCCGATTGGTTGAGGTTATTTTTTTTCCGTTCTCGTCGTGTGGTGAAAGCGCTCTTATAACTGTCAAGCATAAAATGAGAAAGGAGCGGTTGAACCAAAACGTGTTCTGTAGCCAATGGGTGGGACAGAGAGGATTTATCTGAAAAGCCAGAAATGCACACCCCAATTCCAGCTAAGTCGCATGACGGATCAACAGATCGCAAAATTACTTTTTAATGATAGATTTTCGCGTTTTTTCGGTTTATAATGAAAGATTTTTTCCCTCTGTGAATAGGAACACCAGGTTCATTGAACTGCAGTCTGAGTTCCTCTGGTTTGTTGGCTCCTACAGCACACCACTCTAAATACTGAAACCATGCCCTTGTTTAAAAGACAACAGACTTGAAAGGAGCCCGTGTGACAGATGGGCCTGTTGGGGACAGGCTGTGTTAAGGCGACAGTGAGGTGTCAAATTTGCTCAAGGATTCAGCATTTGTTGACTTGTTCAACAGCCAGGAAATGTGGGAACAATCAGAAGGTCTTTGGTTTCAGACAACGATAATGTGCAGTAGTGCACAAGTATGATTGGGTTGGGTTTAACACTTGCTATACTTGTATTTCATTAATAAAAAAAAAAATGCGCACCAATTAACTAATCCTCAAATCAACTCAGACAAACAGCAGCATGCCTATGATTCTATGAGGTCTCTGAGTTGAGGACAAAAGCTAATTTGCAGGCTGGACAATAGAGTCGTATTCGGTTGAATCCTATTTTCTAACGACATCCTGTGCAACAAATAGACAAAGATCTTTTCCATTTGAAATATGAAGATAACTTCTACTTTAGGTCCAGTTTGCACACAAAAAAAACCAGTTTGCACTGTTTGCTTTGGTAAAGCGCTCAGCCTTACAAATAGGTTGCAGATTAGGATCATATATCTCACTATACTCAGGAGGCGCTTGCTCACCCTCATGAGTTACACATACATGAGTAATATAACACTGATTCCCTAAAGCCGAAGGAGAATTCTAAAGTTATTCTATGTCATATTGTATATTCTTCATGTTCATGTCTTCCCATTCAAAACCCTCCTCCAAGACATTCCTTGAAGGAATCCATCCTCAGTGTTCCTTCTTTAGGTTTCATTGCTCCCAGAGGCTTTAGAGTATAGTGTGTCCTATAATGTCGGCCTGTGAAGCCCTCTGAGACTGAATCCCATTTAGGGCTACGCAAATCAAACTCTGTAGACTTAGTTTCGGGACATTTTGGGGCCTGGCTAAGCCCTGGCAGCAGAGGGACTAAGACTGTTTTGCTTGCCAGTCACTAGAATAAGCTGTCTTTCTCCCTCTTTTCCCTCCCTCTCTCCCGCTCTCAGAAACGTGTGGAAGAAAGGAGCATGTGCATAGTGCTGCTCTGGAGCACCGTGCCAGGGACAAAGCTCCATTGTTGGGTGCTCTTGAAGCGGTATAGTTGGATAGGGCTCTTTTTACACCAGCTAATGACTCGGTATAGTCAGTTGCATTTTCTCAACCGCTCTCCGCAATGTGCCTTTCACACCCCTTTATCTCATCTCGTTCAATCGTTGGAGGAGTTTAACAAATTAAATAGCTTCTCTGATAACCGGACTATGAACAAGGTTGACATGAGTGCCGTCCATGGAAGGTTGAACAATACATTTAGGTTACTTCGTACGGGAGGCATGACACCACAGAATAAACTGCAACGATCTCGGTCCCCGGACTAGGTTGGTGATGGTGGTGGTGGTGGTGGTGGTAGTGGCATTCACCAAGCCATCTGTGGTGGCTCCTGCACAGGCACCTTCTGGGACAAAGCTTCCTGTTCAGGTATCGGGTCTACAAGGGCAGCCCACCCCCGTCCTCCGCTGACATCAAGCTTAATGCAATGATCCAATGATCCAGTTCTACAGCAGAGGAGAACAAACTACAGCGCTGCAGCCTGCAGGGACTGCATTTTGGTCGACTTAATTTTAAAACAATCAAACTCAAGATTTGAATGCGTAGAAATTTACATTTTAATGTGAGGTGTGCAGTAGGACTGAATCATTCGATCCTTTTGTCACAATAATGATTTTGATGCACTATCAGAATAAGTGTTTAAATAAATATGGTAATTGCTTTCCCAATGACTTCAAGCCTACGAGCAATATAAATATCCAATGATGTCTGTACACTCTTGTGGGCCAACAACATATCTATTGATTTGAATTGATAAGGTAACACTAATTACTTCTTTCCAGATATGATTCAGTTACCTCGTAAAATGTACAGTAGCAAGAAGCATACAAGTCCTCAATATAGACATGTTGAAAAATTCCTAACTAAATAAGCTAACACCAATTGTCCTCCTTGATAAAATGAATCACTGACTTCAAAAAAATATCAAGACAACTTCCTAATTTCAATGAATGATGAGATGGATGTAACCAAAAAACAGATCTCTAGGTCTGCAAGGGCAGCCCCAGGTCTGTGAGGGCTCTAGAGGTAAATCGCTTTGGATAAAAGCGTCTGCTAAATGCCCTGAATGTAAATGTAAATGTAGAGGTAAACTGGAACCACTGTTTGGCAATAACGGAAATTATACCAAAGTACCAAAACGGTAATACTAAAGCCTGTATCCTTGACTGCTTGGATATTACGTGATAGATCATGCCATGTTTCTAATACCATCTGAACAGCCTTATACTCATTAGGATTCATAATTCAGTCAACTTGATTAAGCTTTAGGCCTCCTTTACAAGTGTTGCCACTTTGACGTTAAAATATTTCTGAACGAATCCTTACCATTTAATAGCTCCTAAAGTAATAAGTCAAAGTTATTGTTGACCATTTGAGGCTGGGTCTATATCGTAGGATTGGGTAATCTTTACCATTTGTTCTTTACTAAACAGTTTGATTAAAAACTAAATGTTTTAGTAACAATGATCCATAGGACTGGGGCGTTGTAGCCCGTGACGGTAGAATACTACCACCAAGCGGTATATACAACTGAAGCGATGTCAATAGTGCAGTACGCCAACTGCCATCTAGCGGCAACACATCATTTGGCGCTTTCCGATAGTTAAACATCCAGTTACGTGTAGGTGACCCATGCTTTTGATTAATTTCCTCTAACATTTTGCTTTAAGTAAACTACTTAACATTCCACTTGTATTGGACTGTTACCCCCCTGAAGACTAGGGTAGAATTGAGGGTACAAACGCCCAGAAAAATGTTGCAAATAAGCTCAGTATTAAGTTATCAGGTCAGACAATCTGAATTCACAACAATGAGGACTTGAGACATTTAAAAATCACCACTTACAAGGGTTTAATCACGTGAAAACCTTTACATTTTCAGATGGGAAAATTAGTCAATGCACTACAAATATTTTATGTTACATATCTGCGCAATATCATTAACTAGTCCCCAGACTCACATTGACTGCCACCTGAAAATTCATTTAACTCTTCAACAATAACCTATACACCCCATCCATCACAAGTCCCAACTTCTCCATCAGTTACAAAATTCCTTGCACATTACACAGTAAAATTCCTGCAGCTACAGTTTAACTAAATATAACAAAAACGTTGGGGATACAACACGCACAAAAAAGTAAAACAAAATTATACAGTTCATTTAATGTACAAGGTGTATCTGAAAAGGCAGGGAAACTGGCGGACAGCGACTCATCTTACTATTGGGGTAAGAAAAAAAAAAAAAAAAAAAAAAAAAAAGCAGAAAACTCTTTCCAGGGGCTGAAAGAGGCCGATAAATGAGACCTACCCGCCCCTCCCACCATGGAGGGAGGGGCGTGTGGAGGGGGTGGGGGTTGAAATGCCCACCAACAATTAAATATATACCAATGCTTTCTGGAATGTCCAACGGCTCTTAAAAACTGATGAAAACCAGAGTCCATTCAACAAGTAAAATAGACGCTTAGTCATCAAACTTGATCTTCTTTCCCTGGGGCTTGGCGCCGAAACCTCCGCCGCCACCACGACCTCTACCACCTGGGGAGATGGAGATAACGGGCGTCAACTCACAATCTTACACTTCGTCGTTTAAAAACAAAACTTTGTATTCCTGTGAGCCAACGGTTCATGTTCCCAGCTTACCTCCGAATCCACCGCCGCCGCGCCCGCCGAATCCTCGCCCGCCTCTATCTCCGCCCCTTCCACGGCCGCCGCCGCGCCCGCCAAATCCCCCGCGACCACCGAAGCCGCCGCCACGTCCGCCTCCGAAGCCGCCGCCTCCGCGGCCGCCACGCCCACCGCGGAAGCCGCCGCTCTCGCCCTTGGGTCGGGCGTAGTCGAGGGTCACCCTGGTGCCGTCCACCTCTCCCTCTGCCATGGCCTCTTTGGCCGCCTTGGCGTCTTCCTCCGTGTCGAAGTCGACGAATCCGAAGCTAACGGAGCGGAGGAGAAGGCGGATTAGTTTCAGCCGTTGATCTCGAGTTGAACCAATTAAAGCTCTGAATAGCTTTTTTTTTTTTACATTCCGTTATTCAAATAACTACATCAATCATTAAGATCGATTCAAATAATTACGACTAGTAATTTCCATAAAACAGACTTCCTGTGGATTTTGTTTCACATCAGACATTGGTGACTCCCACAAAGGTTTAGGGAGCCACCTGATATAATGCGACTTGATCTACTTCTCTTCCAAAGTCCGACCCGCCATTAGTTGACGAGGGGAGGTTGCGAGAAGATGAGACGGCAGAGAAGAGGCGTCCATGACGTACCATTTAGATGCTCCTGTCTCCCTGTCTGTGACCACCCTGGAGCTCACGGCTCCCTGGAAGGCCTCTCTCAGGGACTCATCCGTGGTGTCCTCAGAAAGACCCTTGACGAACAGGACCTTGGTGGGACCTGGGGTAGAAGAACAGCGTAATAGGTCAAGACATGTGAATGTCGGCCTGGAGCCAAAGGCCTGAACATCCAGTGGTAGTTTTAAAAGCTAGGGGAAGCAGTTCATTTTAGAAGCATCTGAGGTTATTTGTCTAATTGAATTTCAGAAACCAAAGACTGTCAAGTACAAGCTCTTACTCTGGCTGGTACACCAACACTAGCTTTAATCCCATTTTCCTGAGATTTTCCTAAAATCCTAATTTAAGTAATGTACCTGATTTGTTTTGGCCTCCGTCTCTGCTTTGGCAGAACTCCAGTCGGACCGAGCGCCCCTCAATGTCTGTGTTGTTGAACTCCTCCAGGGCTGCCTTTGCATCCTCCATGTTCTCAAAGTCCACAAAGGCGAAGCTGCACAGGGAAAAGAGTCAAATGTATTAGTCAGTCACACTCTAATAAGAGCCTCCGGGAGACATTGCACTAAATCATTCAACGTCAAAATAAAATGATTTACCATTTATTTTTCCTATGTACACTTCTGTTAAACCAAGAGGCAAGCATGCGAGACAACTAGTTTGACTTGCACGCTTTCGAATTAAACTAACTCAGTCCACGCTTCTGCGAGTTCCCCGGCCTTCTGAGAATGTACCAGCGATTGAGGATAGAACCGGCATACGAGACAAGGCCGGCACCGAAGACATAGCATTGGCTTTATTCTACCTCCAAACATACAAACACGAGTACTGAGCAACCACGTGTATGCCAAGAAATGGAGGGAAATACAATAATTCAGTTAACAGCGCCCCCTGCAGGCGGTGCCACCAGCTTGTAATACGGTGCCTCATATGTACTTTGAGGACATTATTTATTTTTCCTATGTTCAGTTCTGTTATGCCAAGAGGCAAGCTTGCAAGACAACTATTTTGACTACGAACAAGAATTCGCCTTACCCCTTGGGTTTGCCGTTGTTCTGGGGAATCCTAATTGATGTGGCCTTCTCGAATGTCGCTTGAAGTGCCTCTTCTGTGGCGTTGAATGAAAGATTGTTGACCATCAGGGTTTTGCATGGTGCGGCTCCTCCAGCTCCTGAGAAAGGGAACAAGCCCATTAGCACCGTGGGGTTAAAGGGTCCGGATCCCACAATTGACCAGCTCAGTCTACCATCTACCCCAAGAGGATCATTTGAGCATCAGAAGTGATGTTAAGAGTCCCGTCTGGTGCCATGGTGAGAGTCACGAGGCCAAACCACTTGAAATGCTTACCTGCGGCTCCCATTTTGCCCCTCTGGCTCTTGTCTCCTACGAAGTCGACTGTGATGGTACGTCCCTGGACCTCTGCCCCCTGGGATACTTCCAGCATCCTATCAGCCTCCGCCTCTGTCTTGAACTCGATGTAAGCGATTCTGTCAACAAAATGATGCCAGGTTAGACATTTGAAAGTCTACATACAATATACTTTCAAATTTATCTAAACTCTAAGCCAAGAATGTACCAGCGATTGAGGATAGAACCGGCATACGAGACAAGGCCGGCACCGAAGACATAGCATTGGCTTTATTCTACCTCCAAACATACATACACGAGTACTGAGCAACAGCATGTATGCCAAGAAATGGAGGGGCAGACATTGGTTCTATTCACCACATGGTCAATAAATAAACAGTCCTTTGAGGACAGACCCACCCTCTGTTTCCACCTGACTGGCCTTCGGGTACTCTGATGTCAACGGCACTCTCGAAGCCCTCCTTCAGGTCATCAGCCGTACAGTGGAAGGGAAGGTTCTTCACGAACAGTGTCCTTGAGTCCCTATCTGAAAGGACAGAACAGCAAGTCAGCAAACCTTTTCTATAACACTAATTCTGGCTTTCTCAAAACATACAAATTTTTCCAAACATACAAACACAAATACGTGTATGCCAAGAAATGGAGGGCACAACAATAATTCAGTTTCAACAGTCCAATATAAACCCAGTAGTGTTGTACAATGAATATTTACCTTTTTTGTCATTGGGGCCTGCTTCTTTGCTGCGGGCTTTGTCGAGCTTGATCTCCTGACCCAGAACTTTCTTGCCGCTCAACTCCATGGCCTTCTGCATGTCCTCCTCAGAGGTGAAGTCCACGTAGCCGAACCTCCTGTTAGAGCAAGAAAACAACCCATCAATACACCGCTTCTGGATACAGATCATGTTTAAGAACGCGTCGGGAAAACACTAGTGCTCCAGCTATACTATGGAAGGCCAGTCTAAGCTCATGTTAAATGACACATACTAGCCACGGTTCTACGAGTTCCCCGGCCTTCTAAGAATGTACCAGCGATTGAGGATAGAACCGGCATACGAGACAAGGCCGGCACCGAAGACATAGCATTGGCTTTATTCTACCTCCAAACATACAAACACGAGTACTGAGCAACCACGTGTATGCCAAGAAATGGAGGGAACAGAAATAATTCGGTTTCAACAGCGCCCCCTGCAGTCAGGGGGCTGTTACACGCCTCCTCCCGCATGCTGACTCATACGTACTTGGAGGCGCCTATCCTGACGTCTGCGACCTCTAGGCTCTTCTTTGAGAAGAATGTCCTCAGGGCATCCTTGAGCTCATCAAACTCCTTCTCCGAATTCAAGTTTCCAACAAATAGGCAGAAGGCTGAAGAGGAAGGAATCGGCAAAAGTCAGCTTGGTTTGCGTGCGGTTGAGGGGTTAAGAGAGCCCCGACAAGACTCAGAACATTTTATAAAAGGTGACATCAAAGATATCAGTATTAAGTCCCTTGTGATCATCACTGGTTGTCAAATGTTGGTAATAAAAAACTGTGGGATTCAGCCTTACGTTCTCCTTCTGTTGCCTTGACCTTCTTGGCAGGTGGCGCTTCCTTTTTGTTGTCTGCCTTTCTTTTGCCAGCTGCTGGCGTTTCTGCAAAACAAAACGTTGATTTAGAGATATTGTCCTGCATAGTCCAGTAGGCATCAAGAGAGTGCATCTAGGCATCAAGTGCCTAGATAACCACTTGTTTATTTCAGCTTCACCCCCACTGATCCTATGAAGAGGGACTAAGCTGCGGTCTATCATTTGAAGCCATGCCACAAACTCACCCTCTTCTTCATCCTCATCGTCGTCGTCATCCTCATCGTCGTCATCATCATCCTCCTCTTCCTCAGACTCTTCCTTGGCCTTCACCATGCCAGCCTTTTTGGCCTTGGCGGGGGCTGGAGCGGTGTCCATCTCCTCCTCGGATTCTGAGGGGGAAATGGTGGCTCATGTTAGTAACCCATTAACCCAGACAGGCAAACATTTACTCTGCCAGCGAGAGAATGTCAGAATACTCAAAGAGGTTGACTTCACAGACAGTCAGAATTAAGTCCCTTTGTTGATCATCACATGCAGGTAACACAGCGGGCAGAGATATTCCTCACTACAAACGTCCTTAAGTGAGAATTAGTACACACCATCCTCCTCATCGTCATCTTCCTCAGACTCCTCGGCAGCGGGGGTGGCCTTGGCGGCTGGCTTCGCTGCGGCCTTCTTTGGTGGTGGGGCCTCTTCCTCGGACTCATCTAGAACGTTGGGTTTTGATGAGTCAACGGGCTCATTGTCATCGTCACAATTTACATGGAGGTCCAGGCTTAGAATGTACCAGCGATTGAGGATAGAACCGGCATACGAGACAAGGCCGGCACCGAAGACATAGCACTGGCTTCATTCTACCTCCAAACATACATACACGAGTACTGAGCAACAGCATGTATGCCAAGAAATGGAGGGGTAACTTAGATCACAATGGTATGCAAGCACCCAACAGACGCATCTTAAAACCGCCCTTTAAGTGCTTTACATCCGGACGATTCAAGGAGATCATGAATGAGTGCTTACCATCTTCCTCGTCATCCTCCTCTGAAGATTCCTCCTTCTTTGCAGGGGCGGCTTTGGCCTTCACAGGGGTCTTCTTGGGTGGGGGGGCCTCCTCTTCTGACTCTAGAGAAGTCAAATTCATTGTTAATGGCCATGCATTGATTAAAACCCACCTCAAAGTCAAAGGGCACTTCACTTTAAAATATGTCAATATTAATTATTTACCAGATTCATCCTCGTCATCATCATCCTCTTCGACTTCTACTTTGGGGGCTGCTTTGCCATTTTTAGCTGGGGTTGCTTTGACTGGCGTTTTCTTCACTGCCTTTGGTGGAGGAGCCTGGGGTAGAAGGGGAAGTGTTAAAAATAAATCTGCTTTGTCATGCCAAACACGGATAAACAAATTTAACCGGAAAACAAAAATCCCACTGCTTACCGCTTCCTCCTCGCTGCTCTCCTCTTCCTCGCTGGACTCTTCCACCTCCTTTGGCGGCGGGGGTGCCTTCTTCTTTGGTGTCGCCTTTTTAGCGGCCTATAGTCAAAGAATATACGAAATTAAGGCTTCGTGAACAAATAAAGAAAGACATGAAAATGAATAAATACATAAGGGGCTTAATGGTCAGTCTTGGCCTGGCCGACATGTAGTTACAGGTGCGCCTCTGACATTCGGCGCACGCGCCAGACCCACGTGGAGCACACGGGGACCCTGAGCTAACTAGCATGTTAGCTCGCCAGGCGTTTTAAAAACACACGAGGGCTGGTACCTTTCAGTGGCATTTATATCTGCACCAACAACCGCCACACCTCTATAATGAATCAAATGCACAAACTCCATCACCAACCATGGCCCACGTTTCATTAGCATGCCAGTTTTAAGATAAATTATTTTTATCCGGAAGGAAAAGGTAGTATCCCGTAGGTACATGATGCTAGTGCTAATAGCAGGCCGTCCAACACGTGTCGTTTATTACAATACAATAACGGTTTTATAACAACGTTGACAAAGGAAGACGACACCAGTCGTATTTGTGTCAAAACATCATAGGCGTGCGGGGGTTAAGGGATTTTAAGCTCAAAACCCCTGCGTCGACGGAACGCAGGTAGGCCATTTTGCGGGGCCGGCGGAGTGGGGCCTGGCGGAGCACGAAGAGGGAAATCAAATCCAACATGGCTGATCGGGCCATGTTAAAGTGCTCACATTCTATGTGCGTTATGGCCTCATTGTCGTTTTCGAGCAGTGGTAAGAGCCTCTTTGGACCACGGTGCATCACTATAACTACACACACGTTGATACAACATTTCTTATTAAACTCACAATAATTACAATAATTACGGCCGAAATATCTATGCCCTAATTTAGATTTTTTAAAACTGTACAACGCATTAACTTAAGGGACAAGGCCGTTGTTTGCAAGCGTAACCAACAGCATGAACCCATTACAAAAAAATTACAATAAATGATAAATAAATAGCTGGAATAAGCCTTACCTTTGCTGCTAACTTCACCATGGTGATCCTTTAGTGATTTACTTGGAGATAGTGACTATACGGGTTGAGATGAATGCACGTGGTACTGCTATCTTCGTTGGGCATTCAGATAGAAAGACAGAAAGTCCGGAGACGCGCTTAGTACTGCCCTGCTCTCAGCGCGCTCCCAAGACCCCGCCCACACCACGTTCTCCTCGAATCACATCTCGCACACATGCCTGCGCATTTAGTGTCATTGCCCTCAGGTCCGCCTGCATGTGGAACACATGCTTTAATTTATATGCATTACTATTTCTAAATACATACGTATAAAGCCCAGTTAAAATGTGATACGATGCAGCGACTTTTCCGGCACATTTTGATATGCACATTCGTTGATATGTGTAATGAACGCTTCAGGATATTGCCTTCATATAGCAACATCTCAACAATCCTTTTCTTAATTCAGGTTCTTGTTCGTCATCAATAACAGCTGTTTACTTCCACCACGTGGTTTGCTGGCGACCATCAACCATGTGCATAATCGATGTGTTTCAAGCATGTGCTGGGAAGCATGCATGTGGTTCAGGAAGTAGATCGGGTTGGCTGAAAACCGGAAGGTTGCTAGTTCGATCCCCGGCTCCAGCTATTTGAGCGTCCAGTAACCCTGAGCAATACCCCTAACTAAGCAACTCTGCCGACGAGCTTGTCGTCACCTTGCGTGGTTGAAACAGCCGTCGTTGTGTCAATTTGTGCATGAATGGGTGAATGCAATATTGTTAAGTACTTTGCGTGGCCACTGGTTAGTAATGCGTTTTATAAATTCAGTCCATTTACCATGTGCAGTACTAGGACGAGTTTTACTATATTTGTAACAATGAAACATCAATCAACATTAAAATAGAATAGTTTTATTAAACTTTCGAATAAATATACAATTACACAAGTAAAGTAAATGACACCATAATTAAAAGCGATCTCCATTAGTTTCTTCCAGCATGTCCTTCTGTTATAAAGGGTTTCTGCACTCACTGTCAAATACATTTTAAAACCATGCTGTTTGTGCCACATGTTTAATAAATGAACCTCTTGGTGTGGGCTTTGGCAAAGAGTCATGTGACTATATGGGTTAAGGTGAATGCACGTGGCCCACGTTGGGCATTCAAATAGCAAGACAGAAAGTCCGGAGACACGCTTGATCTCAGCGCGTTCCCCAAACCCCGCCCACACCGCGTTTCCCTCCAATCACATCTCGGCCACATGCCTGCGCAGACCCCTAGGTCTGCTGCATGGGGAACACATGAGGTTTTGATTTGTATACATTACATTTCGAATATAAAACCCAGTTTACTTCAATACGATGCAGCGACTTTTCCGGCACATTTTGATATGCTCATTCGTTAATATGTGTAAAGACCGCTTCAGGGTATTGCCTTCATTTACCAACATCTATCCCCAATCATTTTTCTCAGTTCAGGTTCTTGTTCGTCACCATTAACAGCTGTTTACCTCCACCACGTGGTTTCGCTGGGTGTAGCGGCCATCAACCATGTGCAATACTAGGACTGCAAGATTTACTTCATTTGTAACAATTAAACATCAAAAGGGAAAAAGGTTTGATTTAACTTTCGTATATATATATATACACACACATACGAAAGTTTATTCTTTATATACTTATACTTACATACTTCCGTATATATATATATACAAAAGTTAAATCAAACCTTTTTGTGTATATATATATATATATATATATATATATATATATATATATATATATATATATATTTACAATTACACAAGTAAAGTAATTGACACCATAATTAAAAGCCATCTCCATTAGTTGGTTTCCTTGTCCATCTGATATAAAGGGTTTCTGCACTCAATGTCAAATACATTTTAAATCATGCTTTTTGCACTCTATGTTTAAAGATGAAACCTCTTGGTGTAGGCCTTGGCAAAGAGTCAGGCAATTTGAGGAAATCTGTCACGCC
Organism: Pollachius pollachius; assembly: GCF_949987615.1. Lineage (NCBI taxonomy): Eukaryota > Metazoa > Chordata > Actinopteri > Gadiformes > Gadidae > Pollachius > Pollachius pollachius. Next base: position 4,244,199 of record NC_136940.1, read on the forward strand.
CACTTGATACCTAATCCCAACAGGCAGTCATTTGTTCTATAAATTGCAATTAAGCCTTGCTTTTTTGTTCTTCCTCAAATAGTCCTATATAACATTTTCTGTCAATCTATAATCACAGTATATAAGTCAGATATGTAATGACATGAGTCAGCAGTCATTACCGATTCCTTTAGCAGCCCCATAGTCAGTAAGTTAAGCCTTTAAGCTCCCTTGGGAGTACATACCATCGATGAAACCCCTCTGCCAAGCCAGCCCTTTCGCCCTTCTATCCTGTTTAGGGCTTCTTCTCCAGGTGGTTCTAGCTATTTCCCCTTTCCCTCTCCTCCTGATCTGGTTTTCCATTGTGAGGGTGGCATTTGAGAAGGTGTTGGGCCAATAGATTTCCCAGGAGGTGTTGTAGGCAGCGGTCGATGAGGGTCTGTAGCCTGTTGCTTAAAAGACCAGCCGACATGCATGCCGCTCTGGAGGGTGAATTGGGGACTGGAAAGTAGGCCGGGATAGCTCTGGGGACCGGCGACATAGGAGGAGCCTATCAGGAGGTAGAGGACGTAGGCGGAGCCTATCAGAGGTAGAGGACGTAGGAGGAGCCTTACGGAGGTAGAGGACGGAGGCGGAGCCGTTCAGGAGGTAGAGGACGGAGGCGGAGCCTATCAGGAGGTAGAGGACGGAGGCGGAGCCTTACGGAGGTAGAGGACGGAGGCGGAGCCGTTCAGGAGGTAGAGGACGGAGGCGGAGCCTTACGGAGGTAGAGGACGGAGGCGGAGCCGTTCAGGAGGTAGAGGACGGAGGCGGAGCCGTTCAGGAGGTAGAGGACGGAGGCGGAGCCTATCAGGAGGTAGAGGACGGAGGCGGAGCCTTACGGAGGTAGAGGACGGAGGCGGAGCCGTTCAGGAGGTAGAGGACGGAGGCGGAGCCTTACGGAGGTAGAGGACGGAGGCGGAGCCGTTCAGGGGGAAGAGGACGGAGGCGGAGCCGTTCAGGAGGTAGAGGACGGAGGCGGAGCCGTTCAGGAGGTAGAGGACGGAGGCGGAGCCTATCAGGAGGTAGAGGACGGAGGCGGAGTCGTTCAGGAGGTAGAGGCAGAGGCGGAGCCGATCAGGAGGTAGAGGACGGAGGCGGAGCCGTTCAGGAGGTGGAGGACGGAGGCGGAGCCGTTCAGGACGCTGGCCAAGTAGGCGGAGCCTAGTCCCTGGGGAGATAAAGTTGGACTAACATGGTCAACATCTGCACATGTGTCTCTGAAGAACATGTACACTTCAACAATATCAATTCATTCAACTGCAACGCAACAATTGTTGGGGTAAGGGTTACTCACACAGGAAGCATCCACCCATCACCATGTCCGCGTCATCGCCTTCCTCAGCGTTCTCCATCACAGGGGAACGCTGGTCGTACTGGGGTAGCTGAGGACAAGTCCGGCCGAGTACCCGTTTCGTGACCCCCTAGGTGCTCGTCGACCATGAGGGAGGCGGACTGATCCTGGTCGACCATCTCCTTGAGCTCCTTGCTGAAGCTGCACAGCTGATAACAGAAACATTAATGCAACACTTGCTACGAAACCAGGGGGACAGCCCATATTAGAACTATTATACGACTACTACGAAAACAATGATTAAGATAAGCGACATTTGTTCACTCACCCACCCACCTCGCCCTCCGTCTGCACACTTTGTCATAAGGACCCATAGCAGAGATGTCTCACCTCTCATGGAGATGATCTGCTGTGAAGTAGGGGTGTCCAAGCAGGTTGGAGCAGCTCCACCTGTCCACTGGATCGATCTTCGGACGCAGACGGAGCCGTTCAGTGGGCTGACGACCTGGGAGGAGGCATTCAGGGGGCCCGCCAAGTAGGAGGAGCCGTTAAGGAGGCCAGCCAAGTAGACAGAGCCTAGTCCCTGGGAAGATAAAGTGGGACCAACATGGTCAACATCTGCACATGTGTCTCATTGAACAAGAAGAAGCGAGAAAATACACTTCAACAATAATAATCCATTTAACTAAAAGTGGATTGGAGCTGAAAATTGTTAACCAGTGAAAATATCAATGGGTATCACCTGCCACGCAACGAGGTTCAGGGTTAGGGTTACTCACACGGGAAGCATCCACTCATCACCATGTCCTCGTCATCGCCATCCCAGGTGTTCTCCACCAAAGGACTGCAGCGTTCGCCACGTAGGCGGAGGCGTTCAGGACGCCGGCAGCGTAGGCGGAGCTGTTCAGGGGGCCAGCCTCATAGGCGGAGCCGTTCAGGGGGGGCGGCCTTGGAGGCGGAGCTGTTCAGGGGGCCGGCCTCTTGAGGAGCCATTTAGGGGGCCGGCCTCACAGGCGGAGCTGTTTAATGGGGCCGGCCTCATAGGCGGAGCCGTTCAGGGGGCTGGCCTCTTAGGCGGAGCCGTTCAGGACGCCGGCAGCGTAGGCGGAGCCGTTCAGGAAGGGCGTTTGAAGGGACGGCTGACGGGGTCTCTGCGGTGCTCTGCACTGTTCATCTATTTGGATGAAACAACAGAAAATTGCAACTGAGAAGGAGTGAACGTCTAGGAAGAACACATACATTGCATCATGATTATATATATTTTGGATTGTAAGTATGTCTTTAGTATGTGCTGGCTGTCAGACCTGTTATGATATAATAATATGACAATATTAATTATTTTTGGTTTCAAATGAAGAGCTTATTGCATAACCAGCGTTAAACGTTACCTATCAGTCTATTTTGGTATAGAAAACATTACAAGCCCCGCAAATGTAGGCCAACTGCCAGTGAAATCAATCTTTGCGTCAAGCTAAAAAGAGTCATAACAGTAGATAATAACTTAAACAACAACGTGGGGAGGACTAATTATCCACTTTGGTGATAACCTCCTCCATCTGATCCCTAGCTGTGCTGCCCTGTACCAGAGCGTGCCTTCACCTCTCCTCCTACCTGGCCGTAGTAGCGTCCGATCTTCCAATCAGCACTTCTCAGGAAGCCTGGGGTGAAGACGAGGCCCGCCTCCTCTCCTCCTCGACTGGCCTGTCACCTGGCATGCTGGACCCCCCTAACCTGCCCCGTCCCGCCCCTACACCATCGGGGCGACTTTGGAGAGGAACTGGCGCCGGAACGCTCCGATGGCGCGTCTGATGACGTTTCTTATCCCCTTCCCCTTGGGTTTCTCCTTCTTGTCCTTCTGCCTGGTCCCTGGGATGATAAAGTGGGACCAACATGGTCAACATCTGCACATGTATCTCGTTGAAGAACACGTCTACAGTATCATTCCATTCAACTAAAAGTGTATTTGAGTGGAAAATTGTTAAACGCTGAAAATATCTATTGTAGTTGTTGTGTTGCAGGTATCAACTGCAACACAACAAGGGTTAGGGTAAGGGTAACTCACAAGGGAAGCATCCACTCATCACCATGTCCCCGTCATCGCCATCCCAGGCGTTCTTCACATCAGGACTGCAGCGCTCTTCCTCCACTGGCATTCCTATTGGTGGCTGCTAAAGAACGTGACAACAGTTTCAAAGAATGAAAACACACTTGAAAAGTCCTCCTGAAAGCTGTGTTTGGCTGTGTTTATGCCGAGTCGTACTTGGGTAGCTGAGGACAGGTCCGGCAGAGTGCCCGTTTCCTGAGTCCCCTGGTTCTCAGGATGATCCCGATCGACCATAAGGGCGGCGGACTGATCCTGGTCGACCATGCAGGCTGCGGACTGATCCTGGTCGACCATCTCCTTGAGCTCCTTGCTGAAGCTACACGGGTGATAACAGAAACATTAATGCAACACGTGGTATGAAACCAGGGAGACGGCCCATATTAGAACTATTGTACGATTGAACTGCAACAACAATGACCAAGATAACCAACATTTGTTCACTAACCCACCCACTTTACGCTCACTATGCACAGAGGACCCATAACAGAGATGTCTCACCTCTCATGGAAATGATCCGCCGTGAAGTAGGGGTGTCCAAGCATCTTGGAGCAGCTCCACCTGTCCACTGGATCGATCGCCAGACATAGCTGAAACGGACACACAAAACAAAGAGTTATCTCTTGGGGAGACGAATGAAAACACAGTTACAACATGTAAGGTCCACAGTAACCAGTGGGTACTGGTTAACTAAAAACAGGAGCAGCCCGTGTGAAGGCTGTGCAGCTACAAAAACCCCGCTTACCTCCATGAGTTGAGCCAGCAGGGGTTCTGCGCTGTTGTACTTCTCGAACAGGTCGCTGGGAGGATTCCCTGTGGGCAGCGGCTCCACAGGGTGTCTCTGGTAGGCTAAATACTGCTGCTCTTGGTGGTCGGTGAGAGGCCCTGGTGGGGAAATGTGGGGGTTAGAACATTCCAGCAAATGACAGGAATAGAAAAGAGTGCAAGTCCAGGCAAAAGACACTTATTGCATCATGAATATATATTTTGTATTGTACGTCTGGGAGTTGGAACAGCAATGTAGGCCAACTGCCTGTGTGGGTAATCTTTGAGTCATACTAAAGAGGGTTGCAATAGTACCTGATGACTGAAATAATCAAGGAGGGAGGAGTACTCACCCACTTTCATGATCACCTCCTCGATCTGACACCTTACTGTGGTACCCATGAGGAAGGGCTTCCCAGTGGCCATGAATGCGATGGTGCATCCGAGGGCCCACACATCAACAGATCTAAAAGAAGAAGCAGAACACACCATGATGTACCAGCAGCACTAAACCAACGAGGGCCATACAGCTGTAGTCAAGTGCCCTCTGCTTGAAGATGCTCACGTGCTGTAGCTGGGGTCCTTCACCAGGACCTCTGGAGCCATGAACCATAGAGTGCCTTCACAGGATGTCCGCGGCAGGGAAGCACCGCCCGACAGCCGGGCACAGCCGAAGTCCGCCAGTTTGACCACTCCCGAACGCGACACCAGCACGTTGTCGGGCTTGATGTCTCGGTGGATCATCTGGTTGAAACGCAAACGGAACGTTTTTGAAGTAAAAAAAAAAAAAATGTTGCTTGCATTTTGGGCCTCTTGCATTAAGTTGATTAGAAGTCCATATTTACGTGGTGACTGTGAACAAACTCCAAGGCCCTCAGCATCTGGAAGGTGTACTTGCGGATGACCAGGCTGTCCAGGGCGTGCTGCTTCTGGTCCAGCTCATCCATGATGCTGCGTTCCAGCAGCTCGAAGATGGCCATCAGATTGCCCTGGTGGGTGAACACCTCCAGCAGCACCACGATGTTCTCGTGCTTCAACACCTGTCCACCAGGGAGAGGTGGCGCAGGTGTTGGCGAGCACTCGATTCAGCCGTCTTCTCATTCACAACTCTTGCATGATTACGATGCAACGACTCTCATGTAAATGCTGTACATATACATATGTGCTACACATAATCATTTCAAATTTTAGGTCTCATTGCGAACAGTAATATAGACATACACATTTAAATCATATATATATATAAATCACATACACAGAGAGAGAGAAATATAATGATACAATAATATTATATTTTAGGGTTGCTTTCAAAAGTCTGACCCACTACGGTCTGTAGGTGAGGGCCCCTAACACTAGGGGGGGCTTGAGATCCTTACCGACAGAGGCGCGAGCTCCCTCTGAAAGATGTACTGCATGTCATCCATTGGACTGAATCTCTTCATGGCGTAGACGTCACCAGAAGAGACGTGTTTGCACTTGACGACCTGGCCGAAGCCCCCGGCGCCGAGAAGTCCCAATACTTCGTAGTTCTCCATCGTTGAATTAGAAATAATAATGAATTAGAATAAATTCAAGAATTCTAGCCTGTAGGAAAGAGAGGGCGACACATTTAGGATTATGGTTACGAACGAAATGACAACGCTGAAGAAACTTCGTCCGACTGTTGTGCAACTTTTAATGAACATTTATCATATCGCATGACACACAGCATACACCCGACCACATGATACCACTATTATGAGTTAGTTATAGGATATTGAAATATGAAAATATTCAATCCGATAATAATTTTGCTCGATGAGGTTATTTGCCTACCTGTCACTCGAGAGGTTCAAGAAGAATCGAGCACGTTCTGGTTCCGTCCGGCGTTATGTTGCCTTATTATGACGTCAGGGTTAGCGTTCTGTTTCTAACCCTGACGTCATAATGAGGGAGCGCGTCCTCGAGGACCTCGACCTGTCACCAGTTTATTCAGACGCTATTAACAATCAGCCCGATGCAATTACCACAAATGATATTGATTGCAAGTGCAAAAAAAACTTACTCTTGCTGCAGTCATTGAGTTTCAATGTTAGGCGACAACACAATAACCCATTAATCATAGGACCGTTCTTTGTGTTTTGGATGCATATGTTTCAGAATATGCGTTTTTATCATGCATCTTTTGCACTTCGCTCACCCCTTTGGTGTTAATAAATAATGTTGTCGTGTTTTATAGGTGGGCCTTAGGTCGTCTCTGGGAGTGAAATGTAAATCTCCTCAGCAAACCAAAAAACATAAAACATTATTATGGATCTTCACGTGTCTTCATTTATTTTCCTCACTCATGAGGAAACCATGGTATTCTCAATGGCTAATGCAAGAGCCTGGGACTGTTTTACGTGTTTTGTTGTTGACTCCTGCATGACCTCGGCTTAATAGCTATTCTACTGGTTCTGGATTGTGAAAGTCATTATTTTTACGCAACACAATTATTTATCAAATCTTTGTTTTTTAAATGCCCTATGTCTATTATCTAACGGATTTGGGATTAAAAGCGCACAAACCAATCCTTTTTGTAGCCTAATTATTCAAATTCAGATAGGTTTTTAGATCAGAGGATACTTCAAATATCCTATTATTTTAAATGCATTTAGCGGTGCTTGCCAAATAATGGCACTCAGCGGCCGTCGTTGTCATGGCGACGACCAGGCGTCTCCGGTTGCCAAATATGGGCACCCTGAGCCCAAAACCGTCTTAAGCTCGCTGCGGTGTGGTTTTATTTCAATATATTTTCATTTTTCCACATTAAATTATTTTAAAGGGAAGCGAGAACACTATTTAACGAAAATAACTTTAAATTAGTTTTAATCAAGTTTGGATGTATTTTTTGCCGTACATGACTGAACTGCCCTTGAAACACTTGAATAGGTGATAATATATGTCTATCGAATTTGAAAGGGTTGTGTGTAAAAACATTACATTCAAGCATGTGTAGTGAGACTTTGTAAATAAAGCAATTCTACTGCTGGCTTGCTCCATTATTAAACATGTTTTATTGCTACTGCTCTTTTCCTCATTTGCCTGTTTATCTCAGTTGATAAATGGCAGAGGGTCAAATAATTGCCTGAAGGTGGCGACATTTCTGCATTTTAGTAATATTTGGCCATCAGATAATCTACTTTCCGGCATATTGTCCATGTCCAAAACGTACAATACATCCATGGACCCAAAGAGTTTCATAGTAACAAAAGGTTTTGTTAAACCTTTCAAATACCTGGGGCAGTTAGTTGGGAAGGGAAATGCTAACTACCCATGCATTGTACTCCATGCTCCATGCCAAGGGCTCACTCATGTTACAAGGTATCAGGGCGTTACTCATTTACCTTTGCAAGGCCACAAGCTATTGTCTGTAGGCCTACTAAGTGGCTTTCAATGCTAATGAAGTTTACAACGTGGCTACAGTGATGGTGTAGATATTGACCATGTGCTTTACTGCAAAGCATCTAATGTATAGATTTGTCATAAGTTGCATACTGTAAACATACGATTTTTTTTGCTCCAAACATACAATAGGAAGTGTATTATAGACTGTATAAGGGAGTAACAGGTGTCTCTGTTCGCCACGTGCTTTTATCAGCATGGCTCTGCCCTCTAGTGGTGAAAAGCCTTCTCTCAATGCCTTCTGTTTATTCCTTTTCATTCGATGCCACAACTTGTGATTTCTCTGCAGTAAAGCAAAACCTTAGTTTCAGTTGTCTCTATAGTCAAACAATATGACTTTAAGGCCATGGCTGGCACATAAATGGTTTGTTGTTGACTGTTGTACTACAGGTCTACTCCAAATTGTGTGCAATGTAAAGAAAAAAAAAGAAGCTATTATAGGGCTACTTGGGTTGAGCCTCACATTCTAGATCGCTTCACTCATCAAATACATGTGGGAAAGGGATTCTGCAGAGATTTTATAGGTGTGGGTAATGTTCCATATCCAAACCTGCTAAAGTCTGGCTATTGTATTCAACTACTTCAAATACCTTTTAATCTCCTATAAAATGGATAGTAACTTGTTTGTAAGGTAATAATGTTGTCACATTTTCAAAGTTAATTTGACCCCTTGTAACACCATCCTATCCAAACTACATATCTTGTTAGACATGCACAGATGATTTGCAATACATTAAGCAGACAGTGCATACATGTCTCTCCTCTAAGTACTAGAATACAGCAACTAAACTGTTGTAATGGTAGCAAAAAGTTAAAAGGACACTTTTAAGTGCACATGGAATGTTCTTTTATCATTTTGAAAACATTTACAACTATTGGAGACAAAAGGAAAAAAAGTTACGAACAGAATACAAACAAAGACCTGCAGTTTGCATCCATTTTCAAAATGTTACATAAATAAAACATATTATAAATATCTCTTTTTATAAACATATAAATAGTTTTTTTTAAACATAAATACATTTATGCATGTGTGGGGAAGGAAGAAGTACATGAATGTACAGCAGCAACAATATACAGCTTTGCGGTTTTGTAGTTTAGTTTTTTTACACCGTAGTCTGTTGTCTCGTGGTTCTTTTCTTCGTGTAATGAGCTGGTTGTGTATGTGTAACATATATATTTTTGTATATATTTATAGATATATGCAGGATAGTAGCACTGTCATCTCAGTCCACGTTAATGCTGGTCATGGCGTTTTCGTACCAAATATCCGTCGTCTTTCTTGTTGATCGTTTTTTTCCCCCTCAGGCGAGAACAAACGAGTCCACATTGTTCCTTCCCATCGTCTAGAGTTCTGGGAAGAGAGACGAAGAAGAATTTAGTTTAATGGCGATTTACTTTACTCGCTCACTCACTCACAGCTCCTAAATTAGCTGTTTTGGAAGACATTCACTGTGTATGCCTTTTTTATACACCATTTTTTTACTTTCTCACACACAGACAGACACATACACACACACACGCACACACACACACACACAAACACACACACCCACACACACACTTAGCCGGCTGACTTGTTGGAGGCTGTAATTGCAAGCCAAATATTTGGAGCAGCATCATTTGTCAGCAAAAAGATCACACCCTCTCCTGTTACCAACACCTATTAGTTGAGCCATGCGACCACAAAAGACTTGGTCCATGTGTTCCAAGTGCCTGTCAGGCCTACTGAGAGCCACTAGGATGCCAGTGACATTTTTAAATAAGGAGTAAAGAAAAGGGATATCCTGACCTTTTCCTCCTGTACCCTACAGTGATTTACAACACACTCATGCACTTGCCCTGTCTCTGCTCAAATGCCACTCAAACTCAAAGGCCCCCCCCCCTCCCTTGGCATGACAGCAGCCCCCTACCTGCTTCGTGAGCGGTGCTCGAGCACCTCTCACTCAAGAACACCAGAACTCACCGCCGAGAAACTGAATCACCAGCCCTCAAACCCTGCTCTTCTGGTAACCAGTTTGTATTGGACACAGGTATCACCATAGCGTGGAGACACACACACACACACACACACAGGCACATGTACACACACGCACACACGCACACACACACAGGCACATTTACACACACACCAGCACACACTAACACACACAGACAGACACATGAGCACATAGACACTCTCACACATGCGCATACACAGACACACTCGCATACACACAGAGTCATATGTTGTTCCTTGTATCAATTTCTCCCGAAAGACCCAGACTGCTGCAGCTGACCTCATCATGAGAAGCCAGTCTGCCCATGCTTCCTCTTGGCTCTGCTACTGTGTTTACTTGAATAAATGAACCATATGATTTCCAATTGAAATGTCTCTCTCTCTTTCTCCTCTCTCTCTCTCTCTCTCTCTCTCTTTCTCTCTCTCTTCTCCCTCTCCCTCTTTTCTCTCTTCCCTCTCTCTCTCTGTCTCTTTCTCTCGCTCACATCTCCCTAGCTTTTCTCTTGCCACATTTTGCTTTTGAACACTATAATAACAACAAAAACACTGTTGTCCAAAAAGCTTACTTACAAACATTGTTTTCTGCTCCGCCCCTAGCAGCCCATTCCGCTGATGGTGCCTATCCTGTCCATCTTGTGTCCGAAGCAGCCGCTCCGGGCCGTGGAGCCCGCTTTCTTGGTGCCCGACTTGTGTCTCTTTGGGGGGGGCTGGTCGTTCAGGAGGCGCGCCCACATCCCTCGGGCGCGCGTGTCCATGCGCAGGTCCCGTAGTATGCGTAACCGAGAGCGCACGTTCTCCAGTCTCCTCTCCCGCTCCTCTGACTCCATAAACTCCGCCAGCTCCTCGCCCAGTAAATTTTTTAGACTCTGCGACAGAGATGAATAAATAAATACGTATGCAGACATATGTATATTCGCAAGGGGAAGCATCATTCAGCATGGGTATCAAGCGATGGATGGATTCAGGCAGTTCACAACCTGCTTGAGAGAGCGGCTGAGGTTTGCGCACCGTTGATGGTTTCATTATATCCTGTTTGAAACCCGTATTTATCAATGGAAATTAGATTATCATATATGCATTATGATTGCGTGTAGGCCTACTATATATATTATGTAAATGTGACTAGGCCTATGTCATTTTTCTCATTGACTTTAACGACCGTGCAGATACCCGCAATCTAGCTGATCAGGAGTTATATTGGCATAAGTCAAATATAAGGATGATTGAATCCCTCCACACGTCTTTCTAACGCTAGTTTGTCTTAAAATGAACACCGTGTAGCCTTCTGTGCCCAGAAACACATTCGCACAAACAGCAATTGTGTGTTTGCGTTTAAAACGCAAAAACAAAGTTAGATATGAAATTCGGTAGTTTTCCAATCACCATCATTTACATCTTCGTAATTACATGACGAGAGACTTAAAGCGTACTCAATCTCCATGCGTAATGCTATTTTACGCAGGGTAACGCGCTGCTCAAAAAACATGCCCAACGGCAAATATCTGCAGGGATGCATGAAAAAGTGTTCCCAATTTTTCAATGAATAGTATATTTGGTTTTGTGGCGAATCAAGTCGCCGTGAGGAGGCTGCATCTCTGTTCAGGTCGCCCTGAGCGCTGAGCGTCTCAACTGATCCAGCAGAAAGACCTGTTTCTACTGCAGCGTAATGTGAAACGCGAGTATTGGGGCAAACCAGTGGTGCACTGCATGGGATCTATGTTCAATGCATTCAATCAGTTTTCTTTTCTAATTCAGTTACATGGATAAAGGAGCTGAACTCCAAACTCAAATCATTTTCGTAGGCGAATGAATTACTCTATGAAGTTGATTTAACAGAAATCCAACAAATAAAGTCGCCAGACAAACGAAACTCAATGCAATCGGTAATAATGTGTCAGGGCTGCAGGCAGGTTGGCCGAATCAAGAACTTACCTTTTGTTGTGCCTGAGTGATGGGTTTCGCCCCCGTCCTGACTGAAAGTAGGGTGATAACAAGTCCACAAGCCACCAAATGCAACAAGTTCATGTTGAGAGAGAGGGATAGAGTTTAAATATAAAGAGCTATAAAGTGGCCAATCCTCTGGATAGTATCACTTAAGTCAGCCAGTGGAGTTCCGCCCTCAGTCCGCCTGTCCTTTACTCCAAAGCTCCCAGTGTTACTCTAAAGTTGAATTACTACTCAAGCTCTTTATAGCCGGTGGGATGACGTGACGTTAACCTGCGTAATAGCCCTGCCTCCTCGTGGTACCCAGCCAAACCTCCCCCCCGCCACCCCCCATCCACCCCGTTACCTGCTTCCGAGCACGTCATGTCAGTGATTCATTAAATGATACAAGTGCTTGTCATTGTGAGGTTTTCGGTGAAACGTGATACAGACTACCAAAATATAGCCCAGTCCTCCTCTCTCCTTTGGACCTCTCAGGACATGAAAGAGAAGCCCTGACAGTGGGTTGAATCCAACGCCCTGTGGTTTTTCAAAGATTTGAAGAAAAATATTGACAAAGAAAGGCATCCACTTTGGGAGATGCCAAGCGAAGATGTCAGGGAGTGAGAAGAAGCTGGGGACGTTGCGCTTGGATCCTTCCACAGAAAGAGCTCCGTTTGGTCGTGATACGAGGCCAGGCTTTGCACTCTCCCGCCTTTTCTGCGAAGGCAATTTCCACGATATCAGATTTTATATTCATGGCTATACTTTCGACCCACGGTTTGACATCCATCATGTCCAATTTGAACCTTTAGTGATATAGTACTTTTTTGCGCAAAGTTGATGCCTGAAAGGCAAGCCCCATAGGTCGGAACAGATAGTGGGCTCTGCCAGCAGTGTGTCATTAAAAACACGTTTGAAAAGTTCAACCAAACCCATTGCTGGTATACAATGTAAGATTTGGCTAAAAAAGCGCACCGATTTTTTTGCCAAATCGTGCGTTGTACGATTGATGTATGTGGGAAGTGATCCATCTGAGGTAGTGCCACTGCGTTTATCAGAGCTTATGGACTGAGTGGCCTCCAGCACAATGCCCTTAACGGCCATTATACATTATATAACTCATACATTAAATAGTGTATACATTGGAGCTTCTTTACTGGACACAGGTTATAATTCCCAGTAATGCGCCAGTATATTTGACCCCCGCCGGAGGGAATTTCGCACCTTTCGCAACTATTTTAACCTCGTGTGTGTGTATGTATTTATGTGTGCGTGCGTCTGTGTGTGTGTTTGTGTCTGCCCATATATGACGCCTGACGCTTACGCTACAACGTGACGCGCGTCACAGCGGAGAGCAAGTGTGCACAGTGGACTGATATTGCACGTGTTATATATATATATATATATATATATGTATATGTGTGTGTGTGTGTGTTTGTGTGTGTGTGTCTATGAGAGTGTTTGTGCGTAAATGTGTGCGTGCTTGCGTTTGTGCGCGTGTGTTTAAGGCGCAATAACTGGAACTAATATTCGAAAAAAAACACTAGTACGTCTTTTTTTGCAAGTTATGATTGTAACGTGGTCGTGCAGCAGTTGGATGCTGGAACACATAGGTGGCGTTCTAAGATAGCACCGTTGGTCTAGGAACACAGAGTGGCAGTATTTGCTGTTTCCAAAGTCTTACAGTAAAAAGCTCACTGGATTTTCTTTTATACACCCACATCATGTCATCAGTCCTATTGTACCTGGATGTCATGACAAATGTTTCGAAATCCATTAATCTATTGTCTGTCTATCTGTCTGGTGTGCGTGAGTAAGTGTGTGCGTGTATGTGTGTGTTTAGTGTGCTTTAGTGGAATGTTAGGGTCAGTCAGCATTGCAGGTAATCTTGACAGTATGCTACTATGACACTTTTCACTGCAATAGACATCCCTTGATGTCTACCCTTCACCTTCTGTTCTGAGTTGATTTAAAAAGCATGGTATTCAAAGTGCAACTGTTAGGATGAGGCAAACAACACTTGAAACGCGTAGAAATATTTAGTAAAATGCAGCTCCTGGCCCCTAACTCGAGTGTCATGCCCAGTGCCTTGTTGTTGACCGTCTCTTTCATACGACCGCACGGAACCGTCATTCAAGACGCGCAAACAGATGGGTCTTTTTAAAGCGACAATTAAAAAGAAATGTTCCTCAAACACAAATCGACGTGAAGTCTTCGGCCATGACTCATGTGGCCCCATTCTCTCTCTGACACTCTGTCACACCACAGCGCCTTGACTGTCAGACACGTGGTTGGAACAATGTTTGCAACATTCTGAACGCTGGTGAACACTCTGAGCTCAGATATATGATGTATGATGTGATGTATGGAGTCCACTCCTAATACTTTCAGAGGTACTGGATGGGGGATGGATTACTCAGTGGAGAAGGGGGTGGGAGAAAGTTTTGAGTAGACGATGACTTTAAAAAATAATGTATGCCCTGTGTAGTGGCTAGGGGTTCGACACAGTGGAAAGGATGTTCAATCCACAATGTCTGCATCCTTGAGTGATATGGCCTCACCACATCCCGGCCCCTTAATGATATGAATCTTAAATGTGCTGATGCTTTGGAAAAAAGGTGTCTGCTAAATGAGAAGCTAATTGAAAGACCCAACATCTGACTCTTAAGTCGACAAAAAAACGTTGGCGTCACTGTTTTCCCAGCCCAGCAATTACCTGGGCGTGCAACATTTTATAATGACCGATATTCCGCTGCTTTCTCTGGTCACAATGCTCAAACACACACTGTGTGTCCCTGTGATACGGGATGTGAGCGCATCGCCACCAATCACAGTGGGATGCCACTTCCCAGACACACACACACACACACATTCACAGGAGTTTACATTCATCCCTGTGTACCTTGGACGACCGTCTACGCTGTGTGCGGTATCCAGACCAGTGTATCCGCCATGTAAATGTTCCCACAGCCTCACCTTCTGACCGGGTGCATAGCTGTACATTACATTTACACATCACCCTACAATACAAGAAACTAATCATTCAGAGAGCGCCTCGCTGCAGTGGGGAGTGTGGGTGGTCGTGGAGAGTGAGAGCCAGCCCCGCGGTTCACGGCAGGAGGGGAAAGGCTTTCATTTCACTCACTTTGAGAGGCGGAAGTAGCGATAGGCCCCCCTCCACACTGAGCCGTTCCTGTACAAGCTAATAGGGGGGGTTCTCGTCCCCTTTTTAAGGTGAGCTCAACCGGAACGTCCTACCGACACGAATGGACTCTCTCTCCGGCTGTGGAGTTCATGGAGACAGATGGAATAAAATGGAAGATGGTTTCATTAACGACCACGATCACATCCAGAGTAGGACTTCACCAAAGTCACTCTCGTTTGGTTAGGATTGACTCTGACGTGATCCTCACGAGTCAATCGTGATCGTGATCGTCGTGTGGCAAGTTTTCTTCAAGCGATCATGTCCACCAGGACATTTAGTTTATTTTCCCTTCGCTCATCTCTATATTTCTATTTTAACAAGACATGGGGGCCCATTCTTTCACCATGTCGCAAGTGTGGTGTCACTAAATTGTCCTTTTTAACAACGTTACACACTTCCCCCGACATGACATCACAATTTTTGTGTGTGTGTGTGTGCGTCGGGGGCACCTATTCTGCTCCATCCCAACCACAGAATTGTTATCCGCTTAATGTTTTTTAATACGCATTTGAGCTTTCATGTGGTCGAGAGAGAGAGAGAGAGAGAGGATGAGAGAGAGAGAGAGAGAGAGAGAGAGAGAGAGAGAGAGAGAGAGAGAGAGAGAGAGAGAGAGACACTGGGTTGCATCAGGAAGCTGTGCTATGCTTGGGCTTCCAGGCCTTGGGGATTGGGGGGGGTGGATGGGCCAGCAGCATGCGTATGTGTTGTCCATGGCAGGGCACAGTCAGTGTCTTCATTGCGGCTCTGGGGTTTGAGCAAAGACAAACTACAAGGCCGCGGGAGCCTATAAATAACCTTTTATTGGGCCGGGCCGCGGTTAATGCCTTTTGCACAAGCCAGTCAGGCTGTAAGGGCTTTGGCATGTGCCAGCGGTAGGGTGGTGGTAGGCTGGTGGTAGGCTGGTGGTAGGCTGGTTCAGGGGTGGTGAGACACTGAGCGAATGAGTGGCTGTGGGCGTGCATCTGTTCACACATGCATGGCGATGCGACGGCGGAACATCAGAGGTGCCCTGTGCGAGACGCGACGCGTGTTCATTCCAGTATCTGGTGGACTGCGTGCCAAAGTGTGATGCAATGTTTTTGCCGTTGTTGTCGTTTGTTTGTGTGTTTGGATGTTTTTTTTTTTGTGTGTGTCCATGTCTGTGGTCATCATTCTTTTTTAAGACATGCATTCTCATTGAGAGTATAGCGAACTTTGTAGTAAATCCAAATAAGGTTTCTAAAGCAGGTTGGAATTTGCTTTGATTCGGACGAGCAGTTAAGTTTTTGAAATAACAAATAATGGTATTACTTGTTCAATTTTGTTATTCAGGATTTAATTGGGATACGATCAGGTTTTGATGGTTGTCTGCTTGCTTTGCATACTAATCAACCCGTGCATTAACCCACTGGATACATTATTTGGGTGAATAATATGTTTTATTAATTATTATCATATATTTACCATTTCCCGGGAGTAATTGAAGTGGGAGATGTTATGTGGTGTTTGTAATGACTATATTCTTTAACATTAAAACCCTACAACCTTTTTATCTGGCTCATGATCTTAATCATCAACTCTGTTTGATACACCATTAATATCACAGTCAGAGACAGCAACAAGGTTCCCGTTTCCAGGGAGATTCTCTCACTTTCACAACATCACCAAATGTATGTCTGCCCACAGGAGTACGTGAAACCCTCCCGTCCTATTTTTACACACTTCCTGTTTCCTGTCAGATCCGTGCACACACACACACACACACACACACACACACACACACACACACACACACACACACACACACACACACACACACACAAACACACACAAACACACACAAAGATAGATAGATAGATAGATAGATAGATAGATAGATAGATAGATAGATAGATAGATAGATAGATAGATAGATAGATAGATAGACGGACGGACGGACGGATGGACGGACAGACAGACAGGTAGATAGATAGATAGATAGATAGATAGATAGATAGATAGATAGATAGATAGATAGATAGATAGATAGATAGATAGATCACTTCATTTCATTCCATTATGTTTCATTGAAGTTGAAACCAACAGCCCGTTGCTCCAGACCGTATTAGTCAGTGTGGTAGAACCCCAACGCCTTGCTCAAGAGCCCTGCCACAGCATGATAGTCTGTCAACGTGTTAACACTTACCGTTATCAAAAGAACATGAGCATTATGCTGTTTATGAAACCATTCATGATCGCAAGGGCACCCTGGCAAGGAAAGTGAGGGAACACACACGCCGAATGATCAAACAAACACCAAGGAACACCAGGGAGATTCGGTTGTGACGACCCGGGCGCCACTCCTGATCCGGGAATGGCCAATTCCAGCAGGCCAGCCGCGTTGACTCAGCAGCAGCCAGGGTATTCCTGACCAGTGTCTTGTGTTCATCAGATCAATGCTGACGTCAAGAAGCCCAGACGCGTGTACAGGGCCACACAGGTGTGTAACGACTAAGCTAACACAGAAACAAACACAGAGCCTACCGATTCACAGTGTTTATGTACGGTGTGCATATCCAGTAATGTTTCGTAGACATCACAGGTATGATATTCGAGAAGGGGGGTGTGTGTGTTTAAAGTGTTATACAGTCTGGAATCGACTTGTGAGCTTGTTTTATTTTTCACATACGTATTTCCACCT
>NC_136940.1:4271588-4311588 GCF_949987615.1 Pollachius pollachius
TGCTAGCAAAAACAAGGGGAAGGGGACAAGATGGTGTAATACCAGTGCCCCATCCAAGCCCATGTTCGAAAAGCACCTTAAAGCAAGTCCTTTAACCCTTAACGCCGCCCCCCCCCCCCCCCCCCCTTTTTGTTGAGCGACATGGGGTACCATGAAAGGCGCTGTATAAGTCCAAGCTATTATTATTATAAATGAAAGGAAATAGCAGATAGATGGATGCATTAAGGCCATTGGCAGACACAGCCCTGAGTGCAAAACGTCAGAAGCTCAATCATAAGCAATAAGCAATTTCATATAGGAACAAAAATGTAGTAATTTCGTTTGTCCGATTTGTTGCTTTATCAATTTTGTTTAGTTCCTGTTGACATTCGTCTCATCCGTTGGGTAACACTTTGTTCAGATTCTCCGCCTTGGCGATCAACTTTACTCAATGATTCACGACATGCTAACATGCTACGTTGTACTACACAGCTGAGCTGTTTCAGGACTTATCAAGCAGCTGAAGTCTGAGCCTAATGATGTCATTTATTGCACAAGAATAGTTCATTTTTTTCCAGATGAATCTCTGCTTGAAATGCATTTCGATTAACTTTTGATTAAATTTCAATTAACCGTTGGGTTATTATCAATTAAAATCGAATGAATAGATAAAAACACGATGACTGACTTCAATTAGGGGTCAAAGAAGTCAGTCGCTTAATCAAGTATATTTTAGAATGTAATTATAAAAGAGCAAAAGATGCATTCTCCATTTTGTGGATGAATGAAATAATTTTTTTATGGTTACATTAATAACCACAGCCTCCAATCTTCTGTCCATGACGGAGATTTCCGCGTCAGGTACAATATATGTCCCCTTCTGTATCTGACAGAACATGAATCCCGGGCCACCGCTGTACTGAACACAGTACCCTGCATCTAGAACCAGTGTTGTTGTTATTTCCACATCCAAGAAACCCAAATGGACGCCCCTGTCCGTAAACCTCAACATTTAGGCAAGGATACGTCCCTCCCCAAAATAAATCAAAAATCAAATGGCCATTGAAAGTGTTTCACACACACGCAGTCACACACACAACCACTATCCATAACCCTACACACCTTCACACACACACAAGTCTCTCTCTCTCTCTCTCTCTCTCTCTCTCTCTCACGCACACACACAGACACACAGACACACACACGCACACGCACACACACACACACACACACACACACACACACACACACACACACACACACACACACACACACACGCACACACACACACTCACTCACTCTCCCCCCACACTCACACTCACACAGACACACACTCACGCCGTGGGCCATAGACGGCGTGGATCCGGGCGTCAGCACGGTGAAGTGGGGATGCCCGTGCAGTCAGGTTGAAAGCCATCCGGCGTGACATTAACCGTGTTTGGCACGATGACTTCACTTCACTGTGCCTACCGCAAGGTCTGGCCGCAGAAGAGCCGACCCACACTGGCACGGGCCTAATGGCTGCCATGTGTGTGTGATCACAGAGTAACTAGAGCCCCACTTTCAGGACTTTTTTTTATTTTTAATTTACATGAGCCTATGGTTATGACGGCGGGGATGATATAATACTTATGGTTATAACTGAGCGCTGTGTTGGGTTGTTAAACTGTGTAAGTGTCAGTGGGGAAAGTGTGTTTGGAGGATTATGTTTGTGGACATTGAGGACAGCAAGCAATATGAAAACAAGAGCATATTTTAGATGTAAAACTGTTTTTGAAATGTACTAAGTAGTATTTTATTATTGTAATTCTTGTAATTATTTCAACCGAACATGAACAGACATCGGCGTAATTGTTATTAAATCAAGGTAACTGTTCTGGCCAATCAGAGGGTGATAATTCATACCTTTAACGATTAGCATGGCTCTGAGAGATGTGTGTGTGATGGATGTGCGTTGTCATCCAATGCTATGCACATCCATCTTCTCACTCACGGCTCATCGCCGCATCGCGGTCGGATCTAACACGCGAACACAAGCAGCTGAACAACCTCCTTCAGGCTCCGCTAACTCGACAACATCACTCCAATGAGTCGTTTCTCATGTCTGGTGCGACACACAACACGAACTATGGCTGGTGTGTGTTCCTAATGTTGGCGCTCTGTCATGGTTGTTTAAAAGGGAAGCAAGCTCGTGTCTGGGTGAAGATAAAATGATCCTCCTCTGATTTATTAGATCCAGTGAGATAAGATCAGAGGTTGATTTTTTTTGTTGCTGAAAAACAGGCGTGTCTGGCATCTCTGGCATACGTGACGTTTGCGTTAATATTTACATTGCTTAGAAAGTTAAACTCATTATGTAACAGCTGTGACCTTTGACCTTTGACCCCTGACCCAGCAGCATCTTACCGTCTTATCACTGCACGTTCACGACAACAAACACAATATTAAAGGGAGGATATTAAAATGAATATGGGATCAGACACACCCACAGACAATCAAGGAATCTCCAAATAACAAACTGACAAATCAATGAGTTGCTTGCATTAGGATGTTGAGCTAACCCAGAAGAACAGGGGAATCAAACTCAAACAGTGTTCTGCTGTGCACCCACTATTCATTTCCTGACATTTGTCTGTATTTCGGTCTATTTGAATCAAGCAGTTCCTCACACATACTGCTAGGACTCTCCTCTCCCATCCTCTCCTCCACCTCACCTCTCTCACTGTTTCCCGCTCAGCCCTCCTAGCCTTGGGCAACCCCCAAAGCCCCTCTCCCCTCTCCTCTCTCCCTCTTCCCTTCTCCCCCCCCCCCCCCCCCCCCCCCCCCCCCCCCCCCCCCCTGCATGTACTCCTTCTGCTCCGTTCAGGGCACCTCTGCTTTGTGTCAGCCCGGGGCTGTTTTTTTGCCCGTACCTGTTTTTGTGGCGCTTGACGTGCAGATGTGGTGTACAGTGCGCCCTCTGTGCTCGTGTGTTTTGGGGGTTCCTGAGAATCGACCTCCCCCCTCAGACCTAGTCATGCTCAGTGCAATCCCCCCCCCCCCCCCCCCCCTCTTCCAAGCCACCTCCGCCACCCCACCCCGCTCTCTCCGTGATCACTACAGCCCCTGTGTGCTTGAGACAGGCTGGAGGTTGGTGGTAGGGGGTGGGTGGTGGTGGTAGTGGGCGGTGGTGGTGGTAGTGGGTGGTGGTGGTGGTGGTGGTGGGTGGGTTATACTGCGCAGGCACAAAGTAAGACCTGATGTCTGGCTGTGATGGTTAAACAGAGCTCAAGCACACCCTGGGACAAATATGGTTGCAATGGAAAAAAAAAACAAGTGCTACAGTCTTTTGATTCTCTTGTTGCGAGAGCTGTATCTGTCGCATATCGGCCATTTTATACCGACCTGGGTGGCTGTGGGCAGTCCCCCCACCCAGGTTGCCCCACACCAGATGCATGGGGCCGAAGCCGTGGGAGATGGAAGGGGGATTAGCATAATGTTTACAGTGGGGTGCTCCTAACAATGCACCTTATTACTGTGTACTGTGTGTTACTTGAGTTACTTGTGTTACTTGCTGAGTGTACCGAGAAGGTATTCACCAAGCTGCTGTCCTACAAGTTACTTGGAAGCAGGGAATATAATTGTGGTAACCTCAAAAACAGGATTTTATGTACTTAACCTCATTTATTTCGGTTAAGGAACTTGAAGAACATAACTGTATTATTACATTAAATTATATTTGCTATAATTCTTCTATTATTTTCTTCTAGCTAACATCACAAACGTTTTTCGAAAAATGCATTCAACAACATGTAATTGCCATTCTAAAAGTGCACAAACTTTTCAGCTTAAGATTAATCTCTCTTGAAGCCACCAAAACAAAGCAAGATAAGGGGGTCTTTTCCCACTGGGAGTGGTGCAGATTCAGCTCCGGGCACGGGGCGTGCCTGCACACTGTCAAACGTTGAATCAGCAATAAAATGTCACCATGAGCAGCTTCCTGTCTCTTTGTAACCTTTCCCAGTAGAGCGTCGCCTTCTTCATGCAGGAAACTCTTTTATCGATATTATATTGTGTGCTGCACAGTGTCACAGGGAGGTCGATCGGTCATTCACTTTGTAATACTCCGTGCACTCCCTTGGATGAATCATAAACTTCCTTCAAAGTGCACACATCCTTTGTCTTCCCGGTTTCTACGTTCTGCTCCGTGGTATCCCAGCTGGGAGCCTAGTTTTCAGGGCCATATCAGGGCCGGGGGGAGGGGTTGGTCCTCCTTTCCTCCCAGATAACAGAATACAGGAAGTGGAGGACATGGCGTCCACTTAAAACCGGAACTATCACAATGGGCAGGGAGGTTGGGAGCGCGTGGACTTCTTTCATGACGCCCACCCTTGCCTCGCAGGCCTCGTCTATATCGTTCTACCTTGAAAACAAATGACACATAGGAGCAGAGGTTCCCAACTATGGGTGGTGGTTTTTGATTAATATTTTTAACGAACATTTCTCTTTGTATATTGTCCATCAATTCATTCTTCCCCATTTCAGTCTTCAAACAGAAAAGGGGACTCCTATATATTATACTGAATACGTTGTTTTTGGTGAATACTTAGTGTGGCAGTCCCGCACTAGATTGTGTTATTTTCACCAGTCAACCTGCTGCGCTCACTGAACGGCTCACTTACCATAACTCAACCGTGAGTTTCCCTTTTGATCCGGCAGAGAGGAATCCATTCTTGTCGTCTGCCGTTGACTCATAGCGTGAGCGACAGCCACAGAGTTTCCTGCAGGCTGACTTCATTCTCTGCAGTCGTGATGATCTTACAGCCCCCCCCCCCCACCCACCCACCCACCCACTCACCACCACTCTTCTCCATTCTTGTTTCCTTACAGGATGCCTTAAAAGTTAATCGAAAGCTTGCCCCCTCTGGAAAAAAAGAGGTCTTCGATTTCCGATGATACCTCATGTTAATCCCGATGGGGAGGGGGGGCAGAGAGTGGGACCCGGTGTTGATGTTGTCGAGCCATTGATGGATGGAGACTTGGCTGATGGCTCCGCTTCATCCAGGCCCAGCGGTGACATAGGAGGTTCCACTGGGACTTTTGGAGGGAAGGCCCCGGTACACAGAATACTGCTTTCACTGATTCTGCCGATAAGGAGTGCTCCACAGGTCAGTGAGCAGGGAATGGGGGCCAAAGGTAAAAGGGTTTACCGTTTTCCTTTTTCCATATCTAAAAAAGGTTGATGTTTGGGTTATGTGTGTGCGTGTGTGTGTGTGTGTGTGTGTGTGTGTGTGTGTGTCCGTGCGTGTGCGTGTGTGTGTGTGTGTGTGTGTGTGTACGTATATGTCATAGGGATACAAACAACAACAACATCAATCAAAACACAATTAAGAACCGAAAATATTCCCCTGATAATCCTGTTTGAAGTCACACAGTTTGAAGCTCTCGTCCTACAGTAAAAAAAAAGAGAGAGAAAAAAAAGGTGAAGTTGTGACGACGACAATCCCAGCTTCACTTTTTCCTTGTGTGGTCATTTCGGGGTCTGTGTCTGCGTCCATACCCACTTTAATCCATGAAAAGAAACACAGAAAATCGCAGCACCTGTGTCGTTGTAAGACTGGGCTTTCAACCGCTCCAGATGCCGATAGACCATCATGGCTCAACCTCTCAACCTCCGTACTGTATACCTGCTTCGTATTAACGTCTTCGGTTTGAACGCAACCAAATGGTGGAAGAGGTTGTCTAGCACAGAAACTCGCATTCATTATGTTTTTAACAATTCAGAAATACAGTTATGAAAGAAATGAGGTTCAATTCGGGGTAAAACGGCATCGGAAAACATCAGAAGGAATAAAAGCAAAACAATAGACTAAAAAAGCACAACGTAAGAAACATAATTGAGTTGTATTATAATTCCTTGGCGAAAGAAGTCAAGCGGTCGACATTAAAAATCCATGGGCCACAGAGTCCATAAAATAACAGCGAACAGAGACTCCATCAGAATTCCACCTGTGGGTATCCATGGTGATGGATAGGTGCTAATACCCCCGAGGGACTGTATGAGAAAAGACGTCTTGAAAGCAGAACAAATGTTAAACGTAGTGGCTATCAGGAGAGATTAGACGCTTTGATGGAGTCAGGAGAGAGTGAGATAGCTCCTCTCCTGTGCCTGCGGTGATATAGGATTTAATGATATCATCTACATCTATATTTCACCCCCCCCCCCCCCCTTCCAGCCCCGTTCCAGCTCCTTTGCACCGAATAACAAAGATGGGTTTTTCCCCCTTTTATTTCATTTGTATTGTGTGGTCTAACAGTATCGTATCGAAGTGGAAACAAAATTGAAATAGGAAGATTTGACAACTTAATACAAGTTATTTGCTTGAATACACACGCTATGAAATTATTTCCTCACATGAAAACTTAAACAAGCACTTCTGACCACTAAACACATATCTAAAATGTCATGCCTTATTAATTAACGACAAGTCGACATTTTCTTATTATTATGATTAAAAAAACATGTCAAACCTCCTCCGGTTATCAAATATTCGTAATAAATATCCTTTTCTTTCAGTTATAGCGTAGATGATGTTTTTATTAGATTTTATTTTAAGGAGAGGCTGTACATCGAGGGGATCTAAGCGGACTGTTGAATTAACTGGAAATTTCAGTTGCTTGGTTTGGCGGAGGACCACTTCCTCCCTGTGTGTGTGTGTTGGGTCCCTGGTGTGCTGCTCCTGACCTCAGTGTTCTGGGTTCAAACACATGCGGCAGACCACACGGTCACCAGACACTTCAAACATCACTCAGGGCTGAAAACTAGTTCTGTTCCAACCCCACTCATTTACAGTACAGCAAGGGTTTCCAATCTTGGGGTCGGGAGCCACTTGGGGTCCCCTGATATGCATATGGGGTCACAGGAGATTAGTGAACCATTTGATCATTTTATTTTGGTTTGGGTTAAGTTTTAGGTCTCATAGAAGTCCAGTGTATACAAACTGCCCAATGATTCCTAGCCTGCAGCAAATTACTGCTAATCACTTATTGTGTTGTTCAGTGATGCTATTACGTTTACCGGGACAATGATGTTACCGGTAGAAGTTTATTGGGTATAAACAATTTGTGTGGAAGCAGATGCACACAAGTAAAACTTGTATGGAAACCAATTCAGTGCACCAAAGTCAAACAACGGGTTAATTCCCCCCCATACGGGAAACATGGATTTTGGGTCAATCTCTGGCTATGCTGTTACACTTCCAGACATAAAATTGTGGGATCCATCCCAACTATCCATAGCTCAAGAACTAGATGCTGAGAAGACATCTTTCTGTATTCACTGTAAGTGGCTGAAGATAAAGTTGTCTCCTAAATTATTAAATAGTAAAAAGAAATGAAGGGATACATTTTCGTTTTTTACTACTGTGATGCATCATGATTTTAATGGTGCCGTTATATTTATGTTGCTTTATAATGCGGTCCAAATGCATTGAAAAAGGTGCCGTTAAACAGTGAAATGGGACTTATAGGGAAGGCTATAAGAGGAGGAATAAGTCGTTTTAACGACGCACACGACATGACATCCTGTGGCCCCATAGCCCTCAGAGCAGGGCTGTGCATGCAAAACAATCCCACATATTCCTGCATGCTTATTGCACAAGCAATCACTGCTCCGCTTGTGATTAGCTTTTTCCTCCGAGAAGACATGTGCTTAAGCTCTAGACTTCCATCTCCAGTCACTAAAACACGAGACTTAGGTTGGCAACAGACACCCTCATTGTAAAAGTAAATCCAGTTTTCCATCCTACACATGGGACAGTCTTTGCCATTTACCCCTGGTCAGTAGAAGTTCACATTTGTTCTGCTTGTTGGTGTAATGTGCTCCACTGGGGATAGGCCAAGTATCACATTTTAAAATGCCATTTAATTTAAGTATATTAGCACAGAGTAGGAGGTTTATGTTGGGGGGGCCTGGAGGAGAGAGAGTGGCGCACAGTCAAACCCCTGTTTGAAGATTACCATTTAGGCCGTTTCTCTTCCACCATCAGGGAAAGAGCTAAATATTTATGGTACAACTCTGCCATGACACAGTGACGTGTAGGTTTTCTTAAGGGCTAACTATGATGTTAACTGGAGGTAGCAGTACAGGGCTACTAGTAGAACTTGCTTTGCGCCGGAGACCTGGGTTTAATTTCTGGCCCCCGG
Source organism: Pollachius pollachius (assembly GCF_949987615.1). NCBI lineage: Eukaryota > Metazoa > Chordata > Actinopteri > Gadiformes > Gadidae > Pollachius > Pollachius pollachius. The sequence goes on from NC_136940.1 coordinate 4,279,752, forward strand.
CCCCCATCAGCCCAGAACTAAGCTTTTTGTCCCCGCGTTTCCCTGCAGTTTTCTCGGGGGAACTCTGGGCTTTCTTTCTACCTGCAAAGGTTACAAAAAGGTTACGTGGCAACGGGTAATCTCAATGTCTAGCATGGGTTAAACATGGTTATGGTTAATGCTGTGTGTTCCTCAACGTGAAGGTGAACCTGGAAGTAACCTTATTATCCCTGAAAATCAATACTATGGCTATATTTATATTCCGTATTTAGCAGACTCCTTGACCCAAATCCCTTTCACCTAGTGTTGTCTATTTGTTTGAATTAATGAGCAAGTTAGGGTTAGTTGTTTGACTCTTAGAGTCTAGAGCCAAATACCCCGCCACTGGATTCTCCTATCGGTCTTCCCTCAACAATGTTGGACCTCCACACAGAAAACCGTGAAACAATTCAACAATAAGCAACACCACAATGCAACAAAAATCTGAAAATAATAGAGAGGACTTTAGGGTTATTCTGCCATAGAGGTGTCTGAGGAGTGTTGGAGATTCTACAGGGTCATTGTGTGCTGTTATGAATGATATTTAGATATTTAGTATCTGCATGTAGCCCCGGACCACTGAGAACAGGAACACGCCTGAGGGTTGCCAGATTTTGTGGTAGGTGTTAATGTGGGTGTTTGGATGGCCTTAGCCTGCATCTAATCTTTATGAGTCTAGCTGTTGTCTCGGTACTGACTCTCTGGTCTAATGTGTGTCTCTCAGCTTTCATAACGGGTTGTGATGAGAAATGAAAAGGTTGAGCAACCTTGAAGATCTACTGGACTGACATATCCCCTTGATAATGCTCCATCACGGAACTGTTGGTTGGCGAATGTAATACTTCTGTCAACAGTCACCATATCAATCCATATCAATCAATGGACCTCATTGGAGATCAATGGCGATGATAAACACTAAATGCAAGGTTTCTCATAACGTTAAGCATGTTTTGTTTTTGAAAACAACAGTTCATCTTTAGATAATTGGTGAAGCAGGCATTATATATTGACTGACATTGTTGCTGATGCTATGTAGAGGCTATGAGCTTCAAATGTGATTACCCCCTGTGCTATGGCTCAAACATGAAATTGGTCCAATGACAACCATGGCTCATAAGTTATTGGTTTGCCATTCATTGAATGGTCGTAACATTACTAGAAATACCTGCATGATACACTTATTTGACATAGTGACATCACATTGCTTAAGTGTGGCTCCCGTTATTTCCATTTGCGAATGAATGGGATACATCTTTGTCGAATTACAATGAATGAACCCACACACACACTTACACCACTAGTACGAGCAAAGCATTGTGGGCCATTATTAAAAGCCATTGATGTCGGAAAACAATGCATCAGACCAAAACAGTCCCTTTCTGTTTATGGTTACCATCCATGCCATCTTCTGACTCATCCGATGTGGCTCCTAATGCTGTGTACTTGTGCGGCAAAAACGTAAACTCATGAGATAATGGTGAACTAACCATGGAACCGGCACGGGGGCGTGGCCTTCGTTAGGCCCAGTGTTGTTTTGGAATCGGATATTGCCATTTTGTATCGTCGTCTTCCTCTTGGCTGCCGCGAAACCAAAAGCGAATCACGGTAGACGACTGTAACGTAAACCAGACCCCCTCTCTCCCTGTGGCACATTTTCCAGGAACACCCCCTATCCCCTCCCCCCCGACACCACCAGCACCACCGACAAAAAAAAAGCTTCCGTTCCTCCTCTCTTCCCCTTGCTAATGTTGAGTTAGGCAAAGGGCAGCCGTACACAAGCTCCTTAAAGTCCATGAATTGCAGGGATCCCTTTCTTAAATGCTAGGCCGGTCGTCGGCAGCAATAAAAGTACAGTTGATTACAGTTCTTATCTCTAGGGCTGTGAGGCGCCAGGGTTGGCCCCCGGGAGCGGGAAGGGAACCCCTGACCCACATTCCCCCTGCTCCCGTTCCCATGACGACAGTCTCCCTGCGCAAGGTAAACGTTTCCTGTCTCTTTCCACACAGAACCAGAGGAGAGAGGTTATTTCCGAGGTTATTTTTACCCGGTCGGCGCGGTTCTGCCAAAAGCAGCTCATTTGGTGGTAAGCATGGCCGCCCTCCCCAAGCCCTTAAAGCCGTGAAACCATTCGATGACAGGGCGAAGGGTCCTCGCTCTCCAACATCTGAGGCTGTGTGATTTCGTCAACGGTGTTACTGCACGCGCCCTCCTGCCCGTTGGCGGGACTCCACGATACAAAGTACCTGTGGTGTTATTAACAGCGTGACGGTTCCTCAAAAGCAAAAGTGTCAAACGAGAGTTTGAGATCACTGCTTACGGGAAGTTTCCGACAATTTCCGGCGTGCTCGCTGATTTCAAGCCTCGACAAGCCATGAAATAGACATGACAGGTGAAAAAAAGAGCTTGAAGTGAAACAAGCTCTTTCTTTGTGCACCTGATTCATTAATCGGTAGCGACAGGCAAAGCACATCGCTGACGACGGCGCTCATGTGTCAGCTATGATTTCGCACCTTGAACAATTCAAGAGCGAGGCAGCAAATTAGAAAAACAGACTTTCTCGTATGTGCCAGACAAACAATTTACATGGTGTGGAGAGCCAGAATTGACTCAACTCCCTGAGAAATACTTACTTTGGAATCCAAAGCAAATCTCTAATAACTCAATACCTTGAGTCCCAAAACACAGGCAAGGAAATGGAAACAAGCTGCTTCAGGAAGTCTTACAGAGGAAAACGTTTCAAAGATTCATTTTTGTTGCCTTTATTTGCAAACTTGCAATGTTTGCACTTAAAGAATACACAAACAGAAACACAAATGATTAGTGTTGGTTAAAATGGGCTTTGTTTTCATGGTAATACATCAGTTTAATGAAACCCTATTGAATAATATGATCAGTAACATCATCTGTTTTATGAGGACTTTAAACACATACGAGAGCACGTTTAAATGTAACATCAGTATCATTTATAATTCTATAATTCATACTTTCATTCATTGTTTCCTTCATTCTACATCATTATTCACAAAATAAAGATCAGTGAGATAATAAGACCCCATTACCAGTATTGTAATGAATGATGAGTTGGGGAAGCATTTATTTTTTACCTCTTTGTCCCTTAAAGCTGTTCGGTAGATAATAATGACAAATTATTTATGCGAAAATAACAGTAGCCATTGCTGCAATTTAAAAGCCGTTATTGGCCAAAAATGAATTAAAGCTCAATAATTGCTTCAATACCATTCCTCTTTTGTTATACAGCTCAGAGATCAACAGGGTTTCTCAGAAACCTGCATCACATTCCAAAAAATTAAAACGTCCCAAACAAGGTAATTTCTTCCACTTATGGAGAGAATATTCTGGGGATCCTCACTGACTGGTTTTTATAGGTTACTCCGTGCTCTTAATGTGAAGGAGAGAGTGGGTCCACGCCTGTTGGTACCAGGAGTTCAGAGAAGATTGCAGGAGCTGATAAAGAGGGAAATTCTAGCAGGGGGCTTGTCTCACTAGATTGAACCAACAAGGCCTCCCTAACCTCCTTTAGCGAGTCATCTCGACCCCCGCTTTAGATCCGAGGCGGATTGGGACCCAAATTGCTCCCTCGTAATGATTAGCTAAAGACCTGTCTTCGATTGGCCGGGAGCCCGGTATTGTTTTTCACTCTCTAAGCTGCTTTGATGTCTTGGCTGGTGTATCAGACATCTTCAATCTCTTCTTAAGATATGACTTTTTCAGGCCTTAGCTACTGACTTTGCACATTTTCAAAGCAATTAGCCTCGCAATGGACGAAAGAACTAAAGAGCAGAAATCATCCCAGGCTGGTGTAATTTCAACAACATGGGGACAATTCGTCGGGGATGAAAGAACAAGTGTGGCTGAAGCCTTGGGAAACCTGGACTTGCAGGAAACCTGGACGTGTGGGGAACTTGTACGGCAGCCTTTTAGGGCCATCAGATTGATGTTGTTGAATTCTGTTCAAGTCTGACAAAAAGTGACAATACAGCGTATTGGATCTGAACCATTGTGAAGTTAGAACTTTCATTATATCCTTAGATAGTCAGAAGTGCTGTTCTATAAAATGGCTTTCTGTATCACATGAGGTGAGACCGTAGCGATGTATTTTATATATACATTTTTATATTGAAAAATCTTGAGAAGGGACGGCTTCAACATTAAAAATAAATGTTGCCTCCCGTTTGCACCTTGACACCAATAACCTCTGCAAGGATTATTGATTACCCATAGAAAACAATAATACAAGTTTGTATAATACAAATTATACAAACTTAAACGCAATAATATAGTGTTGTTAGGACATTGTCACAAGGGGCTTTCAAGGGCTTGGTGGGCCCGGTGTTTGACTGCGGAGTCTACAAAGCCACGTTACAGAGTGGGCTTTTTATTTAGGCAGACAATAAATCCCATCACTGCCATCATAACTCGGAGGAGTTTGGCTGCGTACCATCACCGGCCAGAGCAGCCGTCTGTGCAACAGCTGCTGCAGGCTCGCTTGCTGGCCCGCTGAGAGAGAGACAGAGAAAGAGAAGATAGATGCTCTAAAGTACCTCTATCTTCTACAAAACGGGTGTTTAGAAGTAATATAATTAGGGGGCTAAACGACAGTAGATGGTTAGGTACAATGTGGCTAATTGCACCAATTAAGTCGCTTTGAAAAACGACAGCGTCAGCCGGCCCCCGACGTGTCCCCCTGGGGACCCGCAACGAGGTACAGCTGTCGGGGAACGGGGGCGCTACGAGATATAGGTCTAATTACCAACCAATTCAATGTCTGTCGTCTTGGCCGAGCTAGGAAGGAGCAGGAGACACAGAGAGTGAGTCAGGAGGGACGCCGGTGATGGAACTCAGCCGTAAACAGTAGTGAGAGAACAGGAAATGTCACTCCTGACGTTTATTATTAGGATCTGATGTGTTCAGTGAGATAGGATTTAGCGGGGCCTAGCAATATGTTGGTCATGATTTTGTTCAGGAGTTTTAACCAGCAGTCTTTTTAACTGTAATTGTTCTTCCAATGGCTCTACCAGACAAAACAATACAATAATAATATAATTGAGTATAAATCGTATTGTGTGTGTGTGTGTGTGCATGTTTGTGCGTAGTTTTCATCTTGCTGTGTGATGTCTGTGCCTGTGTATGGTATCCATGTTTGTGTTTTTGTGTATGTTTGTGTGTGGCTCCCAGAATTGTGTAGCAGTGTTAACACACACAACACACACACACGCACACACACACACACACACACACACACACACACACAGTACACAGTACACACCTGTTGATCCATTGGTCATGCCTGCCTGCTCATTGAGGGAGTTTGATCCAAGGACATCATCAGGCGATCGGCTCTTGTCAGTATCTCTGGGAACTATACGAATTACAACTACTCTGTAATTTGTTCCATACCACCTTCCCGAAAGAAGGAAATCTCTTCCCTGGGCTTCAATCTGCCTTCACTTACTCCCTCAGGTATGGCACCTCTGCTGGTGGCAATTTGGAAGTGAACTCAGCGATAACCTGCCGGTCTAGGCTGTGTGTGCGTGAGTGTGTGTGTGTGTGTGTGTGTGTGTGTGTGTGTGTGTGTGTGTGTGTGTGTGTGTGTGTGTGTGTGTGTGCGTGTGTGTGTGTGAGACCCTTTGTGGGCGAAGCCTTTCTGAAACATGGATGCCACCACTCTCAATGTCTGCCTTCTTGTGATAGATTTCAACACAGTAATGGTAAAGTAGTAAACATTTTAGATTAAGATAATACAATATAATACAGTTACTAGTTAAGGAACCCCAGTTATTATTATTTGTATATTGAAGGAAAAATGGTCAGAACTGTCATTACTTTCCTTTTTTTTCTTTGTTAATTTTTTTCTTTTTTTTTCTGCACTTTGTCAGGCACAGATACAAGGGTGTACGGATTCATTTATAATTGTTATTGGATTTTTAATTATGTAATGAAAACCGCTGTACACTGCACCCACTCTAACCCTGTATACCACTCACCCATGCTCATTTAACATGGTTTAAGTTGCGCGGATAAAATCCTCTCTTCTGTGTTTGTGTATGATCACTATTTGAAATCCAGGGGATCATGGCACATCTAATCAGATGCTATGGTCGATTTTCTGGTACGAAATATATTAAGCGAGCATGTCACAGATGTGGGATTAATCTCCGCTCACATATGGAACTACCACTACTCTCTGAATATCTATTTCACTCAGGAGGCCAGTCTATTTAAAGGCCTATCATAATCCAGTCCAGGAGTTAAGTGGCCTCTCGCTGACATTCAACGTTCTTACTTTTTTTATTGCATAATGACTTCTTCTTACTCAATTCATTATGGCTCAAACCATGAGCTAACATTGTTGGGTTTTCTTTCTAGTTGTCACTAAGGTTGGAGAAACCTCTACCTGTCAAGATGCAGAAGAAACATGATTGTGACTCATGTTTACTTAGTCAATGATTTTTTTTTTTATGTGATCACAGATGATCTATCTATCTTAACCTTAAACCCATGTTTCAAATAAATAACACAATATAGAGTAAGCTTTCCAAAACAAACATTAATGTCAACACAAAAATAAAATGTATAGGAGGATGCTGTGTTTTGTTTCCTTTCTTTGTTTCTGCAATCTTTACATCTCTTTTTAAATTGTTTCCATCAGCCTAGGCAATCAAAGCCTTCTCTATTCCTGTCTCCTGCTTAGACAGTAACAGTAATCATAAACCTTATTTATTGATATTGCACCTATTTGAACAACAGCATTCCCTGAAGTGCCTTACAGTCAAATGATAATGGCGTCGGCATCCCCAGAAGTGGCGACCAGCGGGGGGATGACATCACGGAGCCTCCCGCTCTCATTAACCCCCCTGGAAGCACAGCGAGAATAACTGCTCGCTTAAGAGCACACATTAAAGAGCTTGGCGAGGGGGCCCTCCTCGTTCGCTTTTCCACGTCTGGTGCTCCTTCCTGCCGATTGCTTGAACACGTTCGATGGCTAGAAGAACGAGGCCTATCCTCCAGAGCTGGTGGCTGGTTTCGGAGGAGAGTCCAAACGTTTCTCGGTTCGCTTGTTCCAGCCGCATGCCTTCCTGAGATATGGAAAGAGGGCCGTCTGAAACACACACTCTGCCAAGTTTGCTAAATCGTTTTTTTCCTATCACCTCCGTGCTCTGTTTGGCCCTAGCCCCGCCATTTGTTCTTTTACAGACTCAGCTGTTTCTCTGACTGAACAAGGGATCCTGTGCTCCCCCTGCAACACTGTTTAAACATGTTTACATGTCGGACATTGGCAGTAATTCAGCACAGAGACGGGGTTGCCCACCATTTACATGCAAGCGAATTTCAATTTGCATGGAAATCAAAAGGCCAACCGTTCAAGTGCGGTGACTTTTTTTCCCCTCCTCCTTTGTTAGCCTAACAAGCGAATGCTCAATGTATCTTTGTCTGAAATGGACTGACATTTTCCTGATGGTGTACAGATACGCCGCAATGTTCCTAGAACTGAAAAGAAAACAGCTTGTTCCACCACGGGCTATGTACTGAACTAGTGCAGTGGTAGCTTCACATTCAGCGGGATTCCTGCATTGTATTGCCTGTGTTGTCCTGCATTAATTAATATGCAATGTATGGAGTTATCTATGGGTTAACCTGTACATCTCTTGTCTGTGTTATTGTGGTCATCGCACTGGGCAAAAGCTGCAGAAAGAAAATACTTAAGTATTCCTCATTCAGATTCCAATTGAAGAAACTCGTCGACATGAGCTCTGAGGAAGGTCGCCCATACTGTAGTCAGAATAGGGATCCTTATTCATGGCTGTGTCAACATTGGATACCATAGAATGTATTGAAAACTGACACTTTGCAGACTTTGACAGTTCCTTGACAGGTCTTTGACAGGTCTTTGGGCCGCCTCACTCGTCTTCTCTGGCTAGGAATGGCGAGGTGTTTTTATCTGTTGGCTGCATGCTGTTTCTTAGCTCTTATTATGTTGTTAATGGGAGAGTCATGCGCGGCATCAAGGTAAAAACCGCCATTTTAATCGAAGTGTTTTATGGAAGACTTCCAAAAGGTCGTTGGGTGGTCACAACAAGGCTTGGCTGATCAATTTGCCCATTAAGATGAGTGATAGTTGACAATGCACACTTGCATAGCTGTGTGTGGTTCAAATCTAAAGGATCTCAGCATGTCCATGTTCCTTAACGTTCACATTTACATTATGGGCACTTAGCAGACGCTTTTATCAAAAGCGACTTACAGTAAGTACATTTGTCAGAAGAAAGATAAACAACAATTTATTGCTTTCAGTCAAATTGGGATATTCATAGAAATAAGTGCTAAGCATTTAGGACATAAGCATTTAACATCAATTCCCCTTATATAACTAAATAGCCCGGATAATAGTAGAACTATGGTGCCTCACGGTGCACCAAGGCACATTCTCCTTTCCCTGTGAAGTCTGTGGTACATTTGAACCAATACCGCTAACTTTTTGATTGGAGGTTCACTGTTGGAACAGAAGGAACCTAAGGCAGTCTTACTTTGGCTGCCAACGGGAAATGTTGCTCGGTCAAAATCTGGTTTTAATGTTGAAGTACAAATAGCCAGGTTATTACGGGTGACCATAAAGCGTGTTGGAAATTTAAACAATGTACATGGGGAAAAATCTGGTTTTTGTGAGGCTGCAGTACAATATAAAGGGCAAAGAGGCCCTGAAATCAAACAAAATTGCCATAAAAGTAAAAGGCACATTAACTGACCGTAGAGAAGCAATTTTAGCTTGTAAAGCATGTCATAACTCACGGCTATTTGAGGGAATACAAACAAGGCAAATCAGTTATTTGAGACTTTTTTTTATCAAAATGGAGCAGTCTAGCATCAATCGCTAAAGATTCCAGAGGGACAATGATTGACTATTACGGCAAACTCTGCATGTATTATCTTTTTATTAGAAGAAATCTGCAGAAAATTATTGAGTACGATTACATTTTTTGAATTGCGAGATTTTTCTCCCAGTCAGAAGTAATGTTGACCATGATACATCTATTTGCTTGTACAGGCTGTTGACCTTTTTACAACAGTTTGCCTTTTGATTGATGATTTACGTAGTTATTGACACCTCCCTCTCACCCCTCTCTGAATGCATTTCGACTGGTTGATAAGTGTTTCTTTAAGAGTGTGCAGCATGGCAGGCCATGATAAAGGCCTTGAATGTGACGGGTCCACCCTCACACTCATTATCTGCCCCATTAGCCTTATGCTAATGCAGGAGGCCCTGGCTGTGAAAGGTGCTGGAGCACGGAACAAAAGGTCTTCAGGCAGACGAGGCTGTTATCTGCGAGTTCCACTTCCCCAAGACCCTCTTGTCTGCCTTTGCCGGGTTGCGTTTTTGAACTCAAATGCGCCGTTGAAAAGAAGGGGATGACTGTGAAGCGACGAGATTATAGTGGTGTGACGCACACCATTTGGTTACTACTGCTCCCTTTGATTTATGGTAGCCAATGGTTTCCTCCAGCCTCCAACTTGAATTAACGGTTTAAATGCTTTAAATGTTTACGTCAAATTGACAGTGAAAAGAAAAGCTGTGACCCTATAATTTTTTTTTAATGTATCAACTATGGGTTTGACTGTTCTCAAGATTAACTGTTTGGTATGAAAGGGTATGGTGGTGCCCGGGACAGTTCGATCGAGCACATCGAGCACTTTAAAATGTTTGTGAACCCTGTATTCTCAATCTAGAAGATTCTCAATCTATATAGCATAAATAAAAGTAAAACAAACAGAAAAAGTGGGGTGAGGTAGGGTAAAGAAAGTGCAGGTCCACACTAAGATATTGCACTACAAGGCAAAGAGAGCACCGAAGTGATGCCCACAACGCAGAGGAACGCCCTCCAAACCCCCTAGGAACCAGCCGGCCACGCCTTAGCACCGGCCCCAGACACACGGCTGGAAACTGCAGCAAACCCCAAAAGGAAGTCATAGTAATACAAACATCTTGTTCGAATCTTTGGGACGGATGATCGTCATTTTTTCTGTTAAAAAAATGGAAAAATGCGGCAATAATAGATTTCATGGGAGTGATTGTTTCCTTCAGATTCAGAAATCTATAATGTATACAAACGATGACACTTCACGTCGAGACCTTTCCGGACCTTTCTCTGCATTTCCATTGTTTGAAGCGTAGCATGGCCACCCGTTGATTCCCATGATAAAGGAAGCCCCCGGGCAACTTTTCCGAAGCAGTGACTGAATTTCCCTCGGAACCTTTTGAGGCCACTGTTTACGGTGGTGTTTCCCAGTGTGCCTGCAGCGAGTCCTAAGCACTTGTTTTGTTTTTGTCTCAAGTTGGAAAGTATGCGTATCCAAGATAGACTCGGCGTGCCAGGGACCCCTTGATCATGCCTCGTCCTCCACAACCACTCCCAGATGGATGCCTTTTGCACGTTCTTTTATTTTTTCTATGAAATGGCCTTTTTTTTTCTTCATTATTTCGCCCTTAACCCGTTTGGCAGCGACCACCGAGCATGTTCTTTGAAAAAACTAAAACAAGACGATGAGTAGATTAGTGTTGAGGAAATATGGAGGAGGCTGACAGGTCCACAGACAACCGCAAGCTTGTGAGGGAGGGAGCAATGTTACGTTCGACCCGCGTATAAAATGATCAAAAGCAAGACATACAGAAGAGGGTAGAGATACATGGATGGAAGAACAGCATCATCGCTGGGCTAAGTTTAGCTCTGTCAGTTACTTTTGCCATTATACATATAAGGCAGTGTAGGGGTGCCTGTGGTGGCCTAATTGACCTCATCTAATTGGCCTGTTTTCTTGACATCCCTCCTTTTGCATCAACACAACTGCGAGACAAAATCAGACCTGCATACGTTTATTTAGGTCCCTAGCTGTAAGGTTTTTGGGAGACAGGCAGCCGCAAAATACGACCCGCTCGGTTTGAATTTCATGACGCAACTCTTCGGCAGAACCATTCTGCAGTGGAGTACAAGTCCTCCTCGGCCAAGTGGAATAACCAGCACCAATACCTGTGGGTTTGTGGAGGGAAACGCAGAACGACTTCCCCTCGTGTGCCAGTTTTAATTTGTTCCGAATCCAACACGTTGAATTCATTTGCATGCTTAAAATAGGGTTGACGTTAATAAACGGAATGGCTATGTCGAGGGCTGTGTCAAGAATGTTTGGGGGATCAAGCCTTTAAGTAAAGCCCTGGCTTCTCTCAAGGATTTCCTTTATTTCCTTGGTTTCCACCCGTGTAGTAAACTGAACATGTTGTAAAAACACCCCATCTAGATCCAATCCCATCGCAGATATGATGGCATGCATGTGTTTTAATTATAGGAAGCCTATTCAATGACAAGCTCATACAGGACAAACCTCTTCAAATCACAGTAAGCCCACGCATCTTAACATTGACCTTTGCATGTGTGCATGCCTGTGCAATCCTATGACTCATCGTTAGAGTTAGGGTTGTGATACAAATTCCAAGTGATACAAATTCCAATCAGCATTGTTGAGGTGAGGGAGCCTTTTCTGTCATTTTGCTTCAGAGAGTAAGCAGTGGACCATTACTAAAAAGTCAGTATATAACGATTTTTCAAAGCAGTACAATACGCTTTCTCACGGTGTCCTAAAAAAGTAAACAATTACGAATCAACTGCGTTTGAAACCCAAGCGAGCTCGTTAGCCTCTGGCCCCGAGTCGAACGGTGTGTTTTCAACCCTGGAGCCCGCCAAAAAAACAAAACAACAGGGGAGCGCGCGCGTGTGTCCCGACACGTAGCAGGAAACCTGGACTTTCACAACAAACAGGTGATTGTCATCAGGAGGGAAACAAGCCGCGATGAACCCGATGCCGAGCCACCGCCATCGCCGCCGCCGCCGCCCACCGCCACTGCTGCATTATGGGGGAGATTGCATGCAGGTGGGGCCGATCGGCTCCAACAATGAGCCAATCCAGCGTTTGAGGGGCAGATGATTGCTGACATATGGGGGCCTTCAGACCCCAAGAAGAAAGCAATCAGGTGAAAGAGTGTTTGTGTGTGTGTGTGTGTGTGTGTGTATGTGTGTGTGCGTGTGCGTGTGCGTGTGTGTGTGTGTGTGTGTGCGTACGTATGTGCGTGGGTGTATGTGTGGGGAGGCCACCGTCAACCTGGCTGCTACCATGTGGATGAAGGAGCCGCATGATGTCAGTCTGAGTCAGCAGCCCCACACACTTCCACCAGGGCCCGGGGCGGGGCTGATGTAATGTGTAATGCCCCCTTTTGCTCTGATGGTAGGGGTAAGTAGTAGCAATGTGTTGGTACCCTGGGGTGAGGGTTGGGGGAGGTATATGCAGCTGTGAGGTCGGCGCCACCAAAGAGTGGCCTGGGTTGGAAGAGCTTTGATTTCGTCTTAAAGCAGACCTTCTTTTCCATGAGGCGATGCGGTGTCTTCATGTCTTATTATCGCCGTCATCTCATTCCAATTGTAAACCAAAAAATTGGTAGAATCCAGTGTTCTGGAGAGTGTGTTCAGATATTTGCACTGTGTACAACATTTGGATGAAAAGTAGTATTCTTTATTATGTGCATAATTTCAATTCAAATGCATCAGTATAGTGAAAATCGGAATACTGTAAAAATAAATGTTCATCTTAGTCACAACACGATTGAGATAGCACAATGCGTTTTTGTGCGTGCATGTTTGATATAACTTCATATTGGAAATCCCACGATCTCTAAAGAGCATTAGCTCAATTGTCTGGCCGACTGTGCAACAGAGTGTTGAAAGCGTGTCCGTTGCTAGGAGAGTACTAAGGTTCCCCCTACTCCCTGGAGTAAGCTACCTTTTGCACAGGAGACGCAGGAATTAGTCAGATCCCACCTAAATTGTACCACTAGTTTCCCTTGAATACAATTATTTATAGATTGATTATTTGAATATATTTATTTATTTTGAGAGAAAATGCTCCACAATATGGCTGCATTTCGATCATATATTAGATTGTGTTGGTAACCCTGGTTTAATCCCAATATGACAGAAGAGGGTGTGCTTTTTCAGTCATTATTGGCCCTTCAGTCATGCAGTTAGGAACAAGGCGCTTGTGCCGAGTTCCCTAATTATTAAGAAAGAAAGCATCACCCTCTAGTTACATTGGCTCAACAAGAGCATGTCATTACTAGAGCCTCACCTACTGGGACATAAGCCTGTATTACATATTGAGTTTGTGAGGTGGGCTGCTTGATGAAGACTGCTCTGTAATGCAACGATGAGGGGTGTGACACTTTATCAACTACAAACATTTCTTTCTGAAGTGCCCTTGAGCACAACTCTAACTCACTTCCTCCATAATAGGTTGTTTGCTCAACTGGAAAGACAGACCCTTTGCTCAATGTTGAAAACACATGCGCAAATTGTGAGTCTCCGTTATAATGTAGTGTTATCATGATCCCTGGTCGATGACACATTGCGATGCGTCTGGACGACAATCTTTGTTTTAACGGGGCCTTGTTTACGAAGATGAATCAGGGGCTTTCTGGGAAACGTGACTTGAAAGGTAATCTAATTAGGGATGACTTGCAGCCAAAATTAAACCCCAACACACCTGGGATCCCCCCCCCTTGTGGAAGGCAGAGAGGTGGATTCTCGATGTCGAGGCCACTGTAATGGTTTTAACACCAAGCTTTATTTCCACGGTTACCATAGCAGAGCATTGACCCTTACAGCCTTGAAGTCACTTAGAGAGAGTGTCCAGGTTCACTTAAGAGAGACAGGGGAGATGGAGAGACAGCAGTTGCCTAACCAAAGAGAGAGGGTTGCAGGAGCGATGGAGAGAGAGACTATGAGAAACAGAGAGATTAATTGGTCAGTTAGAGAGAGGGAGGAAAAAGAGAAACAGAGCCCAGGAGAGAGAAATAGAGTAGAACACAATGAGATAGAAACAGAGGGAGATTGATAGAAAGAGACTAGGAGAGTGAGAGAGAGAGAGCAGATTATATATTATAGACGATATATATATTGAGAGAAATATACATATAGTTGATCATACAGGTTCAATGTTAACGAGAAACATCATTAGACAAGAGATGTTTGACAGATGTATCTAGCTACATAGCTAGAAATACAGAGAGATGGATCTAGACAGACAGACAGGCAGACAGACAGATAGATATCGATACAAATAGATCTAGAGAGACAGACGGAAAAAAAGAAAGAGATAGATAGATAGATTTCCATTTTCAAACAGATCAGATGACGTGTAACAGCACAATCATTTCCGAGAAGTTCACGTAAATCTATTTGTGGAACATTATTCTGCTTTATTACTAACACAGTGTCCACTAAGTGAGGGGTCTGGAGTGAGAACCGTAGCCATATTCCAAGCGTGTTGCACGGAACCTGCTGCGCGAGCTGTTCTGTAGCTCGGCAACATGCAAACAGAGCGCGCTCCATTTGTAAAGCAGAGTGATCCCATACTCAGAGCCCATGGAAAGAATAGCTGACGCCTGTTGTTGCTTTTTCTTTCCTCCTTCTCTCTCGGTGTAAATATGTAAATCTGACCGGAGACTAAATACTGCTCCTATATTTTTGAGGGGGAACTTCATAGGAAGTCTCAACTCACCCTTCTTAATAGAGTTGATGATAGAAATAGATCAATGTTAATAATGTTCTTCATAAAAGATAGTAACAGGAAGAAGATACTTTTTGATTGTAGTTAGGCCTTACTGAATGAACTTAAGACAAAAAAAGGAATAATTCAAGACAATTAGATTGAAGGAAACTCTAAGTAACATCAAGACAACCCTAAGATATTTTAACACTGAAAGATGCAAATAACGAATAACGAACGACCAAATGCATACCTGAATTTAATCCTCTTTTCCCCAAATTATCTTGTTTGAGGCTAATCCACAAACCTTATTGTGCAGAGAGAGTCTACACTAGGAGATCCTAAATGTAACAATTTCTCACCCACTTATGACACGTATTTGCAGTTTTCAGGCTTAGCACTAAAAGCAGGTCTTACAACACGCCGGCCACTTCAGTGGTACTTTGATGTTATGGGGAAAGGAAACGTTAGCTAAGTGGTCCGACTGGGAAAAAATACAGAACCAAAGTCTGTTGTTTACATTGGATTTTTCATTGAAGGGAAGGAACAGAGAGAGACAAAGAGAGCAGCAAGTAGAGTAGAAAAGGAAAAAAAAAACAGTTTGGGTGTAGGTCAGATGAACTAATATTTCAGTAAATGTAAAATCAGCTGGGTTTATTTTAAAGCGGCCCTCTATTTTGATAGTAATTTGTGCCGCTCGTTTCATAATGTTAGTGTTGGAGCCGGCTCGGTGGGAGCGTGGAACCGCGTCAGATTAACCATCTGCACAATGTAAACACAGACCTCTTCTGCTCCGAGAAAAGAAGTGCAGCAACCGGGGGAGAGATGCTGGAAGCTAGCTAGCCCGCTAGAAAACTTCCCCCGGTTATGATGCTCACTGCCTCTCGTTCTCTCTCACCACACTCATCCCCCTACTTGTCCAGTCGACAAGGTCAGGTGAGGGCGGCCGGTGGATTCCAGCTAATCCTTTATGGGAAACCTTCATCGCGTTCGGTTCCCCCCCACCCAGCGTGGGTTTGGAACCAAGATGGCCGCTAAGTGACTGACGCCCGGTGACTTTAAGGAAACTCATGGGCATTCTCTGGACAGGGGCATCGCTCTTCTGGATTCCTTCTAAAGTGACTCCCCTCTGTGTTTGGCCTTGCCCTTTGGAGAGGTTTAAGGATAACTTAAGGATTTTTCCTTAAGTTAAAATAACCTTAACCTTGCGTCGAGGCGATGCAGCAGCAAGGGCTGTGATTGGTCCGCATACTAAAAACCCAACGCAGAACCGAAACGGGTTCACGGCTGCGTCGAAGCGTCTGCTTCGACGAAGCGTCTGCTTCGTCATTGCGCTGCGTCGATGTGGAACCTTCACTGAGCCTTCAGTTTCCACATGGCGAGGGCGTTGGCCCGCCAGAGAAAACCCTCCAGGGTCCTCAGTTCCCACTCAGTTTGTGCAGTGCTGATTCTTATAGGTGGTCCGGCGGAAAAGTCAGGTACCAGTAGGCCTGCACAGTGTCGGATCCCTCACCACCACCTCCACCTTCACCCTCCTCCTCCGCCTAACCCCTCCCCGCCTCCCAAGTCCAGTTGCAAAATGTTATTTTTGTTACTTTGCCTTCCATCACTTTTCAACTTATTTTCCATCACTGCCGCACTAATGAGGCATCAAAGAACAATTAGCCAGGGCTCTGATTAGGGGGGGCCTGTGAAGTAGTTTGGACGGGCCTCTGGAATGTACCAGTCTGTGGGGTTGGGGGAGCAGGCCATTGCGAAATAGATGGATTACATAATTTGCCGTTCATTGCACCTACAGTATGATGTGTCCGTTATCGATGCAATTCAGCAGCCGATTTACCCAAATTTGACCCATTGCAAATCAGTATATTAAAACCATATATATATATATATATATTTGGTTTTAATACACTCATTTGCATATATATATATATATATATATATATAACCACTGAGACCCTACCTGAAGGAAGAAAATATTGATAAGCTTTGTATTACAAGTACGATTTCAAATTTTTGACATTGACTTAGAACGGTGGTCCCTGAATCCGACCATGTAAAGCACCTCTCAGCTGTTAGAGGGACTATGTTTTAGACTATTGGCTCACTCAGGCTGCTTGATTAAAACTAAGATGGGCTGAAGGCAATTTTGTTTCTTTGGCCTTTTGTAGCTGTTTAATGGTTTTTAATGGCACACCATGCTGACTTGTAGGATTGTCAGAGTCACAGTTGTGCACACAAAAAGTGTAGCTACAAAGGGTCATATTTTCAAGCTCGGGTTTACTTAACAAATAGCGATTTTCCAAGGTGGCTGAAGGACAGGAATGGTATTTCAATCCGGTTATGATACTAAATCCTGTTTATTGTTCTGGTGTAAAAAAGACATCAACGCTCCTTGCAGAGTAAAATACTTTTTTCACGTTAAAAAAACTTACAATAAAAAGTGAAAGACCCTAAACATGTGATCGTAACCACAATCAAACACAAATGTGCTGAAGTGCCTTTGAGCAAAATATTCATGCAACACCCTTGCATTTCTCAGTGCCTCTTGGAGGATTAAAAAGGTTTGCGCAAGCAAGGGTGTGCAAACGCGCGTGTGTGCATATGCGTGTGCGTGCCTGTGTGTGTGCAGGCATGTGTGTGTGTGTGTGTGTGCATATGGGTGTGCGTGCTTGCGTGTGTGCGCGTGCGTGCTTGCGTGCCTGCGTGTACGTGTGCGTGTCTGCGTGAATGTGTGTGTGTGTGTGTGTGTGTGTGTGTGTGTGTGTGTGTGTGTGTGTGTGTGCGAGCCAGGATTGATATCACTGAATGTGGTGGGCCATGCATGCCAGTCTAAGGCTCGTGTGTAAGGCGGGAAGACCGGAGCAGAGGGCTTCATTTCCTCCCTCTCGGTCTCACACTTGGGCCTCTTTGAAGTCTGGGCCCATCGTGCTGACGCGATGTCCTTCATGGACATGAAGGCCAACGCTTTCATTGTTTCTCCGGCTCTCGCATGTTGGGTTCGTGTCCGAGCTGTGTGCTTTTTTTTCTTCCTTCCCTCACTGTTTTTGAACTTCTCATTGAAGGTGTTGGTGATGGGGCTATGTGTTGTTTTGGAATCAACTGAAGAGTGATTTGGATGCATAAATCGCAACTTCTCGACCAAACCATGGTTGGATTTTGCTTGTGGATACACCGTGGATGGGAGGATTTCTTGTGACTGTAAACGTTGTCAGAAAATTAAAATGGATTTCAGTGTTTTTCATCATAGTAAAACTTTGATGACGCAATACTTTATTGTGGCAATCAAGTAAAGAAGGCTGTGTGAAATGTTGCTTGTTTATGGCACACTGCAATCACATGGGATTTATGGCAATCACATGGGATGAGAGAAATCATTAAAAATGACTAAACAGGAAAAAAATATCAATTGTCGACGAATGCCTGTGCAATTATGGTTCAGACTGATTTGAATGTGCATCGGAAATACCTACCTCACACAAGTGTGGTGGCCTTGTTCCTCCAGATACACTCCATCCCCAAACATGTTAAGTCATCGTCTGTCACGGATCATTGTACTGCGGTTGTACGGTCCTCATCCAATGAGCCACAGTTTGTAAACAGATACGCTGGCTCTTTCCAGTGGGGCCGATTCCATAAATATTGTTTTACACTCAATGTCCTTACAAGGGATTCCACAGGAAACTCTCTCTCCGTGAGCCATTGATGATGCAGAAGATTTTGACATCAACACACTTATAAATAACGCATCTGTAAAAACAACATTGAGACATTCACTGAGACATTAATCTAGACAAATGGCAGCAGACAATACCGATGAAAGTGGTGCATTTCATGTCAGGAACAAACACCGGTTGTCTGGTCATGTCCGGCCACCCCTGCCGCCCTCCGATTGGTTTATTTCTGGCATTGTGGAGAGTGGGCCCCATCTATCTAACCCCAACACACACACACACACACACACACACACACACACACACACACACACCCACACACACACACACACACACACACACACACACACACACACACACACACATTATGTTTATCTGAATCCCTTCTGTTGTGTGTGTGTGTGTGTGTGTGTGTGTGTGTGTGTGTGTGTGTGTGTGTGTGTGTGTGTGGGTGGGGTGGGGTGGGGTGGACCTGTCTCCATGTCCACCCATTGTTCCGTGTCACCGACGCAAAGCAGCACTTAAGAGTGAGGAGGAGGGACACATCAACCGCTGCCACCACAGAAGAAGAGCTAGAGCACAGCAGACCGAGAGATGGACCAGTGATTATCCAATGTCCATACCCCCATTGTATTAGGCCATGGAGAGTGAGATATAGTTTAAGTTGGTTGTACCCATGTTATAGATAAAATAAACTAGTATCTAATCACTGTTGGTAACTGTGTGCCGCATCACCAGCCTTTCCATTTCCAATAATGGTAGAGTCCGTTGTGGTTTATTCCTTACTAGTTGTGTACTCTTAAGGAAAGTTTCCAACAGATGTGGATTTGTACAGCTGCTGATGGATTTCTGTGTGTGAATTAATATGGCTCAGGAGGCGGCAGTGGCTCAGGACTTGTAACCGGAAGGTTGCTAGTTCGATCCCTGGCTCCTCCTAGCTGAGTGTCGAGGTGTCCCCTGAGCAATACCCCAAACCATGGCTTCTCCCGACGAGCTGGCGGTCGCCTTGCATGGCTGACACCACCGTCGGTGTGTGAATGTGTGTTTGAATGGGTTGAATGTCAGGCAATAATTGTAAAGCACTCTGAGTGGCTACTGGTGAGAATAGCACTTTATAATTTCAGTCCATTTACCACATATGAAGTTGTTTAGTACATTTTTCATTGAAAACCCACTGTGGAATCTCTCTTTAGTGACTTTTGTCAAGTACTCACCTTGATGTAGTTTTCAGGCTCCTAATCTGGGGTAACGACATCAAGCTAACTCCTCAGTACTTCGGCTCTTCAAATAGCTCAGGTGGGGACTTTAATATTGGCCGTGACATATTATGGCTACGTAGTTAAAGTGAAGTCTACGGCCACTAAATCAATCAGGGTGAGTAAAGATATCATTCATCTTATCTTACAAGTCTTTGATCCAAGTGATCCGGCGCTAACTGTTAGCTTCTCGTGCTAACTAAGACACCACTTTTTAAATGTGGTTTAAACAAATGTGTTAACGCTATCGTACTGTATTATTTCCAACAAAAACATACTTTCGACCTCAACATATAAAAAGGATAATGTATTCTTACATTTCTTTGTAATTTTGCCGCTGCCGCTGACCTATGTCTCAACTTCGCTCCGGCTAACGCAAACTGCCACTTTTCCACAATTCCCAGGAAGAACCTGAGCGAAGTGAGAATGAGATCAAGGGGAACAATGGCGGCCAAAACATGACAAAGCGTTTAGCCTTCAAAAGCGCAGGGTGGCAGTGCAAAGACACCACAAAGTTGAAGATCACAGGGAAACTATTTAAAAGAAGGACTCTTGTTTCATTTCACATGTCAGACATTTTATTTTTTGGTGGCCTTACTTTCTCAGCAGGTGCGCTCTAAGTAACTTTCATTGGAGAAGTCCAAAGTGAATCAATGTGAATTTGCTTCAGTTGGGATCGTAATTTCGAATGGTGGAATGCCATGAACACAAGAGTAATATTTCAGCATGAAAAAGTACTTCCTGTTGGCTTGGAACTGAAATAAAAATCTTTTTTTTTAAAGACCATGATTAAAATCAAAAGGTTCACATTAAAGTTCACATAGATGTCAGTTCCTCCGTTCAGCGGCCAATGATGTTCATTGAAAGTCATCTGCTTTTCAGTTGGAATCAACCGACACCTCAGAAAAAGAAACATTGAATATTTGACATGGTAATTTCAAAATCAAAAAACACACAATAAATAAACACGTGTTTAACTTTTTTCATTCGTGAAGTCCATCTAATTCGCAACCACCTCCACGTTTCTTCCTCAATCGGTCAACACACGGGGACAGAGCCGGCACGCCGCCGCCGCCGCCGCTAGCTCCCTCGCTATGCAGCACCAGCGTTCCAGTGATGTTGAGGAAAGGGCGGCTGCCAACCCATGCAAAGTGCTAGGTGTGTACCGCGGGCTCCCTTCCACCGCCGCCCCAGATGCACAAACACAGACACCGTAACACGAGCCGCCATCTTTCCCCACCAAGTGGATTTATGCACATAAATCATTTCCTACACAGTGTTTTCTGGGTGGGGGGGGGGAAAGCAGGGAGAGAGAGAGGGGGGGGGGATTTATTGCAATAATAGGCCATCTCTGCCATTCCCATCCGGTCCGCTCGGCTGCCGTCCCTGGGAAAACCGGCCCACGGGTCTTAACTTTTGGTCACATCGGGGCTCCGGTTACAGGGTTACCTTTCCTTCACCTCTCTCCCAACCCTCCCGCCCCGCCCCTCCTAAACCCCGATCCTGTGTTTCCACGGGGGTTACCTGTGTGATCCGAGGGGCTCACGGCCCCTCACCAAAGACGTACGTAACAGTGTTTTGGAAGCGGTCCACGTGACCCCGTTCCCGGCCGTTTGATCGTGTTGGTTCTGCAGGGCGGGGGACCCTCGGGGCAAAGCACCGACACATGCTTGTACAAAAACATTGCCACAGCCCCGTTTCGTAGTGTATGTGTGTGTGTGTGTGTGTGTGTGTGTGCTGGTCCTCGGTTCAAAGGGTGTGTTTTGTCTACGGTCACGGTGTCTATATGGTTAAGACAACAGAGGAGGTGCGATCGGGTGTAGAGCGCGTCGAGACATCCTCAAGGCTCGGTGTTTTCACAGACTGTGTGATTTTACTTTATCTTACTGGGCTTCTATATTTGCACTTTGTTTTTGTTGGCCTTGAGCAGAATCCAGCTCGCGAATGGGATTCAATAGAGACGCATTACCGAGGCAGTGTTACCGTATGTAAGACCTTAAGGAGGATGTGCAGGGAATACCCTCCGCGTTCTGAACATCGTGTGAATCCACCGTGCTGCTTGATAATGACAGTGATTATGGTGACCTGTAAGGTAATGCTTCTTCTAAGCTTGGTACAACATTGAGAGGATACCAAGAAAAGCTCAGTTGTGTTGTTTATTCTAGTTGGTGTTAATTATTTAGGATACACACATATACACACAGAGCAACGAGTGGCCTGTGGGGAATACTTAACAACATTACCTTCACAAAATACACTTAGTCTCAAAATAATATGTGTCGATTTTCATTAACGAGTTAAAATCGTGTCAACTGACGGATTTGGTCAGGTGATTATACCACCCCAAGCCCCCGATGGATATGACCATGAGAGCAACTATTACAGTCAACCTTATTTGTGACCGTATTCACACAAAATATATAATATATATATTTATAAAATGTTACTCAGTGACAGATGAATATAGTTGATCAAAGCTTGTACTGCCAGATATTCCTCAAATACAGGATTTGAGTGTGAGGGGTCATTCTATCAACGGCAGCTAATAATCAACAGTGTCGCAATGCCAGGGCTACACGCCGTCAAGGTGGCTGCCACACTGCACCGTGCTGGCTTTGACAGGACTCCTGTGAATCCTGAGGCTGAGGCGATAATGATGCCGACCAGGAGGTGTAACATGCTGCCATGCGGGAGATCTTTCTGGGTGCGAGCGGTGATGCCTATTATAATCTGCCGTGCATTGATTAGTCAACGCCTGACAGGTGTGCAGCCTCCCCCAGCCCCAGAGTCAAATCAGTCCCCTCGTTAGAGGGGAGCAGACCAGCGAACGGCCATATCGGTCGTTTTGGGTCATATTGACTAACAAACTGTTCTCTTGGGTTGGAGAGCAGGCTGAGCTCCTCAGATGGTCCAGGGTCGAGTCCTTTTAATGACCGTCGTAACTCAAACTGCATGCCTATTTCCCATTCCGCACCTACATACAGGTTTCGATATGAACAACCAGCTTCTCTGCTCTAATCAGAATGCTGTGTTGGTATCATATTGTAGGTTTTGACATTGCCACGAAGGTATTTTGTAACAGAGACGCACATCTGCACATGTTCATGTATGACGGTTATTTCAATTGTACGAGGTAGCGGTTCAACAGTTTGGAGTCGGCTTAGCTCAGGAGGCAAAGCAGGTTGACTTGCAATCGGAAGGTTGCTGGTTCGATCCCCGGCTCCTCCTAGCTGAGTGTCGAGGTGTCCCTGAGCGAGACACTTAACACCAACTGCTCCTGATGAGCTGACAGTCACCTTGGATGGTTGACTCCGCCGTCGGTGTGTCAATGTGTGCATTAACCATTGTAAGTCGCTTTGGATAAAGGCGTTTGCTGAATGCCCTAAATGTAAATCAGTCTTTCTTTCGAGTCAGCGGCAGTCACATGAGACCAGTATGAACCCAAACAGAGCGTCTTCCCCCTGTTCTGACCTTGACGTTGACCTATAATCCTCTATCTATGGTTCACAGGGCGATAACGCACTGTCGAGAAACAACAAGCTCATGCAGTCCTGAATCACTGGTTCTCGTAGTCAGAGCAGCTTAAATGGGCGAGAGTGCAGATTCACACAGCTGGCTACACCAAATATTATCATCTCAGGTTTTCCCCCTCTCTCGCTCTTCTCTCCCCCTCCTTATCTGCTTCCTATGACCACGGCCCCGTTCACGCAATTGACCAGCGCAACAGGAAGTGATGTCATGATGAATAGGCATGGGATGGACTGGGCTCTAGAGATATCATTGTGAGGGCATCTTGGGAACCATGGGAATTATTATCCAATCCCATGCTCATCAATATTTACACTGTGGTGTGTGTGTGTGTGTGTGTGTGTGTGTGTGTGTGTGTGTGTGCGTGTGTGTGTTTTTGTTTTTGTGTGTGTGTGTGAGACATGTTCAAATGTTCCATATTAAAAAATTGCAATACATATGATGCAAAGATGTGTCCCTCACGCTGATACAGTGTGTCTAAAAGTTGTGTAATGTCTGTTTGCAGGTGGATACAAAGATATTATTTGTCACAGAATGTGCTTTTCCTACTCACTTTCGTCCATGTATTTTAAAATACAAAAATCATTGCATTGTTTTTGGAGACACCTCATTTATCTTTGGTGAGTTTGTGTGATTTAATTGCGATTTGTATTTTTCATCCTCCCTTCGTTCTTCATTGCTGCCACAATGACCTCTGCTTTGCTGC
This sequence comes from Pollachius pollachius, assembly GCF_949987615.1. Taxonomy (NCBI): domain Eukaryota; kingdom Metazoa; phylum Chordata; class Actinopteri; order Gadiformes; family Gadidae; genus Pollachius; species Pollachius pollachius. The sequence goes on from NC_136940.1 coordinate 4,303,538, forward strand.
CTCAGTCCTAGATTATTCAACTGTCAATGCAAGCAAGTTACTTGGCTTGAACATACTATTTACTAGTAACACATAAGCAAGCAAACCTCTATAAATAAATGTTTATGTATATATATATATAAATATATATATATACACACAGGCAGTCTTATATATATATATACTCATTTGTTTCAGATTGACAACCTTCTTTCCTCAGAGATCAAAACAAAAAACACAGTCGTATATATATTTTTTTGTGTTCATGTAACACAGTGAGCGTACCCTTCCAGATTGAAGCGCATATCATAGAAGGGGGGGGGTCCGTTTGGCACTCGATGACATCATCGCCAAAACCGCAAACTAGCAAGCAACGGTAGCCTGCGCGGTAGCGAAAAGGGAGGGAGAGAGCAATTATGCAGCGTCATTAACCTTTAACAGGCTGCCCGCATGGAGTGCCGCGAGGATGAATAATAGCTGGGTCCTTAATATAAATCCACGGCATGGCCCTCCGGAGATCCTCCCGGGGGTACACTCACGCAGGGTGGCCAGAGAGGGCACTCTGTCGGTCGGTGGGGCTGGGTGAGTCAGGACCGGGGTATAGTGCCAAGTCATAAGAACCCCACCAGCCTATGGATGTCCCCGGATCAGTGTGATGCACACTTCCCCACAACAAAAAAAAACGGCAGAACCAAGTGACCTGGATTGAACCGAAGATGTACGTGATAGATAATAGTGATGCATAATAACTAATATCTAAATGATTTGTCAGCGGTTAAAACTACTTAAGTAGACGGTTAGTCTAAGGAGGTGCATTTATTGACAGGGACAACATCAATATGTTGTCAATAACCCCAAAATGGTTTCATTTAATATAATCCAATTGTATTCATTGCTCGTCAGACGCAAGTGCCTTACTGGAAACCCCATCACCTCGGCTCTGAAACAAGCTACACCCCCACTTCACCAAGTGATGCGGCTCCATCCACTCACAATAGCAGAGTCAGAAGCACCACCTCCTCCTCCTCCTCCCATCTCCTCCTCCTCCTCCTCCTCCTCCTCCTCCTCCTCCTCCCCAGAAGTAACTGCTCCAGCTCCTGAATGGCACTGACCCCCTCCCCACCCACTCGTCTCGAGAACATTAATCACTCCCACCATGCATTGCAGCTGACACCGGGGACAGTGGGCTGTCGTCACGGTGACGTGTGCGAGTCCCGCGGCCTGACAGGTCCATCGCCATGGTCCCCCTGGTGTCTGAGTGTGATAAGGGGGTCAGTCTGGAGAGAAGGTCACTGTTGCCTAGGCATCCCCCCTCCTTCAGCCAATCAGCTCACTCGGCGTCTCTGCAGCCTTACCGGGGTAATTTCCCTTCAACACGTAAGTATGTACGCATCGCTATAGTTACATACAGGCATGCAGAGGGTGTACACGTAATCACACAGTATGTGGGATTATGTGTGTGGGCTGTTGTGCGGGGGGTGCTCCGGTCTGTGTTTGTGAACCTTTGGTTTTTTTAATCCTTGTCAATTGTTTAAAGAACCCTGAATGAGGCCCAATCACTATGCACACGAGTAGGGAGAGAGCTCAATACAATACCCGGCGCTGCACGACTTAATTGGTTTTATATCAGGACCCTCCCACACGAGCTACCAGGCCCACTGATGAACAGGCCCACTGCATTGTCCTCCACACAACCCCCAGTTCTTCACACAACACACGGAGGTATGACGTGGTGCAAAATGTTGGGGGGTCCGATTAAATTTTTCCTTCTGCGTGTCTGGTGTGATTTGACTTTGTGAGGACATGGATTCTAGTTGGTGTTAATGATTTAGGATACACACATATACACACAGAGCAACGACTGGCCTGACATTAGTTTTTGAATACTTCTTTTTCGATTCTGTCCCGTTCTTTTGGCATCTAGAAAGTGAGATCAGTTGCTCTAATGGCATCTAGAAAGTGAGATTAGTAAAAGAATAAAAGGTAATAATGTTTATTTTTTGTTATGATGCAGAATACCCAAAGCATTGATGAGTGCGTGAATGAGTTGGTGTTATGGTGACACCGTATACGGCGGTGGGGACATTAACTAGGGTGATGGACTTGTTTTGCAGGCAGTGCAGCCTGCTGATAGAAAGCCAGCCGCTAGAACACTGTCTCCTGTGAACTTGAATCAGGCTTGTTTTTATCTGTGCTGCCAAAAGCCCATTACGGTTTAGACATTAAATGATGAGTCTACTTCCTTAATGAGCCTGTGAAGATTCAATAAATACTGTGTGTGTGTGCGCGTGTGTGTGTGTGTTGGTGTGTTTGTGTGTGTGCGCGGGCGTATGTGAGTGTGTGTGAGAGCGAGCGCACGTGTGCTTCTGTGCGTGTGTGTGTGCATGTGCGTGCATGCTGTGTGCAACATGTATCCACGGCAGGCTTGTATCTGTTGCCGATTCCCATGTTTCACTTTTACAAAAACAACAACAATGTGTGCCAAGCCCGAGATGATAAAGCCCTACTACAACAACAGGGATGACATCCTATCCGAACTGAGGCTATAATTACAGGCATCAAGGTAAACGTATTTAATCCCCTCCGTTTAGGATGAATCACCACTGGGGTGTATCCCCATGCAGCCAGGCAGACAGAGATAGCAGAAACCCCCACGAACCCTCTGGCCCCACAAATATATAACACACACACACACACACACACACATAAGCACGCACACACACACACACACACATAAGCACGCACCTACACGCAAATGCACATGCATGCACGCTCACACTGGCACACATGAAGGCAATTGAGGTCAGTCAATCACATACATAGACAAGTACGTGCAGATGCAGACAAAAACGTGCACACACGCACATGCACGTGCGCACATGCGCAAACACACACACACACACAAATTTGATTCACGATTCTCTAAATCGAGTAATCATACACAGTATATGCATTTACACACGCAAAGACAAACAGACACACTCATACACACACGCACGCACACACACACAAACTCATCCTGCACAAATGTTTTGTATTGTACTGTATAGTATCAATACAAATTGTATGCCGAACACACACACACACACACACAACGGGCAGTTACACAAGTCACAAGTCACGTAGCGTATGCTTCTGAGGAGCGTGTCTTTAGCCGTCTCCCCCAAGCAGATGAAAACTATTAGGGACACAATTGGCACACTGATTAGCTCCCTCCCTGTGCCCTGCCAGATGACGACATTGTGTACGGTCCACACACACACACACACACACACACACTCACACACACACACACACACACATGTGCACAGGCACACGCGCACAGGTGCACGCCAACGCACACACACACACACACACACACACACATACACCCACACACACACACACACACACATGTGCACAGGCACACGCACACAGGTGCACGCCAACGCACACGCACACACACACACACACATGCACACACGCATGCACGAACACACACACATGCACACACGCATGTATGAACACACACACAGACACACACCTACACACACGCACAGACACACACACACACACACACACACACGCACACACACGCACACACACACACACTTGTAGGGGCACAAGATTCAAATCCCAGCATCGACTGTAGAAAAGCACCCTGGAGCTGCTATTAATAAGGGTGATTGCTGAAACAATGCTTTGCAATATTAAATCTACAATCTTCTCTTTATTTATTCTATTTATCAATCAGCCAAAAACAAGTTCAATCAGTGGAATACAGTCATTTCTCAAGGGATGCAGCATTACTGATACTTTCTCTGCAGTTCCTTTATTTGGACCATGCACTCCAACCGGTTTTCCAACCAACGATGGACAACATTTGACAGCAGGGGGGTCGAGTGTAGCAGAATGCCAATAGCTTCTGCTATTTATAGACGACGCAAGGACACAGTTAAGTATTCCATTATTTAATGAAAAATCTTGCAGGAAAACGTAGAAGATCTTTATCTTGAGATCTATTGTGTCGCTCATGGATGCACTGAAATACAAAACACAAAACATTTTTTATCTTAAGTGGTTTTCCCCAGCAGCCCATGCTCTGTCCTATCCTTAAATTGGTTTTTATTCTTGTCTGACAACTTTTGTTGATGTCATTTTGTGCCCACAGTGTGACGTCACGCCTAGTGGATACACGAAGAAGAGGATGAGGAAGAAGAAGACGAGATTCTTATTGAAAACGACACCCCGCGTACGTAAGAGACAGACTTACTTGCCTATAAAGAAGCCCATGGATAAGTGTGTGTCTGTGTTTGTTTGTTTGTGTGTGTGTGTGTGTGTGTGTGCGTGTGTGTGTGTGTCGGAGCTAGCTTGCGGGTGTGCGTGCGTGTGTGTGTGCGTGCGTGCGTGCCTGTGTGTCAGGGAGCTGGCTGTTGATTCGGATGCAGACCGCTCAGATCTCCAGTGATGATCGACCCGTAGAGACAGAGGGGGAGCAATAGGCAGTGGACGGGGGCGAGGGGTGAGGAGTAGGAGCAGGGGGGTTGGGGGTGAGGGATGACGGGAGGGGGAGAAGGCAAACGGGGAGTCTTACCAGTGACCCTTGGCTGAGCTCTCGCTACCCACAACGTGAAGCGCCGCAAAGCAAGGGAAGAGAAGGGATGGAGGGGTTGGGGCTGGAGCGGAGGTTGGGGGCTGGGTTGGGCTCACAAAAGTGCACTAACACTGAAAGGGAAAGAGAGTGGGGTGGAGGAGGGTGGATGAGGAGGGGGGGGGGGGGGGGGGGGGGGCAAAGCCACAGGCAGGAGGAAATAAAATAAGAGCGAGAGGAAGCGGAGTGGGGCAGGAGGTGAAGGGGTCCTGGTATTGTAGGGAACTGCAGTTTATTAGAATAAAAATCGTTCTCATCTTACAGAGTGATTTTTATGTCATCTTAAAAATTTCAAATTGCGCTTTTCCCCCATGAAAAGCGATGGGGAAACGACCGTTGGAGTGGGATCTTTATGACAACGATGTCATAGCCTACAACGATGTCATAGCCTGTGTCTCTTTCTTCATTCCATTTGCTTTATTGTTTAAGACACTTGTCATAAACACGGCGTCCGTGATACTGAAAAGGTCCTTTCTCAGAAACTGAAAAAAAATGAGAGCAACATCTGAGGAAAAGGTGTTTTGTATACGAAATGCATTCATTTAATTTCATGTATGAATTTAAAACGAAACCACTAAACCACTTGGAAAAACGCCAAAAGTTGTTGACAAAAGTAAACGACTGAGTAAAGACTTCAGGTTCAACCTAATATAGGGTTTGGGTCATCTGCCCAAACAACGTCATATTAAAGGTCATAAGCAGTGACTTCCTGAACGAGGAGGAAGCCTCTCCAAATGAAACGTAAACCCTTCCATCTGACCGACCTATCAGGGACTTTAGGGGCCACTTTGGCCCCTGAGCAAACCTTACTCAGGGGCCGGGGGGCCTGAACTCCTCTGGGAGCTGCAGCTCTGTAAAAAGTTAAGGAGAAAGTATGGAAAGCATTAGGTCATGGCAGGCCCAGTATCCCCTTCAGCGCTGTAGTCAGCAGGGCCCCTGAGAGAATGGAACCCGGGGAGTCCCTTCCCCTGGGGATAAGATCGGGGCCTAGGTGGTCAGCATGGAGAGGTCTCAGGTAACGGTCAACATTGAAGCGCAGGAGGGCATAATGCAGTTCCTTTTGGTGTATTTTACTTTAGGGAGCCATGACTTCCCGGTCCCACCAAGGGAAATGGCAGTGAGCTCCATTCTGTCTCCGGTGCACTATATGTATTGTCCCAGCTGCTTAATAAACAAACAAAAAGTTCAGTAAATAAATATGCTTTTAGGAAATAGGGCCGCCGTGAGTGAGCGTACTCCGCAGTCCTACGCATCCCCCGCTTTTTCCGATAGTCGTGCTTTGGCCCCGATCCGATCCCCCGCATTAAATCTCCTTTTATTTAAATGATATTTCGCTGTGCCAACATCGAATTGCATTTGGACAGATTTATTGTCGCACGTAACCCTTACGTCATGGGCTCCGGGGTGGAAGGCGACTAGATCCATCCCCATGAAGCTCCACAGTCATGTCATGAAATGTAGATGAGAGCTATGGCCACCCGGATATATCATCTATATTTTACATTAACATTTAGGGGCATTTACCAGACGCTTTTATCCAAAGCGACTTACAAGTAGTACATTTGTCAGGAGAAAGAGAAACGATATATTGGTCCAGTAAGGATGTTCATAGAAACAAGTGCCAAGCACTAGCAATCGTTAGGTTAACCCATTCCCTGTTTGCAACAAAGATAGCTAGGATAGGATGCTACACAATACTAAGTACTATTTTTAAGTGCCAAGGCGTACAACATACAATAAGTGCGTACATTATGGACACACATTATGATGTTGCATGGACCCAGAAGGAGTGTCAGACAGGAGCTACAGCCCATCCGCTTGGAACTATCATCATGGAACAAGGAATCGTTCAACTAAATTCTCTTACGTAAACCGCTACCTGCTTTTCATTCCTGGTACGTACGCGGATTCATGTTGAACTTCCCTTCTGACATCACCAAGATTTTATGCCCTTTTTTCTTTTCACAGGCTAAAAATAAACCAAACGTTTTTGCCTCGCACCTCCGGCGAGTTATTATTGTCCAAGGGGAGGTGCTGAGTGCGTTAAGAGGTTGGGTGTGTGTGCGCGGTTTACGTTCCATTAATCCCCAAATGTCAGCCTTTATTGCTGCTGTTGTTGTTGTTGTTGACAGGAGAGGCCCGTTCACAGAGGAACCTGCAACAACAGTTTGCCCGTTGCACAGAGAACATTAGAAGTTGTGTTTGTCAATTAAAACGGTGTTTGGAAAAAACACATCAGGGGGCGTTCATGTTGTTAAAAAGCGCCAAACCCTAAATAGTAACGATTTCTTGTGCAACACAACCGACCCTTACTATAATTATGCTGCTCATTTAACTCATGAGGACAAACATTAAATGATAAAAAAAAAACGAATTATGTAAAACAAATCTTATCCCATGCTAAGGCTGACAAAAAGTTTTTATTTCCACACACACATCATAGGCCATTCTGTAGATCTCAGCCTTGATTTCCAGCCTGGGATCTGGTATGCCCGCCTCCCATTGGAGCCACAGAGCCTCATAACAGGTTCACTGGAACAATCCTAACAAAGACGGCCGGCCCGCTGAATGGAGAGCTGAGGGGTAAGGCGGCAAAGGAGGCAAAGTGAAATAAAAAAAAGTGCTCCTTTAAATCAATGATCGATGAGGTGGCCTTTGCTTTGACTTCAAAGGTCTTGGAAGGGGTGGGGGGAGAGAAGGGGTGGGGGGAGGGCTGTTAATGCCGGGCGCTGGCACTCTCTCGTACCGCTCTCAGTGGCTGCAGGGGAAGCATGTGACGTCGTCCCATCCTCGTGGTAACCCACCCCTGCTGTTGCCCCTAAAAGAACAAAACAATGCCACTTTCTCTTCGTCTAGGAACCCAAACCAACCCCCCTCTCTCCCTGCTTTTTTCGCTTCCTCTTTGGCATTCATTTGTGTTGGTCACCCCCTTATTGTTTAAAAGCCCGGTGCCAGTAATCCCCAAAGCGAGTAAAACGCAGCTTCTTTAGCTAGCACCACCTCCCCTGTTCTCTCTTTGTGCGGAGGTGCGTGCACAGAATAGCTATGGCTGATCATATCAAAGGTCGCGTTAGTGCCAGCCTAGCATCATGCCGGGCGGTTGGCGCGTCTCTTTGTGTCCGTCCTGAGCGATGGGACTCATTGGGAACCGGTCATGTGGTGGCTAATTTGGTCTAAGGCTCAGAAAGCCTTCCTCCTGACCAGGGGTTCCCCAAACGTTTCGGTGCGGCCCCAGCACCTGTGGAGGTGCTTTTGGCCCCGGACCCACGCGCTATTGCGTAAAATAAGTGTATTAAATATATACGATGGTTGCACGTTATCGTCTGCGTATCAAAATGTGATAAACGATTCTCAATTTATGGGTCGCGTCCCACAGTTTGAGAACCACAGCTCTAGCCCTCACTTATTTTTGGCGATGTTTATGAAATGCAATACTTTTGAC
>NC_136940.1:4316588-4319088 GCF_949987615.1 Pollachius pollachius
AAAGCCACCGAGGTCTCCAAGCGCTGCGGGAACAAAGTGGCCCTTTTTGCAGACGACACTTCCTTTTAATGGCTCTGAACGGGGTATGGCTTCTTGAGGAAGTTTATTTTGCGGCCGTTGATTTATTCGGGGTCCCGGCGAAGGTTGCAAAGCGATTGACACTGGTCACACTGTTTAGACTGGAGGAATTGGATTCCATATCGCCGGCTGAGGGATGAGGGAATTATGCCTGCTTGGGAGTTAACGGGCTGATCCGAGGCTGTCAGCGGCCGAGGAAACACCAGGGAATCACCCATCGTCTTCCCCCGTGATGGCCGGTCGGGTAATGGAGTGCTATAATTAGACGATGAACCCTTAACGCGACGGATGGGACATGACGTTATCTGTCAGACGGCCGCAGTCAGAAACAGGCCAGGGGCCGGTGTCCTTGTGACTCGCATCCTTCCGGGGAACGGCGTCCAATCATAGCCCTTAACACACAGGGGGATTCCACGGCCATCTGCCCGTGACACGAGGAAATCCCTGATCACGTTCATTCCAGGGTGTCGCATGCGTGTCCGTTCACCCAACGCCCAGGTTCAAAGCTCCTAGCGCGACGGTTTGATTGAGCGGTTCCAAGTTTAAGGCTGTGCATAGACACCGCCATCATCAGCAGGACACCTTCCTTCTGGAGTCATCCGCGGGTCCTAGCGAGGCACAAACAAACACAAGAGGCATCAAACGAGAGGGGCGTGGTGGGGAAGCCAGGTCCCAAATTGCAATTATGTCAAGGATTACCTTTTAGGCTTTTGTGTTCCACCCGCACTGATAATAATTCACTTTCCCAGGGGCAGCAGTGGAAAAGCCTTTTGTTTTTTTGGCACTAAAGGTGGAAAGCTGGACAGCAGTTGATTGCGCTCTGAAAAAGAAGGCCCCTGCGTTAATGGGGTGGGGGCGGGGGGAGGCTGGGCTCAGCTTCAATGCCTTCCTAATAGGCTGGGCTGAAAACATGGCCTGGAAAAAAGCTGGAAGAAGATATTAAAACAGAGGGTGAACTTAGCAACTTTTTGCGTTTGCAGCCAAGGCAGATGGCGACGGCAATTAGGAAAAGCCATTGAAGTGGTTGGAATTCCAGAGTCCTCACAGTGTTTCATAATGTAATGTAGACGGAAGAGGGAGAATGTGTCTTTGTGTTAATATGCATGCTGTATCAAAGTCAAATTCTAACAAATAACCGAGCCAACTCAATTCTCGGGCAAAACACGTTTAAGTTAAGAAACTTGTTAAGAATACGTGGAATGTATCTAGAATCATGTCAAATGTGTGTAATATGTGATTGGGAGAAGGCAAGAGAGTGAGCCAACGAATCACGGTGAATATGCCTATTACCGTTGTAAACCCCAAAATATCTCAACACTGCCATCCAGGAAACATAATTATAAACCTGTGTAAAAATATATTTTAAGGGCTGAAAAAAACCTTAAAAAATATCTTGGCATGCAGAGCCAAGGGCTTCAATACCTTGGAGGCAAATATCAAAAACAACCAAACTGAAATTGGTTTAAGACCACCTTCAGCGTAACACTATTGTGGGCCCACACTATTGTTGTCCAAATCGAACCGCTAATAACGTTTTGATGAAGTATGCAAGTCTTGTACTTTGTCTAGATCTTTTTCTCTGTATGATTTCCATAAGATTATCCTCAGCCACACCAGGCTCCAAACCAGAGTCAAACCCTTTTCACATGCTTGTCCAGAACTGATTGGGATTCAGACCTGGGTCTCCGTCCTGCCTAACCACGTCTGTGCTCTAATGTATGTCTAGTTTGTCGTCCCTTCACAGTGAATGGAACAATCTGTGTGAGAGCCCAGAGTGTCACTATGAACCGCGGTGGACAGTGAAGGAGCTGTCCTTCAGCACTAGAGCATCAGCTCCACCAAACACAACATGTGTCCTGTCTCCCTCCTCCCTCTTCTTCTCGTTTACATTTCTACTTGTGTCAGGCTTGTTTGCAGCACACACACATTTGTCTAAAAACAATAATGAAATAAGCCGATCAATTATAAACGTCATCTCACACTCGAAAACACAAACAAGTTTCATCATGTTTGAATGATTGCTCTTTAACAACAGGATTGTATGGTGATCGCTACAATGGCTTCCACTGTCTACATTCCTGTGGTCCACAAGCTCCCCACAACCACATTGGTCAGAGTGACTGTCTGACAAACATGCATTCTATTCTGGTGTGCGATGCACCTTCAGGCGTGTGTATCATGCTTAACGATTCATTGTTTACTCGTCTGTAGCTCTTCAAAAGCAAAAGAAACATCACGTTTTACTCGCCCCTTCCATTGGCTCTCTGTTCAGTTTTAACAACCCATTTCTTCAGTATTTGTGGCATTTTTCACTGTTCTATTTTATCTCATTATTTTTTATTGTTTTGACCCTTTCTTTTATTGCATGATTTTCCTTCCTTCCTAGCAGCATGATGGTTTGATTGACTTTGGCCCACTGGCA
>NC_136940.1:4329088-4341588 GCF_949987615.1 Pollachius pollachius
GTCGGAGCAATGTGCCCCGTTTGAAATCTTTATTATACACACACACACACACACACACACACACACACACACACACACAACACACACACACACACACACACACACACACACACACTCATGCGCGTGAAACAGAATGAAACGGTTTCCATATAAATGCGGGCTGGAAAGAGCACTAAAAGTGGAGTGAGAGTGAGCAGATGTCCCCAAGACGGAGATGACCACATGTCCTCTGTCGTCTCAGGCCCGCCGTCAAAAAGCCACACGTGTCTGATGTCCAGGGGACGATGTAAAACAGCTCAGGACGGAGCCGGGCGACGTGGTGCTGAGGCTGATGGGACACACAGGGACTGAGGTGCGCTCTGTCTGTGGGTGTGTCTCTCTGTCTCTGTCTCTCTCACTCTGCGTGTGTGTGTGTGTGTGTGTGTGTGTGTGCCCCTCTCTCTCTCTCTCTCGATCGACAGTACACATATTCCTATTGTGTTGGTCCACACTAGTCCAGACTAGTGCCACTTCACACACGCGGGCGCGCGCACACACACACACACACACACACACACACACACACACACACAGTTTGTCTGTCTCTCTCTCCCCCCCCCCCCCCCCATATACTTCATACATACTCCCAGAGTATTGGTCCACAGCAGTCTAGACCAGTTCCACTCTGCCCTCTCCTGGACTGTTGAGGGACCGGCCTCGGGGGGCTGAAGCCCAGGTCACAGAACCAGGGCAGTGGGGGAAGGACCGTGAGCTATGGGAGCAAGGACCATGCAGCTGGTAAGGCAGGTCACTGTCTCGTGTCTCATATCTGCAGGTCTACAGATAAGCGTGGATTTCAATGTCGAAAGACCATGATGCCAAGATAAAAGCAAAATAAATGCAAACGCAGTTGATTCATTCACATCATTCTTCGTTTTGGTCAGGTCTTCGCAATTGTGACCATTCAGACACCGTACCAGCCATTCATAGTGTATAGGAGTCTTCAAAGTATCCTAACTTCATAGTTCTCTGTATCTTCATGAATACAAAGTTATGTCTCATGGATGTGTGACTTGTTATTGCAGCAAAAAACTGCAATCCTGTGATACGTGATTACTCTCACTCCTCAAACGCAGACGCAACGTATTGCATCAACTCTGTTTCGCCATGATTCGCCTTTAACTGGAAGGTTTGGCAACCTTATCTGGCCCCTAACTATTACACATCCAACCTTTTCCCCTTCTCTTGCCTGTTTTTAAATTTACTCCCCCCCCCCTCCCCACCAAAAAACGAAATGCAAATCCTGTCTTATCCCAGACCCCACTGATCGGATCGAAGGGTCAACAGTGTTAGGAGTTAGAACAACACCACACCGCCGTGCCCACACAGCCGTGCCAGGAGAGAGCAGCCCTCACGTCCGAGGAACCAGGAATCCTACACCCATGAGATCAAGGCTCCCTCTCCCGCTCTGGCTGACCCACATCCCAGGGCCAGGAAACTTGCCCTCACAGCAGACCACTACCCAACCCCCCCCCCCCTTCTCCGCAGGAAGCCCCTCGGACTAGCGCAGGTTAGCTTGCGGCGCGGCTACCTCCATCGCGCTCCGGCGCGACCCCGCGCTAATTCCCTGGTCAGAGCCACCCAGTCGGCGCAGGGATTCCTCACCGACCTCAAGGTTTATATATACAAGTGCTGCTCCGACTGGGAACCCGGAGAAACCGGGGGCCGGTAATAACAGATCTCTCTCTCTATTTACCTCTCTAGCTCTCTCTCTCGCACTTTCTCTCTCTCTCTCTATTTACCTCTCTAGCCTTCTCTCTCTATTTCTCTCTCTATTTACCTCTCTCCTTTTCTGTCTCTGTCTCTGTCTCTCTCTCTCTCTCTCTCTCTCTCTCTCTCTCTCTCTCTCTCTCTCTCTCTCTCTCTCTCTCTCTCTCTCTCTCTCTCTCTCTCTCTCTCTCTCTCTCTCTCTCTCTCTCTCTCGGCCTGGCGTGAACAGACATTCACCTCGAATGTCTGTTTCTTCACCCCAGGTTCTTGGAGGGAGTACGGGGAATGGGGAACCCGCTCCCCGTACAGCCGTAGTATTTATTTCGGCTTGTGTTTCTCCGAAGGGGTCACGGGGCCCACCGCAGTCTTGTGTGTCCCAGAGGTCAAACCCCAAAGTCCTAAATCTTTAGTGATGGTTGACAGCGTTGCCAGATTGGGCGAGATTTGCCAGTCAATCTGGCAACCACTACAGTTACGCCTCGTGCCCACTGCATCCGTCCGTTGACTGATCCCCATTGACTTTGAATGGGGACGGACGCGCAATGCATTGTTTATCCGTGCGCTCCGTTGGAGCCTTCAATCAGATCGCGTATGCAAATGTAAGCACTGTGACACTACTCGGCTCTAACGACCCTGGAAAGCTCCCCCGTCCGTCAGCCGCGCCTTCCGACGTCATTTGACTGACGGTGCAGTGGGCACGAGGCGTTAAGGTACGGCCACACCAAACGCGTTACTCGCGTTGGATAACGCGTGTAACGCGCCTAACCTGCCGCTTGATCATTGTGTGTTGCAAAAATGGTTCAACGCGCCTAACGCGCCTACGCAGGCTGTACTTTAGGAGTCCGAGGTAGGAAACCCAAACGCCGCCGTGTTTGGGTATGATAGAGTTTAGATCGGGTTAGATTAAATAATCTCGGATATAAATAACAATAATCGGGTTAAATAACTTCACATGGTGTGTCCGGTGTGTTTCCAGCATTCGTAGTGTTGATTAGCAGAGAAATAGTCCGCCAAAGACGTTGAGGTTGCTTAGCAACCAAAGAAGCTGCCCATGCAAGTGAATGGAGCGTTCCCTCTTCGTCATAACTATCAAACCAAACATCCTTCACATTCACCGAGCGAACATTATTAAAGTAAAATGCACATTTCTCGCTAAAATTGTTTACGCAAACACTTTTAATGGCGTAACTATGTTACTATTTCCACCCAGAATAAAGAGTAAGATGTCCGCCATGTGCTTCTGTGTAAGCGTCACGCGTTACTCGCGTTGAAAGTTCAATTTTTTGAACTCGGCGCGTTGGTGCGTTTACGTGCGTCATTACGTGCGTGTACGTGGGTCTAACGCCCCTAGCGCACGCGTGTAACGCCTCTACGCGCCTAAACCAATGGTTCCCTATGCAAAAATGCCGATTTTCGACGCCCCTTACGCGAGTAACGCGTTTGGTGTGGCCCTACCTTGCAGCGTTGCAGGGTTGCAGTGCGCTCCTGCCAGGGTTGCCAGATTGGGGGGGGGGGATCTGGCCCAATCTGGCAACACTGAAGGTTGAGACGCTGACCTGCTCCCGCCCTTTGGCCCACGGGTGCAACGCAGTCTCATGCGATGCAGCAGCAGCGGCAGTGTATATCTTTGAAATAATATTTCAACTGTGGTTAACGGGCGCAACAGCGGCGCCATCTCTCAGCTTGTGCTGCTTCCATCGAAATGCAGTGTAAGGGATTCTCACTTTGTTTTTCGGGGGAAAGATATTATGCTGCCGTGGCGGAGGATTTGAAGGTTAGGGAACAGTTTGTGTTTGAAGAGAGGAGTCGGAGCGTCCTCGTGCTCATCGGTCGAGCAACGCTCCCTTTTGGTTGCGCTGTGGAAGTTCTGAGAGGACTTTATTATAGGGAACTGGAAGACTTTGAGAAAAACAAACGTAACACAAGCGAAATGTTATGACGTTATGAAAGAAAAAGAAACGATAATGGAATGGCCCCCTACTGTTTTAATAGAGATCGTTTAGCTCTATGGTTTTATTTCAATGATCCATTTTGTTTTTACCGCGTTCTTTGGAAACGTTTCCCTTCTTCTTCGGGGGATAAAAAGTCACGGCTCCTGCTCCGGTAATGGCTGCAAAGAGAGAGAGAAGATGGGAATAGAGGGGAGGGCGGGTTGGGGAGTTTATTCTCCTCGGCAACAAAACTCTCGACTAGATAACTTTGACCGGCTCGTTTTCATTTCTATGGCTCGATGGAGGCTCATTTTCTATCTGCCTAGTGCCTACCTATGAAGCCCGGCGGGCTCGATAAAACCCAATGAGCTGTTGAGAACAGACAAGGCTATTATTTGTCTTATGCAGAAGAACATATGGTTTGCTCATTGGTTTCTTTGCTCTTGGAGGCCCTTCGCTCTGCTTTAATATCTGTCTGTATCCATGCATTCTCTTCCCATCTGGACAATTATTGACTCTTTCTGCTTTCATGTTTTTTTTTTTTTACTTTACTTTGGGGGAACGAGGCCGGACGCATTGCGATGCACTCTACAGCGTTTCAGTGTATCAGAGAATGCTGATTGCATGAAATACACATGATATATACTTTGGTACCTAATCCTAATTTGGTTCGTTTTTAAATTTGAAAAACATATGGTACACACAGGTGATCGAAAACACATAGCCCTAAACTTGCAGAAAGTCTTGTCTGTTGTTTTGAACATAATCTCCACCTTGCCTTGCCCAAGTAGCGCCCCGTTCCATTCACAGTACACTGTCTGGGAAAACACCGCCAGTTGAAGTTTGGAAGTTGTGTATTAAAACATATAATAAACGCACCCTCCGGACATTTAGAAATAAGAAGAGCGGGAAACCTTGTCATCCCGAGTGCGCGGATCTGCAGTCGTGCGTGAAGCTGTCAAGATGTCTGCGGATTTGTATCACGTACCGCACCTAGAGGCAACGAGAAGTTAATGGGCCCCTTTATAAACACCTGCCCGCTCCGAAAACAAAGCACAAAGAGCATCCAGAAAGCAAATTACCTCAAACTTATCTTCTTGTCTGGCAAGACACAAATAACAGCTTATGTAAAAGTTTTGTAATTAACTTGTAATTACTTGACTAGGTTCTGTGATTGTCAGTTAAAACCTCTGTGTTGCAAATAAGTGTCAGCTCCCTGGAGCGGCCTGTTGGCCAACCTGTAGCCACATGCCTGGGCTCATGAGCGGTCCAGACTATAAAGGTCTGCTTCCACCCAGCAGTGAATACACATACAAACACTTACAATTACAGGTGGATACGTGTGATATTTTACATGTGATAACATGTGTACAAAACGAAAGGAATAGGAAAAAAACAAATGGTCTAAGGTGTTTCGACCCCATCAAGAGTTCAAGGTTTGATCCTGAACGTCCACAATACAGCTATCTCAGCAAAATCGCTCATCTCTGTGGCTGCCTACTCAATTAAATGTATGATTTACTGCATAACCACTGCCGACCACTAGAGGGGCCCAGAGCTCCTTTGATCGCATTGCAGTCGGGTTTCTGTACGACGGAGGCTTGCTCATTTTTAAACTACATTATGCCTAGGGTTTATACTATGGATATCATGAAATCGAATTAAATGAAAAGTGAAAAAATATTTTATTACCCAAAGTTTGGCTCCAGAAAAAAAAAAAAGAAAAGAAATAATAGTAAATGAAGGGACGCTTAAGAATGACATTCCACGAGAATTTATAAAATGGACACCGAAATTGGCTCATCACGATCAGGGAAGGACAAAAAAAACATAATTAAATGTAGTTTCCAAAGAGCTGTGGTTAACTAAACAAAAATACATCCCTTCAAAACAGTTGCATTCTTTGCACATAATTAAGACAAAAACAGAATGGGATTTAGACTTAATTTTGTTTAAAACATAATTTCATCTAGCTTCTGAGGTCACCTAAAGTGCGAATATCAACTAGCAGACAGTTTCTTAGACAATGCAAAATATTGTCGTCAGCACACAAAGATAATTGGCCCAATTGTATTACATGAAAAAGATGGAAAAACACTGGAGCAACAAAGAGAAGGAACCAAGAAGTTTAGGTCTGCAAGTTTGCAGTTCTTGTTCAGCACCACAATAGAATGACAGTCAACATATTGGCCAACAATCATGTCAAATGTGTATTTTTCCCCTGATGAATGTACGTAACGAAAACACTGATAAAAAAACTTTGGAATGACGTATTCAACACACAGTAACCTTGAATACACTCCAGTTTGTCTGAATAGAAAATAACGCAGAAGTCTGCACATCCCAAAGGAAATCTCCCCAGTGGGGGGAAATCGGATGGTATTCATAACTTTTCCTCACGTGACGTTGCTGCAGAAGGGTGCGGCGAGTGGATCGTGAACCCGGCTCCAGGAGTTCCTCAAAGTCCCACCGCTTCAGTCCGTGTCTGAGGAGCCACTGGAGCTGTCCGAGGAGGCCTGCCGCTTCTTCTTCTTCTGCTTCTTCTTCTGCGTTTTCTCCTGCTCCCGCTTGTGCTTCTTGCTTTTCTTTTTATGGCTCTTCTTCTTCTTGCTCTTCTTCACCTTCTCCTCATCGCTCGACGAGGAATGCCGCTTCTTCTTTTTCACCTCGTCCTCGTCACTGGACGAAGAGCCAGACCTGTGGGGCAGAAAGAGCAATTGGGCAGGAGCGAAATACATTTAAGAGGTCGGTGCTTGGGAATGACTCAAACTTGCATTTTGATACACTAGTTGATGCGACACCAGGAGCCGCTTACCTTTTCCTTGATTTTCTATCCCGGCTTTTCTTCGTCTTGTGTTTGCGGTCATCGTCACGGGATCCTACAGATCATATGAAGAACGGATTAAAGAGAAACAGCCCTCAAAGTAGAAAAATAGGGTTATTTCCCCGATTTGGGAACAGGACCCGACTTGGAGTCGCCCGATATGCATATTGGACTGCAGGAGATCGCTAATTTATAAGTTGGCAGTTGCACTAGTAAAGATATTTATTAGTGCATTTGTATCCAAGAGCTCAACGAGTGTGGCCTAACGTACATACACTGGTGCATTCATGTTACTGGCAGATGTTGATTGGCTTTGTGTGAGCATCCCGATCAGGCTTGTCGCATCCTGTTACTCTCATGAGATCAGTCTGGCATCAAGCCTGTTGAAAGCCTGATCCAAAGATGTAAAAACGATAAGACCAATCAATGCTCAGGAGAGGGAGGGAGTTGGAGCGAACGATCCATATTATCTGAAATAGACTGGATCACATCTCTTAACATTGCTATGTGAAGAGATGAACAGAAATCCAATGGTTGAAATGATCTCTCTGCTCCACTTCACCTCTTTTTTCCAAGGGGAGGATAAAAGCATCGAAAGAGGTGAAAACCATTATAAGTCGGGGCATGTGGAGAGTTTCAGTTATGCCGATGGGGAGATTGTCGGTCTTGTTCACGCCAGTCGCAGGGAGCGTGACGTCACATACGAGACGTGTTCTCATTGTGTTTTCTCTACAGCCTTTAACTGAACAGTTGCACAATAAACGGTCAAACTCTTGACATGAAAAATTATCATTTAAACCCACAAACAACATATGTGTAATCCGGGGCATATAAAGACTGGGACCAGAAGATAATTACTTTCTCTCCATTGAAACCCATTCATATTTTTCGATCTCATAGGTCCCATGGGCTCTACCGGAAGGGGCGGGGCTTAGCCACTATCTCCGTCTGTCTGCTTTACCTTTAGAGCGTCCACTGCGACCCTGCTTGTCGTCCCGGGGGGCTTCCGGAAGGTCCTCCTCGCTCTCCTCGCTGCTGGTGCTGCTCACGTCCAGAACGATGTCCTTCTGGGGATCAACGCGCACAAAGTTCCTGCACTCGAATGTCAGGTGACCCGCTGGAAAGACACAACAGTCCACGTTAAACTAGGGGACCAAATAGAGGAGAGAACAGTTTATTTATAGGTTATTAGATTAGTACTTACGATAGCCACATTTCTTGCATCCTGCACGGATGTTGTCTTTATTTGGACCTGAAAAGGTTGGGTACAGTTGTTTGTTTGGACAATAACCACTTTTGTGAATTCCACACATCATCATAGTGCCTGGATGTGACTGCTATGGTCCCTTACTTGAACATAAATAAAAAATCCCATTTTTTACGTGTGCAAACTGCGCATGTTAGAACAAAACACTAACGTTACTTGTCTCTAAGGAAGCTTACTATACATACTATATCTTAACATATGGCGCACACACATCATGTGGAGGAAATAACACTTAAAACATAAAAATCACACATTAATTCGCCACGGATGTGGAGGTTTATTTTATAGCTAAATCTTCTTGTACTCTTAGTCTGCTTAGTTGGCATTAGTCAATTGTGATATACTAATAATCTTCGTCAATGCAGTCGAACTGGGGACGTAACGTTGACTTATGAGGTACATTTGAATAACGATCAGGGCAAAACACCTTCACTAATCTGCATTACTGCCGATTGTATTGATACAGTAGATATCTTAGTTATCCCTGGTTAGCTAGCTACTAGTACCACCCTTAGTTAGTAGTCACCCTGAACTAGCGACGCGACCCGGTAGTAGATAACACACACCGCGTAGGTAAGATACATATTAGATTATTTTCACAAATAGAAAATACTTGCCAGGAATATCCATTCTAGGTGTAGTAACAACAAAGTAGGAAAACAAGTTCAGCGCGCAACAACTAAACTTCCACGTTGTTCCTGTGGATAATTGGTCCGGCTGGAAACAAAGACATATGAACTACATATCGAAAGTTCCTACTTCAGTATATCGGTTATAATTCTCTCTAAAAATTATAAATATTGTTTTATCAAATTGATTAGAACAAAACATAATGCAATATTGTTTAAACCAATCCACCTTGTCCACCACGAGGAGGAAAATCACGATCTGTGTTATGATCTGTGTTTCCATTTGCTATAGCAAATGGAAACACAGTAAAGAAAGATCATGATTTTCCTCCTCTGCTCAAATTCCACTCATCAAACCTAATTGTTTTTACCTAGGTTTATTTTCTGAGAGGCATTGTGCATATAGGAATACACATACAAGTTAAAGCTATAGAGTTATTGTTATAAGCATGAATAGCATTTGTATTTTTATTATTTTCTTTAATTTTATATTCCCTTTTTTAATTTTGCAAACAGCTTTGTTTATTTTTACGAGTCTGGACCAATGTGTTGCTTTTACTGGTCACATCTTAAGCGCCAGCTGATTGGCCTGACCAAATTGATGGGGTCTTCCCATGGGGTCTTCCTCCAAGCTCACGTGTACAACAAAACTAGTCCGGTCACAAGAATGACAGATCGAGGCATTCTTGTGTTTTGCCAGCCATGTGAGACCATCCCCATCTCATGAGGTCACATTCTGTTTATGTCTGCGGATCGGTCTGGCCTCAATCCTGTTGAAAGCTTTTTCCAAATATTGGAAAATGATTAGACCATGGTCTCTGGGGAAGGAGTTATAGCTCATGACCAACATGGATCGCCTGTCTGCCAAATTGAAAAAACAAGTGGCGCCTCCCTACCAACCTGCGGAGAAATCAAAGCTGTTTGTCATGATCGGTCTTTGTCCTTGTTTTGTTTAGTGTCCGTTCTCCTCTTATCCACCAGATGTCGCTAGATCTCCCCCCTCACCTTACATTTGAGCATGCCATCACCTCATTCCCCTCACCTGTGTCCCCTCACATGTGTCCTTCTCCATCTTCCCAACTGCAACTCATTCCCCGTCGACTCTCCCCATTTATACAAGTTCACCTTCTTTGTTCCTTGTTAGTTAGTAATTCTTTGTCGTGTTCTTTGTTGACAAAACAGAACTTACAAAAGTTATTTGGAGCCATAGCACTGATAAATTGCTTTGTTGGAAGAAAAACATTAAATATATTTTCAATGGGATCTCGGATATAAAAAATCTCACTGGCCTTGTCATCTCAGAAAACACTCATGGAAAACATTGTAGAATATAATGGGACATATCTTTTTTCTTTCTTTCAGGGTTACTTATTGGTTCATGTCTTCACATTAAATCATTGATTTCATCAATGACGAAATGTTTTCTAGTCAGCTGCTTTAAATCAACCCTCCATTGGATCGGCAGTGCAGGCTAAAAGTTTAGAACCACCAATGTCGCCACGCCGGATGACTCTCCCAGCACAGCCCGTGCTGTGGTTTCCATGGTGGGGTGGAGGGAAGGCAGCCTGCCTGGAAACTGACGGATGTAAAGTGGTGACAGATGCCAGGCGCTAGACGTACGGTCATCCTCGTGCATGCGGCTCTTTCAACAGGCTCGAGGAGAAGCTCAGACCACAAACTATAGACAACCACAAACATTTGGCATTTTCTTTGATCATGGAGCTATTTGTCTTTGCCTCAATCATTCTCATGCATTTATAGAGCACACTGAACGTATGTGTGTGAGTAAGCGTTTCAACCACTCAAATAAGCTATGCGTCACACAGCTACACATTTATATAAAAAAAGGACGCTATGATTTGTATTTCTGAACATAGAGGGAACATGTCACACAAAGATCTGTCTGTCTTTGAACCCATCCTTCTATCTTTTATATAGCAACTAATATGTTACATGCATGCATACTTATTTGAGGGGGGAAATAATTTACTTTTTCCACCACTAGAAGGTGCAAGTCTACCTGCTAGACCAGCCAGTCTGTACAGTAATAGCATATATATATATATATATATATATATATATACATATATATATCAGATATGAACTTGCTGTAGATAAAGATGCAAAAGTTTACCATGGGCTTGTAGAAAACATTCAGCCCTGTATGCCTCAGTCTCCAAACAACCTAGTATTACTCTGGCGATAGAGACTATTAGGTCCTACCTTAAATTACAGCCCTATAAACCCAGCTTATGAGGAGATTTATCTCTACAGAAGTTTAATAACATATGCTTATATTTTGACGTTAGCGCAATCCTCAAATTATAATAGGCTATGTGTTCTGGTCATTAAGTCCAAGTAAAATGAAGCACACCAATTTGAACCGTGTTGTTTGAGCCATTACTAAAGGGATGTTTCACACAAGTGACAACAATGTGCGTGTCCATTAATGCAATCCTTGTTATTTAATGTGAGTCACAATTTGTTGGTGGCACAGTCTATAGTGTTGTGCTCAAGTGGTGGAGAGAAACAACTTGTAATAACCGTTTTTGATAGGCCTTGGACCCAATCTCATTGATGCACGCTGACACAGAGGATCATCGCTGCTCCCTACTTTCATAATAGATCAGGGTAAATGACTGGCCTCAGGTCGGTTCAATCCTCACAACATGTGCTCACACTCCTAATAAATATAACCTTTGGACAGTTTAAACACACGTTTCTTAGGATGTATTCCCGTAGAGGGAATACATATATAAATAATTGTTTCCTTGTTGAAGGTGTAGCTGCCAGCCAACAATATGGTTCAGTGTTTCTGTCATGACCCATAGACCGCTTGGCGTGGAAACGGAGGGGACATGGTTATATTTACTGTCTCACCTTTGTGTGGTCCCACATTGGGTTTATTATTTCTGCTCTATGTCTGTAGCCACGGAAAAAATAAATGGGTTATGTCTTTTTTCCTGTGTGAGTCCCATAGTGTTTACAAAAGTGTTAAAATGGCGGCCATTGTAAATCCCAGAAACAAATGCACCTTGTAATGTTTTCTTTGACAACAGAGTGTGTTGGCTGGTTTAAGCAGCCTCACCTGGTCTGAGTTGATTCTGGGCATAGGTGAGTCTGCACACCGATGGTCCATTGAGCGATCAATACACACAGGAGAGAGAGAGAGAGAGAGAGAGAGAGAGAGAGAGAGAGAGAGAGAGAGAGAGAGAGAGCGAGAGAGAGAGAGAGAGAGAGAGAGCTCTGACATGCTAATACTGAACACCTGCTCTGATTGTAACAATGCTACCGACTCAGCAATAAACTAGTTTAAACATTACCCACCTGTGTCCTATGATAGAGGTGCCCAGTAAAGCCACACATTTGGAGTGTGGCAGACACATGGGTGACGTGGGCCAGGGAAAACTGCTACAGAACTTTGATTCCGATCGGCCGTAGCAGGACTTTCTTGTTGGGCAATGCATACGTTATTTTGTGGTTGTATTAGTTGATTACAATGTTTTCATTCAATTGTAATCATTTTAATATACAAAGAGTAAACAAAAGCTCTCTCATATATTGCAGTGTGCTTTCATTTTAGAAATAATTCACACAAATTGGATTAGAGGCTATTGATTTGTTTTTCCAAATATGTTTTGTGTCTGATTAAACTGTCAGTGTCAATGCTATGGATAATGCACCTGGAGATGAATGGATAGGTCGTTAGATAAGAAAGAGGAATCATTTCCAATGCCTTGTTGTTCAGCCTTTACAACACCGATTACATTAAAAACACCCCAGGTGTCAGTGAGCTGGCTTGTTGATGTCACAGACTTTGATGTGAGGAACAACAGCGCTGCGACAGGAAGAAGCAGTGTGTCAGTTAGCACCCGGCTCAGTCTGTCCGGCGTTTGGACAACACACAGGTCAGCGCCGGCTAGGATGTTCTTGGACGGAGTCCTGATTGGCCCCAGCGAGGCCTCATGGGTAAATAAACCTCGTCTGACCGCCAGGCTGCCAGCTGCTGGGAGTTCCGACCTCACGGCTCTGCGCTCTCCCCCCCCCACCCCCCCCACCCCCCCGCGCCCTCCATAAAGGGTGACACATCTGGGTGGCCC
>NC_136940.1:4344088-4461588 GCF_949987615.1 Pollachius pollachius
CACACACATACACACGTATACAGACACACACACACGCTGACACACACACACACAAAGACAAACACACACAAAGACACACACACACACACACACACACACACACACAGTAACCTTTATATAGGGTAACCTAACCTCCATATTTCCTTTATGAGTCAAATTAAACACTTAAGAGGGGTCGCCTCATGGGGCCTCTTCCCTTTGATGTTCAGGCCGGTCCGTCCCTCTATAGCGTCCTGAGTCGGGCCCCGGGCCCCCTCTGCGTACGGTAATTGTCTCTGGACCAGCTGTAAAAGAAACAAGGCTTTTACTACGAGACAACTCTCACTTTCAAGAGATGGGATCTCAGTTCCATCTCAGCGTGTGTGTGTGTGTGTGTGTGTGTGTGTGTGTGTGTGTGTGTGTGTGTGTGTGTGTGAGGGTGTGTGAGGGTGTGTGTCTGTGTGTTTGGGTGTGTGTGTATGTGTGTGTGCGCGTGTGTGTGTTTGAGTGAGTGCATGCCTTTGGGTTCGAGCGTGCATGCATATGTGTGACAAGGCCAAGATAGATCACAGGCCTCATTGACTGTTTTAGCTTTATTAGCTTAGCGATGCCTCCTTTATAAAGCACTGTGTTATTGCAGGTCATCATTCATCCTTATATATTACCCCTTTAATTTTTTTGTAGCCTCTGTATACTCACTTTAACGTGTCACCCACCACATGTGGCGTCAGTACGGCTTTCCTTATTAATCTTTTTAATAGCAGCCATGTTGTCTGACAAACTCTCCTTAGACCTATCCCTTTTAAATGAAACAACGTTCAAACAGAATGCTTACTGTACTGAACAGCTATGGTCTACCACACACACACACACAGACACACACAGTCTTTCCCTTTGATTACCTGAACCTTAACATTTCCTTCAAAAGACTTTGAATCCCCACTGTAATTTACAGAATGTATAGGGCGAGGTATGGCTGGAGCGCGGAGAGGAGATGGGAGGGTGTGCTCCAACCACTTAAGTCTACCGCCGCCGCCAGCTTCCCAAATGAAGGGGGTAACCCTGGGTGGGTTTCCATACCTTCTGCAAAGTCAAAACACTTCCAGGAAGGAACCCGTTTGAAGATCATTTTAATTGACAACCTCCAGCCCAGATACAAAAACTCGGTTGCCAGTTTCCTATTGAAAACCTTCTCCTATAGATCCATGCGTGCTGGTGGTATAAATGTAAATGTGGTATAAATGTGGTAAACAACTTACTTTTGATTAGCTTCACAAACTTTGAATCAGGTTTTGTCTTTTCTTGGGCAAACTGACAACAATATAATTATTTGGTTATGTTCTTTTGTTCTTCTGTAATCCACTTTTGTTGTTTGTTTATTCTTCATGATGCCAAAAGACCCATCCTTTTGGAGCTATGAACAATACATGTTTCGTTTTGACTTAGAAAGAGTGTGACATTTGGTGAGTCAAAATACAAAAATGGACAAACGTTTGGCAGAAAAAAAACACCCAGTCTTGCTCTTTACTTCCTTTGTTTGTAGAACAAAAATCTTCACGTACATCAACTGCCAGCATCACAATAAACAACATCTTACCATTACTTATTAAGATAACTTCCTATCTCCTTGTTGTATTTTTCAATTCAAGTTTCATTCGTCAGATAAAACATACTAGAGAAAAATCGGAACAAGTGAAGCAAAAAAAATTGCAGGCACGCTCAATGTTTGACACGCTCAGTAATTTAGACTCATAAATAATCCCAGACGGATCTCAAACTGAATAAAGCTTTCAATAAACAGGAATCCGTTTTGTAAAACCAAAACTTTCTGCCCGGGCCAGATAGCACGCAGTGCAGCAAAGTGACGACAGGTAAATCTCCTTCCCATTGGAACTCCTTAAGGCATTAACAAACACGTTGGTTTTCCGCTTGGAATGATAATCCACAGCGGCGACCACATACAACCACACACTAATTACACTAGTGTTGGGATGACACGCAACTGACTAACCCAGCGTAAGCCAGGCCTAACAAATCTCCATCTCCATGTTTCAACGCGTTTTCCTGCACTCTTGTTTCGCCACAGATTTCCCATCACAACTTTTTTTACAGTTTCACTTCAGCTTTTGCGTTGCCTTCATTTTTACAAGCGCTGATTAGATGCATGTGAGTAGCGTCAAGCAGTGAGGCGCGGTTCCCCTCGGGGGGATGGCAGAGATCGGGCTGTTGGCAGGACGGGGAGAGGTCTACTGTAGCTCTGGTTTGTGTAATGACTGATAGGAGGGAAGCTTCCCACCTCCAAGGCTGGTTAGACATCCTAACATCAGGAATGGAGGTTCCTCCGGTGCTACCACGTCTGGCCGACTCATTCCTCCAACATGCGAGCGTTACCGTATTAAAGAGAAGAAGAAGAAGAAGAAAATAAAAACTTTTTGGGGTACTATTTTTTTTATCTTCTCCTGGCACTCTCCACTACCTCACAGAAGAAAAATGCTTTCCTTTTTTTTTCTCGCTTGCCACAGAGGAACAGCCAAGCAGAATTGGTGAGCGAGGCGAAAATATTGGGGTCTTTCAAACTTAAAGAATGGAAAAGGAGAAGAAATTCGAAATAAAAGCAACTTTGTAACATGAAATGGAGAGCATATCATGACCCAATCAAACCCCAACTATATATCCCATTCCCCCCTCCCCTCTCTCTCTCCATTCTCTCTCTCTCCCTCTCTCTCTCTCTCTCTCTCTCCCCCCCCCCCGCACACTGTCACTCTATTTTTCCATGGGGGAGAGAGAAGAAGTGGAAAGAGAGACCACTAGGATTTGTACGAGGGTGAATGCCAACACAAATTGGGAAGTCGGTCCATTTCCCCTCATTTGAATGGACCGCGGCCTAAAGGAAGGCGTTATACATACCGGCTACATCGAAACACCATTTCAATGTATTCTAAAAACATGTCAGGGTGAGACAGACATCATTAGGGAGGAGAGAAACAGTATACTGTTTAAAACAATAAAAGGGGTTTGCGTTTTCAGGACTCAAAGCAAAGGGGTCTAGTTTCACGCTGCTCTTGTGTGGTCTCTCTCTCTCTCTGCCCCTCTCTCTCCCCCCCCTCTCTCTCTCCCTCTCCCTCTCCCTGAATCTCTCTCCCATTCCCTCTTCACTCTCTCCCTCTCTCCCTCCCTCTCCCTCTCCCTCTCCCTTACTCTCTCTCCCTCTCTCTCTCCCTCACTCTCTCTTTCTCTCTTACTCACTGACTCTCTCTCTCACTCCCCTATTTCCCTTCTCTCTTCTCTGTCTCTTGTTTTTCATTTCTATCACTCTCCCTCCTCCTCCTCCTCCTCCTCCCTCCCCACCCCCCTCTCTCCCTACTCTTCCACTCTCTCTCTCTCTCTCTCTCTCCCTCCTCTCCCTCCTCACTACTGTGCGGTTCCTAGCCTATGAGCTGGCGTGGGCCCTTCCTTCCAACACCACCCCGGCAGACCTGTTAAAAAGCTGGGCTGGAGGTCTTTGCAGTGCACTCGCTCTCTCTCCTTCTCCCACTCTCTCCCACTCTCTCTCTCTCTCTCTCCTGCGCTCCCCCTCGGTGTCTCTCGCCCTGCCGTTGGCCCCCTGGTTGTCCCAGGTGCCAGCCAGGTGAGACCTGTACAGCGCGCAACTCCAGGGGCGCCTCAGGTTCGGGATGCGGACGCACGCTCTGGCCCCCCCCGGGCTCCTGCTCTTACTACTGGACCCCTCACTGCTGCTGCTCGACATGGCCCTTGGGGACAGCCAAGGTGAGCGCAAGGAATGCTACGCTGCTGTTGCTATTATGAGCTGAAGTGTTCACGCCATTGTGGAGGACATTTCCGTAGAGGTTCTTGCACGTTGGACTCAGTGGGAAACTCAACATCGGATCGATAGGATACTCAATAATACAGTGGATGGATATTTGATGGATATATACAGTATGCGGGGAAGTGGGGTATCTTCTTTGGGGAAAGTTGTGTGTGTGTGTGTGTGTGTTTGTGTGTGTGTTGTTGTGTGTGTGTGTGTGTATTTGTACGTGTGTTTGCCTTGACGTTTTCTTCTGCCTTGCTGCAAGCTAAAAGCTATCGTCCCGTGGTCGGAGGAAGATGGGTCTATATATACACACACATAGTCAATATTGGTTCACTATGTGCGTCCGCTTTGCTTCCTTGTGTACCCCCCCCTTGGGCTCAACCTGTGCATACCGAGTGTGTGTCGGAGCGTTCTTTACACGTTGTGCGACGGGCGGAACGTTGTTCCTTGACCTTCCCTCGGCCCGTGGTCTCTGTAGAGGTTATAGTCCTCAGAGGATGCTCTGGGCACGGGGACCGCTGTGGGGGAACCACACAGTCACATCTCGTCCTCCCCTGAGGCTCTGTGTGTGTGGTTGAGTGAGTGTGTGTCAGGATGACAGAGAGAGAGAGAGAGAGAGAGAGAGAGAGAGAATGGACGCACACGTGCGTTGGTGTTCACCACTGGTATGTGTGCACTCGCGCTTACATGATCTTGCGGCGTGAGAAGTGTGTGTTAGAAGAAAGAAACACAGACACACATAGATACACACACGAGAACAAAGCACTACGCCACTGCCTTTGGAAGGTTCTAGATGTACTGCTGCGTTGCTTTGATTTGTTTTGTGTGTGTGCCGGTGTGTGTGCGTGTTGTGTTCATGTGAGTGTGTGCGTGTGTTTCGGTGTCTGTGTGTCTGTAAGTGCAGGTTTTGCGGTCATGTACTTTCAATCTATGGAAAGCTCAAGACAGGCTGTTGTATCTTAAAATGTATTGATCTTAAGTTCTGTATGTGCATACCACATGTATCCACCGATGTGTGCTCTGAATCACATTGGTGTGTGTGTGTGTGTGCGTGCGTGTGTGTGCGTGCGTGTGTGTGCACGTGTATGCCTGCACGTGTGCCCGCGCTTGCGCGTGTGTGTGTGTGTGTGTGTGTGTGTCGGTGCCTGTGTAAGTGTGTTTGTGTATCGGGCTGGATGTGTTTGTTTTAGAGTACATGCTCGTCTTGTGTGCGTACGGTTGATGCGGCGTCCGTTGTGTTTATTTACGTGTGCGTTTTCGCTGTCCACGGCCCAGCGCTCTATGAGCGGGAGAAGGAGCCAGCCTATTGGGACGCTCAGGCCCGTGACACGCTGGTCGCTGCCCTGAAGCTCCGCCCCCGCGAACACCGGGCCAAGAACCTCATCCTCTTCCTGGGAGACGGTAGGTCGTCATGGCAGCACGCTCTGTGCTTTTTCTTAACCTGTGTTACGCGTTAAACTTGTGGTACGCAAGTTTAATGGTTCTCTTGTAATAGACATGTTAACAATTTAAAAAAAAAAAATATATATATATATATATATCGATAAATATTGTTCAGTAAAAACTGGAGATGTGTTTGAGCCCAGTTACTATATTAATTGTAAGAGTGTGTCATTGGAATTAATATAAATTAGTAGAAATTAGGGAATCTTTATCAGATAGCCTACATGTAGACTGAGGACACATTGGGATGTGAATCCACAACCTCTTGGTTTGGACTCAAAGTTGTGTTGCAGATGTCATCTAGCCTTGCTGGCTACCTGTGACACATTTAAAGAAATGTTTTGAACGTGTTCTGTCCCTGTCAAGTAAACCAATAAAGCAAAAAACACATCTAAACCTGTCCCCAAACAGCCAGCACCTCCTAGAACATAATAAGGACCTTAAAGCTAAAAGCACAACAACAGAATCCTCTCAGCAGGAGAAGCATGCTATAGTAGTTTTCCTATCGTTTCATTTACTGGGGAGGATGTAAATCCCACAGTGGTAAGATTTCCAGGATCCTACCTCAGTGTTAGTACTTCTGTGGCAATTAGCAGGAGTTTCCATCTGAGTCAGAATTGATCTAGGGTTAGTAAACTGAAATGGCAAGTAGTTGTGGCTGGGGGGTCGCAACTCTACGGGTACGTTTAGAGGGTCATATTGGATCTAGGGGGGTTTGCTGGGTAACACAGCAGAGCTTTAAGACGTTCTCTTGGTGTCAGAATCTTTGCTCTTAATCAGATGTACTCAGCTACATATGTGTGGGTGGTCTGTGCTTTCCATGCTCCCAACAAAGACGCCTCTCTCAGTGTTTTTTTTAACAAGGATATTTAAGAGAATATAAAACGTCTTTAAAGCGAGAAAACGTTTTTATTAAGCAAACTGTTTTTTACTTGCGTCTAGTAAGGCGAACTGGGAGGGATATATAGTGGGGTGAGATTAATTAAACTAATATATATACAAATAAAACAAATACGCTTGAGGGACAGTAAATGTTAAAGCTAATTCACAGCATGTGTGTCCATCTGTCTGTACGCACACCATATTGGCCGTATTTGAATTTCTCTGTTTATAATATTGTGTATATAAATATAGATATTTTCTTATCATATAATATGAAATATATTAAAGAAAGTTTTCCCAACCCTTTAATTATAGTGTGCAACTCTATAAAAATAAGCAGAAGATTAGATTCTGGAAGAAACAGCAGGACTTTGTAGAAGAAGAAACCGAGCATCAAACCACAAAATGGTGTTGGGTTGTACATGAGTCACGTTCTCGCTCTCCTCTCATTGGTCCACTGGCAGGTATGGGCGTGTCCACAGTGACAGCAGCACGTATCCTGAAGGGTCAGATGGAGGGGAAGTCAGGGGAGGAGACAGTGTTGGCCATGGACAGCTTCCCTTACCTGGCTCTTTCTAAGGTACAGTACCAAGTGTATCTCCCCAAATCACTAGTACTTTATTTCATGTTTGGATTTACTGTGATTTGGGCAATCAAAAATATATCGATACATATAAGGAAAAAAGAATTGTACAATGTTTGCTCAATTCAGGTACGAACATTAACAGGCACACGAGAACACACATGCGCACACACATACAAACACTCTTGCATGCACACACGTGAACTAACACATTATTGCATTGGCACACATTCACACACCCTGAAGAACTTGGTGTTAATAATTTATGCTGGTGGGGCTGTCTGGTGTTAATTATAAGAAAAAGTGAGACGTTCTGTCTCCATGTGATTGTGTGTGTGTGTGTGTGTGTGTGTGTGTGTGTGTGTGGTGTGTGTGTTTGTGGGTGAAGTGAGTGATGCGTTTGAAAGAGAATCAATCACAGCATTGACTGCTTGTGTGAAGTAGCAGGGATCCACATCTGCCTCTGTCACATATGTGGCGTGCAAGTGTATAGGGACGCTGAGAAAAAGAACAATGTCAGGCTCCATGCCGTCTTAAAGCGCTCAACCAGGCCAGCCAACTTATGTGTCTTTTTAGTGCCAACATCCTCTGTGTAATGACCCATAACCGGTCGTAAGTTTGGTCGTTTGTGGTAGTCGGCAAAAAGTGGTTTGAGTTTGGTTCTGTGGAATTCTTCTGTCGTCCAAAATGCACATCAAGAGGCCTCCTGTTTCTGCGCTGAGCAAAATGCATCCGGAGGGTTGATATGACTGTCATATCTCCTATCAATCTGTGGCAGGCGACAGTTGGACGACACAAGTAAACAAAGACAGACTGTACTTTTGGGGCTGAAAAGCATTCCTACTTATTGAAAAGCCTCCCTACGTTTCATTCGGAAGGCAGACAGAAAAATAACCCACAGATTTATTTTGAAGGAAAAAGTGCATGTTTTTATTTGAAAAGCCTCCCTACGTTTCATTCGGAAGGCCGACAGAAAAATAACCCACAGATTTATTTTGAAGGAAAAAATGCATGCTTTTATTTTGAAAAAAAACAACACAGAAGTCAACTGTTGGTTTGCATGCTTTATTCCCCTGACGAGTTTCATCTTGTCTCATTCCAGCCCAGTGGAGCTTGAGTGTACCCCTGCTTAATGTGGGACCAGACACATCGGTATTTAAAAAGGTTTAGCATAAGTCCACATCTCCAATGAAAACCCTGACAGGCAGGAAACCACTGAAATTACACACATGCAAAGCTGTGCTAACCCCATCAGATTCTGTATATTCAGCTGAGTGCTGGGTGGTTTGGAAGGCATTTAAAATATATTTAACCATGACCCATCGTTCAACCAGCGAAGCACTACTGAATAGCAACTAAACGGCCGAATCAGATTGACCCCTCCAGCTTTGGTCACAGGGCACAGATCGCAAGAATTGGAAGTGCAAGAAAAAATGTTTAAGGTGCAGATGAGCATGTCGATGGCGCAGAGAAGAAGAAGTGTTGAGTGGCCAGCCATATATTGAGGATTTTTTTTTTAAATATAATTCCAGAATCAAGCATTGTTCTCACCCAAACTACCAGTAGTACCTAACGTTACATCAAGTTGGCATTATCAAAAACATGTAGCCACCATTACAAACACCAACCACCATACAATGAGCGAAATCAACAGCATTAATATTACTTTTTTTAGCGTTTGTTTTCTGGTCGGCTGCCAATGGCTGGAGCTATTAAAGAAAAGCATTGTCAACGCGACAGGCAGAGCTACAACTGGCCCATAACACAGAGGTCAATCGCTCTGAGCACTGTGGTTTTGAGAGCACCCAGTGAGCGAGTCGAGTGAGCGCATGTAGGCTTTGAGAGAGCACCGTGGGCAGGAAAGCGTGGCCTAAGTGTAAATTATCATTCGAGGAAAATAATCATTCTCTCTGACCTCTCAACACTCGCCCTGTGTGCTGGATATGCTCATCTGCGCCCTTGACAATTTTCCGAGTATTTTATCCGGTGCTCTTCTACATTCCCCATTTGTGTGGGATTTTCCCAACACTCGAATCTAAAATGGCGCCACATTTATTTAGGCTGTCGTTGGTCCCTGTCTTAAAACCTCTTCACGCTTTTATTTACAACGTCGTTTCTGTGATGTTCTCGCCATCACTGTAACCCTCCATTGTACTGCTGGGCTTTAAAGGTCCCATATTAAACCACCAGGTGTACCTAGATCCGCCACCTAGATGTATCACGGCTAGATGAGCAACGTTTGCTACAGTCCACTGGGGAGGCTGGTAGACTGATCTATCCAGCGCACATCTAGGTGGACAAGCCCACTTGTGATGTCACTAAAACGCAGGAAGAGGCCGATTTTCCACAAGGCTTTTAACGGCTAATCACACTCTAACCTTGTGGCATGATATGGGACCTTTAACACAGAGTTATTACCTCTCAACTACACCTCTGCTTGTCTTGTGATGATATTTCCCGCCGTCTCCCTTTACAACAGACCTACAGCGTCGACAGACAGGTGGCCGACAGCGCTAGCACGGCCACAGCCTACCACTGCGGGGTGAAGGCCAACGCCAAGACGGTGGGCCTCAGCGCCCGAGCGGTAGCCTACGAGTGCAACACCACCTTCGGGAACGAGGTGTACTCTGTGCTGCGGCGCGCTAAAGCGCAAGGTAAGAGCGCTCTGGTTACGTTATAGCTAACCTCGATTTTCAGTCCCTCTTGTGATACTTTCGTTTAAATGTTTTTTAATTTTAGACACTTTTATCCAAAGCAAACCGCAACCATTCATACACATATTCACCAACCGATGGCGGAGTCAATCATGCAAGCCACAGCCAGCTTGTCGGGAGCAGTTAGGGTTAGCTTTCTTGTTTAGGAACACCTCGACACTTAGCTGGGAGTAGCCGGGGAACCTTCCGGTTACAAGTCAACCCTCTCTACCTCCTGAGCTCAGCCCACCACAGCCTTCGTTGCAGGCTATACGAAAGCCTGGAGGAAGACCCTAACCATATGGGCTGGCCAATTGGCTGGTGCTTGAGCTGTGATTGGCTGGTTTGGTTTTAACATGCGTGGGTGTTACTACAACTAATTTGGTCAGATTTGTGTCCCAACTGCAAAGAGGCTTCCTATTTAGGAACTTGCCTTCTTCTGGGTCTATCCCCCAGATGTCTCTATGATTTGATATAGAATGCTCCATGTCCAGATTTCCATTAAAAAATATATAATTTCTTAAGAAGCTTAAAACTTTGAAGTCTGACTAAGTAAGGCCTGGCGGGATATCACATGGTTTCCGGGTTTGGGCAACTTAAGGGCCTTCTTATCTGTAGGATTTATTTGACCGAGAAACTTTAGTTGCTCAACTCAACTATATTAGTTTATTATATTTGAGTGGCACAACACGTCACACATCAAACATCAAAGTTGATCAGGTACAGAGAGGCAACCTTTCTTATTACCGCTGGGCAATTCAACACATTATCACAATAGTGCGATCGACGAGTATGGTAGTACAGCAATGCTTATCTGAAAGAAACATGGACTCAAGGGCTACACAGAGCTCATATTTCCCATTCCCAACACCATACGTTTAACACCATTTGTCCCCTTTGTGTTATGTTACATCCATAACATAACATAACATAACAACATGTCGTGTTGTTCATGTTAATGTCACCGTTGTTGTCCTATGTTT
This sequence comes from Pollachius pollachius, assembly GCF_949987615.1. NCBI lineage: Eukaryota > Metazoa > Chordata > Actinopteri > Gadiformes > Gadidae > Pollachius > Pollachius pollachius. Next base: position 4,354,466 of record NC_136940.1, read on the forward strand.
CCTATGGGCAGTTTCATGAGAGGGAGTAGAGTCGAGATGAGTCACCATGCGGTGCACAAGAGCCATAGGATGCATTCTACTTGGATGATCCTAGTGATTGAAATGGAGCCTATGATCCAAAGGGCAAACACTGAGTCATACATTGTTGAAAAAAAACAACATTAATGATCTACCATGGCCATTAAAACTCCCTACTGTCGCCGCTTAATCTTTAAGAGGACAAACCGCTTTTTGAATTAGTGAGATTAGTGAGACTTTATATTGTAGCCTAACAGCATACGTATGTGTGGTAGCAGGTGAATGTGTGCACGTGTGCATTACATTTACGGCATTGGCTGCCATCCAAAGCGACTAACAGCGGTTCATACAGACACCCATGGAAGCTGACTGCCAGTCATGGTTAGGCGTCTCGCTCAGGGAATCCTTATATCTCTTAGTTTGCTCAAACTAGCAACCTAATGGTTACAAGTCAACCGCTCTATCTCCTGAGCTTAGCCGACCCCGTCACCTGCACCTAATGTCTAGCAATCCGACATTATCAAATGTAAATGAAGCCAACATGAAGGACAACATGTTTCTGCTTCTGTATGTCTGCACAATTGATGACAATATGTGCAGTTTGTACAGTACACATTCTGTTGTCTCCTGAAACTGTGCTGTATCTTTGCATTAACACACCTCGTAACCAAACGTGGAACCTGTTCTGAATCTACCCAGTAGTACTATGTATGTGTGGGGAAAAAAGAAGGGAAATGGCCACCGGCCTGTGTTAACTTCACCTCTGTGTGTGCGTGCGTGCGTGCGTGCGTGTGTGTGTGTGTGTGTGTGTGTGTGTACGCGTGTGCGTGTGTGTGTGGGTACGCGTGTGCGTGCGTGCGTGTGTACGCGTGTGCGTGCGTGTGTTTGTGTGTGTGTGTGTTTGTGTGTGTGCGTGTGTGTGTGTGTTTGTGTGTGTGCGTGTGTGTATGTGTGTGTGTGTGTGTGTGTGCGCGTGTGCGTGCGTGCGTGTGTGTGTACATGTGTGCGTGTTTACATGCGTGCGTGTGCGTGTGCGTGTTCCTCAGGTAAGTCGGTGGGCATCGTGACCACCACGCGAGTGCAGCACGCCTCCCCGGCCGCTGCCTACGCCCACTCCGTCAGCCGCAGCTGGTACAGCGACGCCGACCTGCCCGCCAGCGCGCGGCGCCACGGCTGCGTGGACATCGCCACCCAGCTGGTCACCAACGTCGACATCGACGTACGCACGCGTGAAAGTTTCTGAAATCATTCCCGATTTATTCCGATCTTCATTATTTGAGATTCAGACGTGGACCGTCGTTCATAGAAACAGAGTTCTTATTTTCACCTGAACTAGTCGTACTCTCATTGAACTATTTCACTATTGCTTTAGCTTTCTTCAAAATCTTAATTGCATTGCACACATTGCATTTTTTTTTACTTGGCCTTTATTTTCTTTTTAACTTCATTTTATTGTTTCTACGTGAAGCACTTTGAGTTGCCTTGCCTTGCCTATTGACCTTGCTATCCCGTCCCCACAATAGGTGATTCTCGGGGGAGGACGGATGTACATGACCCCCAAGGGGACCCCGGATCCTGAGTACCCCACCTCCAACTCCCGGAAGGGGGACCGCAAGGACAGGAAGAACCTCATCGAGCAGTGGCTGAAGGCCAAGCCGGTACGACTCACTTTTCTCCTCGGTTTCAATGAGCTCATAGAATCGGTACATTTCCTTTTGTGGCCATAAACTAGTGGGAATGACTTTTTTGTGTTTCCTATCCTTTCATTTACATGTTTTAGTTAAGTATATTTTTATAAAAGTACAGCGCTGAACAGTACAATTCACTATGATAGTACAGCTGAGTTTAGCTCCATAATGTCATAATGACTATAATGACTATAATGATCTGTAAATAGACCGTGGGCGGTGACTGATTGGGAGATGAGACACACCTGGGACTGCTAGAACGAGGCCAGGCAAAAACGTAAATAATCATTATGACACACTTTATCCTGTGTGTTTTGTTTTCTCTGCAGAAGAAGAAGTCCCACTACGTTTGGCACAAGGAGCAGTTTGACGAGATCAACCCCAAGAGCACCGACCGTCTCATGGGTTGGTGTTCCGCAGCTAAAGCCTTGGCGTATACTTTGTGTCATAGTACAAAGGTAGACTCAAATATGGAGTCGGATCACACAGAGTTCAAACTCATGTCTGAAACGCCATTCGAATACTAAATCTGGGGGACAATCATTTGCCAGCAAACAATTATGCTTCATTGTAATAGACCATAGAAGGTCTAAAGCGTTGACGGTATATCAAAGTATTTCGAAGATCAATTTTTAGAAACAAGAACAAATACAAACACACTGACACATACACACTGGCACTTCCTTATCAGGCCAGCTCAGGCCAGCTCTTGATGGATATCTCGTATCTCCATAGTGATGATATCTTATCTATGAATTGCCCGATAAGATTTGAGAAAACGGGTCAACTTTGAACTTTCCGATCTGCCACAAAGTATCAATGCCAGATGGCTGTCCCTCACAGGATTGGCTACCGAAAGCAGACTCCGTAGCAATACATAAGGGCAGATCTAAATATATTGAATCATTGTGCGTAGATTATAATAAAAAAGTATTTTAGAGAAGGATGTGTTTGATTTGACTATTGCAGCCACCGTCTAAGTTGGATCTCATCCCAGTTGCGCGACTACAGCTTTGACGATGTACCTGGCCATACATTTGTCCTGTATAGCATTTACATTTACATTTAGCAGTCGCTTTTACCCAAAGCGACTTACAACCATTCAGTCACTCATGCAGGGCAACAGCCATCTTGTCGGAGCAATTAGGGTTAGGCGTCTCGCTCAGAGAGACCTCAAGAGTCAGCTAGGAGGAGCCGGGGATCCAACCAGCAACCTTCTGGATTAAAGTCAAACCCCTACTCCTGGTCTAAGATGGCTCGATATATCACCAGGTTACCCTGTGCTTTCCTGAACATCGTCTTTATTTGTATTTCATTTGTTTGCATGACCTCCCCCCCTCTCCTCCCTTCCTCCCCCCCTTCCCGGTGACTCCAGGTCTGTTCGAGCCAAAGGACATGCGGTTCGAGGTGTTCCGGAACAACACACGGGACCCCTCCATCGTGGAGATGACCGAGAAGGCCATCCAGATCCTCAGCAAGAACCCCCGAGGCTACTTCCTGTTTGTGGAAGATGAGTTTCAAAATGGCCGCGTTCAAACTGTTAAAAACTATGGGCTTGTTCTGTTCAGTTCTGATTGTTGTGGTGGGGAGAGCTCTGGGGAACGAGGGGGAAAACAACAATAGAACCGTTCCGTTTGTGTTTTGTTTTGTTCTTTGTTTGTTTCGAAACATCAAAATGTGACGGTAATGCGTGCCAAATGGGCCCTTGGATTCAAAGCGTTTTGGGAAATTGAACAGAAAACATATGGAGTCGGTCACTTATAATTAATACAACCAATGCTGTTTTCTTGTTTATTTACTTTACATCTGTTAAAAGAATCCCTGCTCCAATATTTTTCTGTAAAATGGCGTATTTGAAAGATACTGTGGTGAGGTTTGGGGCCAGATGAATCATATATATATATATATATATATATATATATATATATGAGCAGGCATGGGTAGCAGGCTAGACATCTGAATCAAGGAACCTCCAGTGCCTTTCTGCTGAAAGTGGAGCAACCCCAGCCACTACACCGCTTCCCCTGCCTTTTGTCTCTGGGTCTGACCGGCTGTCCTGTGGTCTTGTTCCATTACGAGGGAGAATCGACCACGGTCACCACGACGGGGTCGCCAAACTGGCGCTGACGGAGGCTGTGATGTTCGACCGCGCCATCCACCACGCCTCGCGGCTCACCAGGGAGTCGGACACGCTCACCGTGGTGACCGCAGACCACTCCCACGTCTTCACGTTAGGCGGGAATACCCCCAGAGGGAACTCCATCTTTGGTACGATCCGTGGTGCTTTGAAGAGTATAGCATGGTAAAGCAAGGCGGACGGTATGTCTGTATGGATGGCTGTACATACATTTATTCATACATATATATAATCAGAATTGAACCAATTTTACTCATATGAGCGAGTTAAATACTGTTTTACTGACAAACACAAGAGAATATCTTGTCCCATCTGTCATTATAATCTAAAATAATAATTCTAGGAAACAACAATAACAATGACAGCAATGACACATCTAGTAAATCTATACTCCAATGCAATTATTCAATAACAATTTCCATTAATAATCAGCAATTAATATAAAAAGTAACATGAAAGTCACCTAACAATTCGACTTGACTAATATTGCAAGGAATTCCACTGATGTTGAAAATGAATGGATTCACTGGCAGTGTAGATGGATGCCATTGAACGATCTGGATGAATATCTTTCCCACTTACTCACTGATCCTTCATCGTTCCATTTTATCGTTTGGTCAGGTCTGGCAGCGAAGAAGGCCGATGACAGCATGCCGTTCACCAGCATCCTGTATGCCAACGGGCCGGGTTATGTGCATGTGAACGGAACCAGGGCCAACATCACGTTGGTGGATTACTGTAAGCAAACCAAACCTAATGTCTTTCAGATGGGACTCTTCCCTGCCTGCCTGTCTGGGGTGTGTATAAAAATGTGTATGGATCATTTCAACTCGTTGCGGTTCAAGAATGACCCTGCAGAATGTTTGTTTTTGCTGTTCAAAGTGGGAGTGAAATATGACAATTGTGGCTATCTAATAGTTTTGGTGAGCCTGTGGAAAGATTTGCTTCTACCGTTCGGTCGGGGGTTGTTTTCTAAGGATAGACTTTCATTCATTGTCTTGGCTTTGGCATTTGCTCCATTTCCTTGGCTGGTTGGATATGTGGGCACATTTGCTGAAGCTGAATGTAGTTAGAATTCCGACCTGGGATTCAGTAAGGCTCGGTTATTCTTGTTTATCTGAAGGCTACCTTGACCCTATCAGATCCTTTCTAGAAGCTACAACTTTTACTTGTTCGACTATTTCACAAAATATAACACCCTGTTAATAATATGCGGCATTACAGGACAAAATGTGAAGATGTAACCCTATTTCACTTTGGCTCCGAACCAATTAAAACAATTAGTTAAAGTATGTTAAGGCAAAAAATACGATAGAACCCACACACATACTTTGACCAAACTGGGGACGGCCTCGCCAGCTCAGACCACCGTAAGACCCATACCCCACCTCCCCCAGACGACCAGGAGTACATGCAGCAGGCGGCCGTGCCCCTGGACTCGGAGACCCACGGCGGGGAGGACGTGGCCATCTACGCCCGCGGCCCCATGGCGCACCTCTTCCACGGGGTCAAGGAGCAGAACTACGTGGCCCACGTCATGGCCTACGCCGCCTGCCTGCCGCCCTACAAGGACTGCCCCCCCAAGGACTGCTCCTACAGGGAGTGCCCCCACACGCAGGCCACCACCTCGGGGGGCCGCCGGACCCCCGACTCGGCCTTGTGCCCCCCACTGGCGGGCCTGGTCCTATGGCTGCTGTTGAAATGACAAGGGGAACTAAACCGATGAGACGTTTACAGGACATACTGTGCACGACACAACACACACACACACACACGCGCGCACACACACACACACACACACACACACACACACACACACACGTGGCTGCTGTTGAAATGACAGGAGAAACTAAACCAATGAGTTGTTTACAGGATATACTGTGCACAATACAACACACGTACACACGCACACACACACGCGCGCACACACACACACACACACACACACACACACACACACACACACACACGTGGCTGCTGTTGAAATGACAGGAGAAACTAAACCAATGAGTTGTTTACAGGATATACTGTGCACAATACAACACACACACACACACACACACAAACACACACACACACACGTGAGGACCCCACTATGGACTAAGTGGAAGCAGTTCTATGCACAAGAGTGAAGATAATCATATAGACAATGTATGTTTGTGCTCCTTCTTCCTCACACACACACACACACACACACACACACACACACACACACACACACACATCAATGTGCAAGACCCAACAACAAAGGCCTAGGTACATAGCCTCCAGGGGTTGATTATAATTGTTGTTATGGAAATACACACGCACACACACACACACCGCGATTGTGGCATCATCAATTTAATTGGCGTAATTTCCTACTGCCGTTTTTATCACACGTTCAGTAGGGGCCAGTTGGATAAGCCTCAAAGAATCCTCTCATCTTTGGGATCACTGTGTGTATGTGAGTGCGTGTGTGCGTGTGTGTGTGTGTGTGTGTGTGTGTCTGTATTTTACCAAAGAACTGATGACTCGTTGTTTTTCTGATGACTCAGAGGCCTTAGACAGTGGCTACAATAGCCATCATTTACGATTTAACTCGAAAGCGTTTATTATAATAATGGGCGGAGAGGCAAAGCTATAACGAGTATATCTCCACTGCCTGTTGGGAAGAGCTGACCTTTGACCTCCGCCTGCGACATACCAGAACGATTTCTGATGCTGTACCTCTTGACTGACCGGAGATTTAAATGTAGTTTTGAGTTCTTATTTTAACCTCATAGGTTCCAAACTGTGTTCCCGTAGCTGGTATGTTCATCTGAAATCTACTCGGACGGGGATACATGAATTTATTTTCTATGCAGATATTATTGTATTTTTGTACTGCGTTTTTACCAAATGTTAGTTATGTATGAAATAATAAAAACACAAAAAGGACCTGAATTAAATGAATGGCTTCTTCCTACTCTGTGGTGGAGCCACACATTGGATACCTGCCCAAACAGTTTGAGAATATCTGGTTTAGAGAGGCAGTAATTCATCATAGCTACTATTTTGCTGAATAATAATTCTGTGCTTTTAACCTTTCTTATATTACAGAATATGGATACTCCAGACCAACCTAACACACACACACACACACACACACACACACACACACACACACACACACACACACACACACACACACACACACACACACAGACAAGCGCACACAAAAAAATACAGACAGCTAGACACACATGCACACACACACACACAAATACAGACAGACACACACGCGCACACACACACTCACCTGTGTGCCTCTAGCAGGCATGATAATTGATTATTAATCGACAGCTGTATAAAATCAGACTTCGTACTAGGTCCAGCTTTACAGCGACCCCAAAAAAACAATTATGTTGTTAAAGGGCAAGGATGAGTCTGATACAGTAGGCAAAGTTTAGTTCTCTACTATAGTTCTTGGCCTCTTGCCAAGACACAATAACGTCTCTGCCTGTTGATGTTACTCTCATTATGGAACAACAGTCCCAATAATGTAAAGATATCATTGGTTTTATTGAATGACCCTATGATACATTATGCCTCATATAACAGTTTGTATCTATGGTTGATGTATTGGTATGTCAATTTTGATGCACACACACACACACACACACTGTTGAAATGACACACACACACACACACACACAAAAAAAAAATGTGGCCATTATATTATGATTATCATAATTAAAAGATTGCGTGTTTTATAAGGCCATGATAACTGAGTAGAAGCCCTAAGTAGCACTTAGAAGTTGCAAAGAAAACAGGCTCCTTAAGTCAATAACAATGATAATGTTCAATAATAACAATATATCGATTGAAATAGATAACTGTGGGAGTGTGTGTGGATGATGGCTGGTTGAGGCAGCCTCACCCCAGGGGTATACCACGAACCTCGCTGAACATACCCAGGCTTTCTTGGGAAAACCTGGCTCGATAGAGACGCAACTCGCAATCAGAGTTAAATGGAACCACGACGCACACTTTAGATTAAATTAGTCGAACCAGGTTTTCCGCATTAGGTTAAATGTGCGTTCACATAAAAGGGGCGTTTATCGTGTCATTTGACTCACCCTTATGCAAAATGAATCGAGCGAGAGCGGTGTATTTCACCCAAGACGAGCAGTGTATTATTATGAATTCCTACGAGGAATTCAAAGTTGAAATCACATCCAAGGGGAACACGGTTGCCCATAATAAGGCTAGGGTGGCGTGCTGGCAAAAAATAGCCGACCGTGTTAATTCGTAAGTGAAAAGATTCTGCATATTGTCTAAAAAATATATATCATGTATCATCATGCCTTTTACCCCCATAGATGTGGTGCCAGCAAGCTAATTTCAGGTGAATCTAGCCTATGATTTGCAATGGCCTAGGCTCCAACCTTTAATCTCATGTTGATTACCTGTAGCAAATAAAAAGAAAACCCAAATTAATACGACTGGGAGGGGGACCGCTCCACCGCCCTTCACCACTTCGGAGGAGCTGGCTCTCGCCACTAACGAAGGTCGGCCGATGATGGTAGGAGTGGAAGGGGGGATGTCGTCTGACCCCACTGCCTCGACATCCAAGGCGTTTGTAATGAGTATGTATTCATGTATTGGCAATGGACATAAATAATTGTCTTGCTAATCAAATGTGAAATGATTGACTTTTTAGTTGAAGGTACAAACATTATTTTGGAGGAGCCGCCGACAATCAATCTCCAATCAGAGGTATAAAACTATCAAAGCGAAGTGTCACGTATTCTTCTAAATGTTTAATTTTTGGGAAGAATGTCCTATAATAGGTTTCCCCGATTCTTTCAGGAGACTCTGTCGGCCTGTGACTCCAGGGCGACTATGGAGGTGATTTTTCTTAACAATTCTCACAGCTATAATATGAATTTGTAGAATAAAAAATGCCTAGGCCTAATTATGTCACTGAAATAGCGGAAGGGATAATGGACAACAAGGCACTTGACTATCCAAGGTTAATGTACGTTGAACGTGGGGCCACCTTTGAACTTTCTTAAGATCCATCACAATGAGGAAACTCAACTGAGCAGTGCTGTAAATGTTTTACATGACTCTTCCTTTTGATCATTTATTCTATAGAGGGAAATGGCATTGGATAGGACCTCCACCTCAACCTCCTCAAGGCCTTCTCGAGGGACGGACAAGGTTTTTATTTAGGTTATTCCTTTTGGAAGGTGCGCCACAAGGCTTTGACCATGGTAACTGAATTACGATTTTAACCCATCATTTATTTAGATTGGAACAGACACTATAAGGGCGCTGTACAAGCGCGACTTGGAGCTGGACAACGATATTAAAGTCTTGGTGAAAGAGTCGACATTCTGTGGGCAAGACCTTGCAAAATCAAAATGAAAAAAAAGTAGGCTACAAAAGAGAACGTGCGTCAATTTCGATTAATCCCGTTAAATAAATCGCGTAATTAACGCGTTGACTTGTCCAGCCCTAAAAGAAAAAAACACATCCTTTTTTGTTTCATTTAGGAAAACTAAATGAAACACAAAAACTAACCAAAAACTGGTTCGAGATGGCCCGTCTGACCGCCGTTCCTGTGGGATGGTCCACCGTGATGGGGTCCACCACCTCATCTGCCACCAGTGGCACATGTGGGGCTCTCTCTTTACGAATTGTTGCAATATTGTGGAGCACCACACATGCCGTGATGATTTGGCTTGCCCTCTCCGGCTTGACCCTCAGACCACGGAGGCAGTTCCATCGGGCCTTGATTACCCCAAAGGTCATCTCTATCCTCACCCGGCATGTGCTTAAGGCCCTGTTGAACCTCCGATTGACTCTGTGGGTCGCCTTACGGTGTCATTAGGAACGGCATGCAGGCATACCCTCTGTCCCCAACAGGAATTCCATCACAACGGCCTATTAGAAAGAACATAATGTGATCAGTGCCTTAATCAACATTTACAGTTAGTGATCTTGTGTATTGCGCCACACCTTGCTGAAACAGTCGGCAAAGACTTGACCCCCGAAAAAATACCGAAGTCATGGACCGAGCCAGGCCATTTGGCATCCACACTGGTAACCATAAGTTGATGGTCACAAGTCATCTGAAAACGGCATTTCTGTTACAATAGTTGGGCCATTATGAAGCATATAACAAAGTAGTTTAGTAGGCTTAGTAGGCTACCTGCATGCAATTTCACTTCCCACATGATATAGCCCAGGTAACAGGCCTACTTTACCTGCACATTGATGCTATGGGTTGACTTTCTGTTCAACCTCATGTTCCCCTAAAGGTCCAGTGATGGGGACATGAGTGCAGTCAATTGCTCAAATCAGTTTGGGGAATCCTATAAAGGGATTCTGTAGAATGTTACAAATCCAAACGTGTACAGACTGGGCATTATTATATATTATATATATACTTGTTGAAAAAAATGCATTTGTGAATCCAGCCACGTCAGGAGAGTCTCAAAAATCCACATATAAATACAGACCAGTTCACACACAAATGCAAACAAGTTTACAAATGAAAAGCGTCTTGTTAATTCAAGTTTAACAGTTTGCATATCAATGTAACAACATCCAAATACATTTTGAGGAAAATTGCAAATATTTTTTTAATTAATATATTTATGGATTTATATTATATTTATTTAAAACAAGACACATTTGTGTGTGGATCAGAAATGTGTTTGTGAGACTTATTTTTGTTTATGGATTTATTTTACATTTATACATACCGATGTCCATTCGTGTGTGCATTGAAATGTGTTTGTGAGAAGAGAGTCATTTATATATAAATCACAAAATACATCTGTGAATCTGTGCATTCATTATTAATGAGACCATTCTGACCCCATAGAAAACCTGCTCCCGACCAGGTTGGGTTGCGAGCATAAGTCACCATGGTGACACAGCGACGCTAAAAGAGTTCGACTTTCGTGGTCCGGCTAACCCAGGCTTTGAGCTCAACATGCCTCGCTAACCCTCTAACCGAGGTTCGTAGTGCAGGCCAGCCCAATCAGATTGGACTCCGGTGCAGGGTCTGAGGACTCAATGTGCACACCTGTTATACATTGAGCAATCAGCTTGCACATGTCAAACCAGCCATCTCCACACACAATCAGGGAGAGATCTACAAACTTTTACCTACAAACTTCACCATGAACCGGATTCAACATCACTACCCCCCGAGTCCTTGTCTGGAGGGGCCCAATAAAAGTCACCTAGTTGGAGGGTAAGATGGACCTTGCAACAATATTATTTTGTTTTCCTTGATAATGAGAAATGGTCTGACAAACTGTATGTCAATGTAGCTCTAACAAGCCAATAGCAAAGTTATTACAAAGTTTATCGTTTCTTAAATGTGTTGCTCTTTAAAAATATATTGAAAGAGTATGAAGCACATCAATGGGTTTTTTGGTTAGTTCCTCTTCAAGGTTAGTTAAGGTTATACAACTAGGTAGTCAACTGCTTCCTTACGTACTTAGCATCTCTTTTAGGCACACAGCCCTTTTAAATGTAGGACAGGATGAAAATAATGAAAGTATTTGTTCTTTTAGTCGAAGTAGTCGGACCAATGCATGGCCATGATAAACCATAAGTCTCGGCCAAACGAGAATCGAAGCCCCTACGAAAGCATATCTAGTCTTCAGCCTCTCTGCACACTAATATTGAATCAGGCAGCATTTTCTTTTTGAATGAGAAAGTTTTCAAAAGTGCTCAACCACATCTCTCCATCTAAACGTTGTTGACCCCTCAATGCAGAATGTAAACATTGATACATATATAGAATAACACGATTTATGTTTTGGTATACATAGAGGATATCTGTCTATGATTCTGTTCATTTGCTCTATTACAACATTTGACAATGAATCTTGGCCGGGATTTATCTAAGGATGAGGGAGGAAGCCTTCCAATTTGAACTTCGAACCCAGGCTGTGGTTATAAAATGGCCACAAGCATTGCTCCTGCATCATTATGTTAGGCACACTTTTATTATAACGTATAGACAGCACAATGGCAGGCCTACACAACTTTATTCAGTATGGATTACTTTTGTTTCTGTCTGTGCACTGGACTTGGGCCATTATTCCAGGTAAGGTTGACTAGCCCAAAATCAAGAAGCCCGTTAATGTGTGTCTTATTGACAGGTATGTTTTTTTAAAATGTTATTTCAAAATGTAAGGCCATTTAAAATATTCACATACTTAGGTTCAATAGTATGATTCAAAATATTTTGATTAATGGAATACAAATTGTACATTATGATGATGGGTTAGTTGCTACGGTAAACATTTGTTTAGTTATGTACATTATGATCACAGAAGCACTCCACTAACCACTAACTACATGCATAAAACTTAAATACAAAAAAATAACACAAATACGAAAGGTTACATAGAACAATGAATGCTAAAGATTTGCTCGAATTATTGAATTCTAGGTTAGTATCAATATCAGACTGACCCATAAGCAAAATATTCAGTTTACTTCAAATACAAACTGAGAAGAACGTAGGAGAAACAAAACAACAGAGCCCACTGATGTCTGCCTATCTGTCGTCCATTCACCAACCGGTGGATCAAAAGGTGATAAACTGTTAACCGCACACTCTACCCAGAGCAAGAGCTTCACCCGTGGTACTGGGACAAGATGGGCCGGGATGCTATAGACGTGTCCCTGAGGATGACCCCCAACGTGGGCAAGGCCAAGAACCTCATCCTCTTCCTGGGAGACGGTGAGTTGCCGGCACAGGGACGAGAGACATAGACGGATGGTGATACGGAAGAGATGAAAAAGCTAGCATTTTGAAGGAAAACATGCTGCACTGCTGTAGCTATTGTCGATAAATAGCAGCACTATGAACTGCTTTATGTGTGTGTGTGTTTGTGTGTGTCTGTCTGTCTGTCCCTGTGTGTGTGTGTGTGTGAGTGAGTGTGAGTGTGTGTGTGTGGTGTGCACATGTGTATGTGTTTGTTTGTTTTGGCAAATGAATGATGAAGTATGTTGATTGACCCTGTTTTTTTCGGACGCCAATAGCACTTTAGTATATTACTACTATATAAGATGTCAGGGTGAGAGTCATTGGTGATTCCATTATTTGGGTTATGTCCTCCCATTCTAAATTTGATATCCTCTGTTACAGGAAACACATTTACTATTTACAAGATGTATTGAAACTATTTCCCCACAGAGTTATCTCATTTGTTTACTTAAATGGAAGGCCATTTCTCTCTCACACACACACACACACAAACACACACATATACAAACACTCACACGTACACACGCGCACACCCATACCTATGATCTCTCCTCAGCCGTGCACGTCGGGTCACAGCCAGAGCAGCGATCACGTGCACTCTCACAAGACACAAGCCAAACAGCCTTGCACCTTACACTCTCTCTGTGACGGTGACAGTGAGAACTCACTGTTCTCCCATGAAGACTCATTCACCAATAAATGCGAATAAAGATTTATTTTGAATGATAACATAAGAGAGAATATTATGCATGATAAGTCTTTGGCGTGAGTCCCGTCACGGATCCAAGAGGACGTGTGGACTCGGCATATCCTGCCAGGATTAGCAGGGGCGGAGCCTTCCCCTGGACCGGTAGACCGGGGCAGACCTGGTGGTGGTGGTGGTGGTGGAAGGGGGTGCTTCGAACAAAATACCTATGCAGCAAAGCACTTATGTTAGACTACTCTTTATAAAGCAGGTGTCGGCAGGTGATTGGTGGCAAACTGGCGCGTGTGAGTTGAGTCCTCCTGGTAGAACTTGCGCTAAAGCTTACATCTCCTCTTCGCAGGAATGGGCGTACCCACGGTGACCGCTGCCAGGATACTCAAAGGCCAGTTGGCAGGGTTCAACGGGGAGGAGACCAGCCTGGCCATGGATACCTTCCCGTACCTGGCCTTGTCCAAGGTACCGAGCCCGTTGACAACAGCCTAAGTGCTCTACCATATGCGCATTGTGTAACACGTGGTCATCCTGTACAATGAAGAACGTTCAAAGTAAAGTCAAAGAAGCTATATATACTTCAAATAGAACTACTTAATGTCACCACCCAAATGGGAATTCACTTTTTCCCCTAACCAAATATGGAGTCAAATATTAATATTTATTTTAACATTTAGTAGACGCTTTTATCCAAAGCAACCTACAAAGGTTCATACACATTCACACACAGACGGCGGAGTCAACCACGCAAGGCGACAGCCAGCTCGTCGGGAGCAGTTAGGTCGACGTGTCTTGCTCAGAGACACCTCAACACTCTAGCTAGGCTAGGAGAAGCCGGGGACCGAACTAGCAACCTTCCGGTTACCAGTCGTCCCGCTCTATCTTCTTAGCTGAGCCGAGCCAAATGCTTCAATGGAGTCCCAAGTGTTAAATCTGGTATCATCAAAAGGCAGATATGGTTGAAACTGCTTCCAAACATCCCGATGACTCCGAACGATGTCTCTGTGCAGACGTACAACGTGAACCAGCAGATGCCGGACAGTGCGGGCACGGCCACGGCGTACCTGTGCGGTGTGAAGGCCAACTACGGCACGCTGGGCGTCTCCGCTATGACCGAGCGAGGGAAGTGTAGCGGCGGAGCTGACAACGATGTGGTGTCTGTGCTCCACAGAGCCAAGATGGCAGGTACCGGACTCAGGGGGATTCAGTAGCTAGTCCACCTGTCCACTGTCTGTCCTGTCTGTCCACCTGTCTATCTTTTTATGTGTCTGTTTGGTTGTCAATCCATCTGTCTATTCGTCCATCAATCATCCGTCCGTCATTTATCGATCCATCTATCGACCAATTCATCCATGCATCCATCCATCCTTCAATGTAATGGATCGAGCCAATCGTTCCGTCTGACTGTCCAATCTGTCCATCTCTCTGTGTATCTATGTATATCTCTGTCTATCAGTTATTTAGAACCACAACAACGTCAGCTTGTCTGGTAACAATGTTTATCCTGAGTGGACGCGCCTGCCGTGTGTTCGCAGGGAAGTCGGTGGGCATCGTCACCACCACCCGCGTGCAGCACGCGTCCCCTGGGGCGAACTACGCCCACACACCCGACCGCGGCTGGTACAGCGACATCGAGCTCCCCGCCGACGCCGTTAGAAACGGCTGCCGCGACATCGCCTGGCAACTGATCAAGAACACAGAAATAAATGTAAGAGGAAGACTGATATAAAAGGCGATTATCAGAACTGACACATATTAGAAAGTGATTTGTAAGCAGGTGCACACTTTGAGGCACAAACATAGTTGAAAGTATATATATACGTATTTGTGTACTATTTGCCATCTGGTGTTCCATTACCAAGGTCATTCTCGGAGGAGGGCGTCAGTACATGTTCAGCAACTCCACAGCCGACCCAGAGTATCCAACATACTTTGGAGAACGTAGTGATGGGAAGAATCTCGTCCAGGAGTGGCTTCAAGGAAAGGAGGTAACTCCTCTTTTGCTCAATGATAAGGCTCTAAACTGACTAATTTTTATGAAGTGCTGTGTTTGATCAATTAAATTACAATAATAACAATACTAGGCCTAATAATAACAACAGTTATTGACTATTAGCAAAAATAAAGTACACAATAAGGTCCAATATTTGGTTTGCTTTAAAGTTATAAACGTATCTACAGCCAGTCAAAGTCTCTTTTTTAATCCTAATCTCATTGTTTTTGTGCAGAATGCCAAATATGTGGTGAACAAGGAGCTATTGGATGCAGTCGATGCTACAAAAACAGACTTTCTAATGGGTGGGAGAATTTTTCCTCATAGAATCGCCATTAATTTAAAAAGATTGCTGAGACATAAAATAATAGAATGTTAGTGTTTTCCCGTTGCGATAACATTGACAACCATCTTGTCATTGTTCGGATTGTATGGCTGTACAGATAATGTCACAGATTTGATACGGACTCATATGCTTTATTGTTCTAATAGACATATAATCAATATCATTTTCTGGTTAACTTAGGTCTGTTTGAGCCCAAAGACTGCCAGTATGAGCATGAACGTAATACGACCACTGACCCCTCGCTCACGCAAATGATGGAGAAAGCCATCAATATCCTCAAGAGGAACCCAAAAGGTTTCTACCTGTTTGTGGAAGATAAGTATTAAAAGATTCTTGCAACAGTTAAAATAGTAGTAAAGATCTAATTTAATGTTTAACAATCCCAAACTCCTCTTGGCGAAATACAGGCTGAGTATACTGAGTAAAAAGTATAAATATATTGATATTTTCATTCTCAGAATTGTGTGTCTCGATCGTTCCACTCTTAGATGAGATATATTAGGAGTACGGTACCTGTGGTAACTTGCTTATGCAAAAAGTTCTCCAATAGGCATAGGTTGTAAGCTTTGATTGTTCTCTGCCTCACTACATGCAAGTCGCCTCGGATACAAGCTTCTGCTAAATCCTCCAGAACCATTATCGCTCATGGTATATCATAAAGTAGTTTTCTCTCCTCTGTGTTTCCAAGGGGGAGAATCGACCACGGTCACCATTCCGGTAAGGCCAAGCGAGCCCTAACCGAGGCGGTGGAGTTTGACCGGGCCATCGAAAGGGCTGCCCAGATGACCAGCGAGAAGGACACCCTCACCGTGGTCACGGCCGATCACTCCCATGTCTTCGCATTCGGGGGACATTCTCACAGGGGGAACTCTGTTTTCGGTAGGACGATCGATACGAATCGAATCATTTTGTGTCCAGAATGTTGACTGAATGATTGGAGTATCGTTTGAGTGAAAGCTGCCGTTCTCTAAATGATTGAAGGTCTGTCCCGCGAGTTGGCTACCGACAAAAAGCGCTTCACCACCGCTGTCTACGGGAACGGACCGGGCTACCAGATTAAGAACGGCTCCCGGCCAGATGTCAACGAGACCGTTGCAGGTAAGTGTCTCGTTTCAGAAACGCTACGATGTGGAACAGTGGCACCATCTTGTGGTTCAACAGACGTGTCGTTCCGTTTGCCATTCATGCCTCATCAACTTTATATAGATAGTAGGCCTATTGTAATGTATTATTTATTCAGTCTTTTATATTATTAAACAACGCTTAAACGACGCTTTTGGACACTTATACTGGATTTTGGATACATATAATTTAAGTTTGTCCTTAGTTTAGCAAATATTTTAGTTTACCTCAGCATTACTTTAGCACTACTTTTTCTTTTTATTGTATTGCATTATATCTTGTATCTCTTCTTTAACTGCTGCTGTGCGGCTACACAAGATTTTCCTGGCGATTAAAAAGCGTCATCTTATTTTACCTTATATACGTAAAAGAGAAATCCCACCCATTTGCGCAATTTAGTTTTTTTGCCCAGTTTATAAAATGCACCCTTGTCCTCCTCCTCCCCAGCTGAACTAGATTACCGCCAGCAGGCCCCCGTCCCGAAAACCTCAGAGACGCACGGCATCGAGGACGTGCCCATCTTCGCCAAGGGCCCCATGGCGCACCTCTTCCACGGGGTGCAGGAGCAGAGTTACATAGCCCACGTCCTGGCCTACGCCGCCTGCCTGCCGCCCTACGAGAAGTGTGGCCTGGAGGACAACCACTCTCTGTGCCTCCACCCCAGCTCCGTGGTGGTCCTTATGAGCCTCATTCTAGCCCTCGTCTCCTCCCGCTTGGGCTAGCTAGACGCGCGCATGCGCGGTCTGTAGTTGGTCCGTTTTGTGAATAAATTATTATAAATATTTTTAATTCTGTAATTGTCCAGCGGCGCTATGTTGAACACTGTAGGGATCTGCACACCGTCTTTGTTCGATGAGTCGGGGGTTATTCACCGCTATGCTTTTCTTTGTTTTATATTTTTGCTTTAAACTTTGTCGTAACATAATGACGTGTTTACTAGATCCCTAGAATAAAAATGTAACTTAAAAATGAGAGAGAGAGAGGTGATGATGATTACCAATCCTAAGGCGTTTAGCTTCAGTAATACTTGCATATTATCAACCATATTGGGCATCAATATATGAACTCTTAAATGTGTTGAATAAAGGAGATGCAATGATTGTGATATTTTATTTAACTGCAAGCATGCTTGTACCTACATGACGATGCGACTCCTCCAATAAAACACAGATTTGACTGACAGAAAGCATCTAACTTTTTAAAACGCGTCAAAACCCATGTGTCAGTTTGGTCTGAATTGTCTCAAGCAGTAGACCAACATCGAACTGCGGCCCATAAAGCTCGGAAGTCCGCACCTTCCGGGAGACCCCCATGGGACCTCTGGGCTAGGAAAATTAGATTGGGTTTCAATGGAGAGAAAGTAATTATTTTCTGGTCCCAGTCTTTATGTGCCCTGGATTACACATATGTTGTTTGTGGATTAAAATTGTAATTTTTCATGCAAATAAAACAAAATAATTTTGCGAGGAAGTTTGATAATGTTTTGTGTGAGGCCGCTCGCTGCTCTCGACGCGAATGATATACGTCACCACCACTCTATACAGACATGGCGATCTCTCTGCTCCACTTTACCGCTTTTTTCCAAGGGGAGGATAACAGCGTCGAAAGAGGTAAAAACCATTATATGTCGGGGCATGTGTAGATTTTCAGTTATGCCGATGGAGAGATTGTCGCTCTTGTCCACGCCAGTCGCAGGGAGCATGACGTCACATACGAGACGCGTAGTCTTTCTCATTGGGTTTTCTCTACAGCCTTTAACTGAACAATTGCACAATAAACGGTCAAACTCTTTGTGAAAAATTATTATTTGGACCCACACAAAACATATGTCTAATCCAAGGCATTGAATGACTGGGATCAGAGAATAATACATTTCTTTCCACTGACATTTGGAGTCAAGAGGTCCCGTGAGAGGTCTACCGGAAAGGGCGTATTTACGAGCGCTATAGAGTGGCGAAGACACGCCCTTTCCGGTAGAGCCCATGGGACCTATGAGATCGAAAAATATGAATGGGTTTCAATGGAGAGAAAGTAATTATCTACAGGTCCCAGTCTTCATATGCCCCGGATTACGCAGTGCGCGTGGTGACGTATATCATTCGCGTCACAAAGCGGCCTCACTCGCTTCCCGAAGAAGTTTGATAATGTTAGGTTTTGTACAAAACCTAACATTATCAAACTTCTTCGGGAAATCTTTTAGTTTTCTTTGCATTAAAAAAATATCATTTAAATCTACAAACATGTGTAATCCAGGTCATATAAAGACTGGGACCAGGAAATAATTACTTTCTCTCCATTGAAACGCATTCATATTTTTCGATCTCATAGGTCCAATGGGCTTTACCAGACCGGATTTAAATTATAATTTTTCATGCAAAGAAAACTACAAAATTTCGCAAAGAAGTTTGATAATGTCAATTTTTTTTGTGAGGGCCGCTTTGTGAACTACAGCTCTGTGCTGCTCTCGACGCGAATGAATACAATATACACTTGGAACTCCGGTACAGACATGGCGATCTCTCTGCTCCACTTCACCGCGGGGGAGGATAAAAAGCATCGAAAGAGGTGAAAACCATTATAAATCGGGGCATGTGGAGAGTTTCATTTATGCCGATGGGGAGATTGTCGGTCTTGTCCATGTCCAGGCAAGTTGCAGGGAGCGTGACGTCACATACGAGACGTGAAGTCTTTCTTATATTTTCTCTCTACAGCCTTTAACCGAAAAATTGCACAATAAACGTTCAAACTCTTGACATGAAAAATTATCATTTAAATCCACAAACAACATATGTGTAATCCGGGGCATATAAAGACTGGGACCAGAAGATAATTACTTTCTCCCCTTTGAAACCCATTCAAATTTTTCGATCTCATAGGTCCCATGGGCTCTACCGGAACGGGCGGGACTTCCGCCCGATTGACCAATGGGGAGCCCGGAAGGACGGGGCCGACGGCTTGGAGGGAATTTTAACCACGGGGCGAGCTCTACCAACAACAAAAGATCATGGGATTAATAATAAACATTGAATAGCTCGTTCGATGGACGTATACCATCGTTTCCTTCAATTATCCACGAGAAACCCGTCCGTTTAACGTTATTCCGTATTAATCGTGCATCAAGTTAGCTTTCTTCCCAGTCTATGGGTAAAGATAATGTTGCGATCTGAGACTACGTAGAGGGCGTGTGACGATAACAATGGACCCAAATAAGAAGAGACTGGGACGCCAACTGTGTAAAGCCGTGAAGGATGAGGACCCAAGGTGAAGTATTATGATGCCTTATTGTTTGTCCCCCGACATGTACTCTCTGTACTCACTCTGTGCTTTTATTGTGAGGTTAAATTAAACATCCTTATAACACGGTCTCCACCAAGCCTGAAACGAAGATCTTTTTACCTGACTTTAAACGGTGAATGAATGGCGAGCCATTCATTCACATGTTATAAGGAGGTTCCTTATAACATGTCATGCCATTCAACGGTTTTAATCATTGGAATAGTTTCCTCACTCCTGCACGAAGGGCCCTCCATATGAACATGTAAGCCTTATCTGACTCTTTAATGGTGATCATCTCACAATATTGTTCCTCTAAGGAAAGCTTTCGATCAAAATGCGTTTTTGGTTTTATGAAACAAAAGTGTTGTGACAAAACGCAGATCACCTTTTAGATACTAAATCGTTTCAGAAACGATTTAGTAAAACCGTGCACATATTCACTAAGAAGTAGGAGTTTGAAATGGGACAATCCGGATACAGCAGACACTATTGCAGAACCGACCAACCTCTTTAAATTTGTACCGGCTGCTGCGCGGCGTTGCGCCGAAGGGGTTAACACGCCCCTCTCTGTTCCCTCTGTTTGTCCGGCAGGTCGGTGCAGGCGCTGCTCTCGCAGGGCGCCAGGGCTGACGCGGTGGCCGCCGGGGGCGCGGCGGCGGTGCACCTGGCCGTGGGGAAGGAAACGGAGAAGAGCATCCGCTGCCTGAAGCTGCTTCTCCAGCACGGGGTGGACCCCAACGTCAGGTAGGCACGGTTTTTCGTTGGGTTTCGTTGTTAACTCGCAGTGTTTGTGGTTGATTTGAATGAGACTTCGTGTGGGTGTGGGTGGTGACAGTGATGGTCTGTGTTGTGTTGTGGCTCCAGGTCTTCAGAGGGTCTTACACCCCTCCATGTGGCTGCGCTGTGGGGGTGTTACCAAAACGTCAAGCTGCTGTTGGCCAATGGAGGAAACCCCAATGTCACCGACCAGGTCAGAAAGGGTTTTTTTAGCTGCATGTGAAATACTTCCAATGCGACCAGTCTCGTATTTGTTGCTCTGCATTGGGAAGATGTTTGGTATCATGCTGTACGTTCTTGATCACAGCCTCAGCGGCCGTGTCATTTCTGTGGGCGGAACCAACCTTACCACCGCCTTAATGAATCAACTCGCACAGGTATTGATTTGCTGCTTACATCTGTTGTATCTCCCACCGGGGGCAGGATGGAAACACTCCGGGGCAGTTTGCAGAGCAACAAGACAACCGGAAGTGTGCCCAACTCCTCCAGAGCTACCAGACCCAGTCAGCCGACGGCGAAGAAGACCAGCCCTGCTTCCAATACTGTAAGGAGTTGGATCATGAGCTGGATCTTAAATGAGTTATTTAGCATTAGATGTTTGGACTCGTTTATGTTAAATTACAAAATGAATTGTACTTGGTTTTGATGGTCATTTCATTTGGTTTCAGGGGTCGTTTCTCATCAGAGAAATGAGCAGTCTGATGTTTTTTTCAATGGGAAAAACTAAAAGTCTAAAATTGTTAGGAAAGCCCCTAGAAGGAACGCTGTTGTTCTAGAATTATTGAATCTTATCCATTCTTCATCTCTGTCTCCCCAGCTCTATACTCGGACCAGACGGACGCGTCGAGCTACCCCGACTCGGAGGCCAGCCTCAGCTCGCGCTCCTCCATGATCAGCGACTTTGGCGACGACCCGCTGAGCAGCACCAGACACTCTGCCCTGTTCGACCACCGGGTACCAACCCAACCCACTCCCTGGTGGAGGCAGGGGCCCTCCGACGGGCAGGGGGACTCCAACCCCACCGGGGGCAGGGGTCCGGGCAGAGACTGGAACCAAAACAAAGAGTGTGCGTGCGGCGACGGACCCTCGTTTCTTTCCTGCACCCGCATGTCCACGGTGGGCTGTGTCTCCGCCAGGCCGGTTCCCAAAGAGGACGTTTTTTTTTCGGGGGACGTCACGTGGGCGCCAAACCCCTTGGAGGGCTCGTCGTTCCTGTCGAGCACTCGCATGTCTATGGCGGGACCCCTTCCTCCCTATAATAATGTTGAGGCTCCGTTCCAATGGGGGGGTTCACACCCTCCAGGGCTTGAGGGCAGAATTTCGGCCATAAACGGAGACGCTCCGACGGTCGCTGTCGCCGGCCCCTCCAGGCGAGCGAGCCGCAAGAGCGTCAGCTTCCGCGAGGGGGCCGAATATTTCCCTGTTTTCAGGCCGGACTCCCCTGAGCCTGCGGTGGACACGGTGCCCTTTGACTCCTCCCAGGACACCGACTTTTTGAGCTCTGAGCGCCTGTTGACCGTCTTGCACCGGCAGGGCATCGACGTGACCTCGCCTGACCACGTGCACGTGTTTGACTGGGACTGCACTGAAAACACAGAGGGGGACATGGAGAAAACAGTGATGAGTAACCTACATTCGGCAGGGGGCGAGGAGACAGACGACGAGGATGAGGAGGAGGAGGAGAGGGAGGAGGTGGAGGTCGGACGTCAGACCCAGGCGGCGGCACAGCGCCCCGGTGGCGTCGCAGGCGGCGGCGGCGGCGGCAGCAGCAGTGGGAGTCACTACAGCAGCTGTGACAGCGACCATTACACGACCGCCCACTACACCACGGCCCACGGAGGCCTCGGACCATCCGGCCGTTCCGCTTCCTCTGAGGAGGAAGCGAGGGAGGGAGCGCCGAAACAGGAGGCGGAGTCAAAGCCGGACAGATCAGAGGAAGTACCAGCCCAGGTGGGCAAACCCAGCCGGTCCGACCCACCGCCTGCCGCTGCCTCTGAACCCGAACCCCCTCGGGACGTTTCAGACCAGGCGCTCAATGCCCCAAATGAGGGTGCCGGCGATATTGGCGATGAAGGTACTGCCCGAGCCCGCCGCAGTCCCGTCGCCCAAGCGGCCGGGGCCCCCCCGGGGGACCCCGACACCCCCTTCACCCCGAGCCCGTTCGTGACGGGCCGGACCCGGTCCAGGCTGCGCCGTACCCTGGAGAGCCTCTCCTCGGACGTGTCCCTCTTCGAGGCGACGCTGCCCACGCCGGTCAGAACCGGCCGCAAGGCGCCCCGGCCACAGGGCGATGGCGACGCGCTCCGCCACGCCCGGCCGAGGGGCGACAGCAGCAGGGATCTCTCGGGGAGCTTCTTGACCTCTGACCCCCGGGCGTCGCGGTCCAGCTCGGGGACGAGCGACAGCCAGGCGGACACCTTCCTCCTCCCCCGGGCCGCGGCTGACCCGTCCCAGAGTTGTCCCGACACCCTCATTCTGGAGAGGCAACCGGGCGCGCCGGGCCTCCACTGGGAGGACGGCCTCGAGTCCTACGCGCCGAAGGTGGTGTGTCACGATGTCGGAGAAGAGGAGGAGGAGGAGGAGCCGCTGGCCGACGACCGGACGAGCGCCGGCGCGGCGGATCGGCGGCGGGAAGTCCCGGGGAGCGGAGGGAGGCCCTGGATCACGGAGGGCAGCGACTCCGAGGGCGACCCCAGCGCCCACCCCTCTCCGTCAGGCTCGTCGTCCGCCAGCTCTTGCTACTTCTCCCCGAGGGGGCCCCGGGAGGGCTCCTCCGACACCCCTGTCACCCCGGGCACCACGGGCTGCACCCCCAGGTTCAGCATGAGCCGGCTGTCCCTGGGCCTCCGTCGGTCTCAGGGCCACCTGGCCCCCGACCACCACCCCCAGGGCTACACCCCCGGGGGGCGGCCCGCGGCCCCGCCCCCGGAGGAGCCCGTGGAGTACCTCTACACGGACACGGAGCAGGGCCACGAGCTGATCGAGACGCACATCCCCCCCGGGGCCAACGCCTCCCTGTCTAGCAGCAGCCTGAGCGGTAGCGGCGGCGGGGAGCCCGGGCCTGAGGAGACGCTGGTGTACGACTGGAGGTCCCTGAGGGCCGACGTGTTGGGGGCCAAGGGGGGCAAGGAGAACCAGGCGCCGCGGAGGAGGAGGGGGGAGGAGAAGGAGGCGGAGGAGGCGGCGGCGCAGCTGCAGAAGAAGAAAGAGGAGGAGGAGGCGGCGAAGGAGGAGGAGAGGAAGAAGAAGAGAGAGGAGGAGGCGAAGGGTGGCAGAGCGTTGCCGGACACCCTGGGGATAACGGACAAGGAGCTGAGGCGCCGCCTGGTGGCGCTGGGGGAGAGCCCGGGGCCCATCAGCACGCGGACCCGGCCCGTGTACATGAAGAGGCTCAGTCGCCTCGCCCTGGAATCGAACTCGCGGGCGAAGCCGCCGCCGCAGCAGCAGCTCGAGCAGCCGGACCGCGCACACACAGGTAAAGAAGAGGTTTTCAATCGACACGGATCAAGCTAAGATAGGAGGTCTGGCAGGTGATTTGCAAATAGAGTACTAAAGTGGCACGTCCCGTTTCCATAGCAACCGACTTTCGGTTCTGCTCAAACCAAACGAGCAAGGGCCGCACGAACGTTTTATAGAAAATGAACGATTTTTTTTGGCGAATTGATTCGCGAGTTTGCTTTACCAATGATGTAAGTAATATTGAGAATAGATTGTCTTCATAAAAAAAAAAAAAAAAAAACTAAAGTAACGTCGGCTAACTCTTCCTTTGAATACCCCGGGGGAATACATGAAATCCTCGACATGTTTCGATTGGTAGTGATTTTCACCTCTTGAAATTGATTTCTTTTCACAACACATGGCAGCAATGGAGAACGCCGTCGCTCGTTCGGTTGTTTAGAACTTGAAATCCGGTTGTCAGGACAACGTGACGTTTTCACTTTAGTACTCTATAGTATAATACCTATAGTACAATAGGTTACATTTCAAAATGATCAAATAGTCAAATAACGTAAATAAATAAAAACAAGGCTAAGTAAGTAAAGGCTATGAGACCAGTCACACATTGCATTCTTTCGTTTTCTTGGAATATACTGGAATATAACTGTTTGTCAACGTCTATGAAAGTGTTACGGCCATTGAGTCTGTCGTGCATGAAGGCTATACCAATACAATATAATTCCTATACATTAAACTGAGTAACACCCCTGCTCTGTGGCTCCGTCGTGGCCCTGGCTCAGACTCACGCTACAGTGTGGAGCTAGGCAGAGCCCTGAGGACCTTTGACCTCCCCGACTGCCACGCGGCCGAGATGGACCTCTGCCAGCAGTTCGACCAACCCGACCAGAACAAGAAGTGGAGGGAGGGGGTCATCAAGTCCAGCTTCAACTACCTACTGCTGGACCCCCGGTCAGACACCCGCTGTCCCTCAGGGCCTCCACAGCGCCCCCATAGGGCACTACTCTGTTCAGTCATCGTGTTAAACCCGCCCCATATTAGATCAACGGATTTGATTGGCCGGACACCCGGCTGTTTTTAAAAGCAACAGTGGTGACCCGATTTATGTATTTAATATGACTAAAATAGTTTATTGAGAGTCATCTCATACAAATACAAAGAGTATGCGGTATATTATAAAAAATGAACAATGGAGTCGTAAGGGAGTTCGACTCCTAAAATCCATTTGGGTTGGAACTTCAATTTCAACGTCTACTCCTAGGCATACTTAAGCTACTTCTATTTTTAACTAATTTCATATTTCTATCGTAAGCTGCTGAATTAAGATTATAACTCGCAACAGTTGAGGTAACCAAGGTTAGATCGATGACTCTAAAACCCTCAAACCGGAAGCGTCCAGCTCTCCCTCAATGTGTGAAACGATGGAGCGTGTCACCCCCGGCATCCTCTTAATGAATGTGTGTGTTCCGGGGGCGTCCTTCCAGGGTGACGAAGAACCTGCCGTTCCGCAGCCGCGGCATGTCGCCCCAGGAGTGCTTCCACACCTTCGTGCACGCTGTGTTCTACGTGGGGAAGGGCAAGCGCTCGCGGCCCTACAGCCACCTGTACGAAGCCCTGGAGTACTTCAAGGGGGACAAGACCTCCAAGGTACCGCCCGTCCGCACCATGGAAATCCAATACAGCATTCGTTTACTCCCTATGTGAACTGAAAAACGCATAGCAGATAATTACGAGCAGTTGAACAAGGGGTGGGAATACATAAGCTTTGACTTCCTCTCACTCCTTTCTCGGACACAGACACTACATTTATTTTATAAATATTGTTTATGACACTTTATAATTATTGTTGTTTTGTGTTATGTGTATTTTTTTATGATGTGTCATACTTGCTTTTCTTATTTATTAACTTATTTTTGTTCGAAATAAAGACGAAATGAATGAATAAATATGTTTTACTCCATATATGCAATGTTAGTGCAGTAGAGGTAAAGTGACAGACCAATTTCCCGTTGCAATGGTGTCAATATTTACATTTACATTTAAATTTAGGGCATTTAGCAAAGGCTTTTATCCAAAGCGACTTACAATAAGTACATTTGCCAGAAGAAAGAGAAGCGATATATCGCTGTGGGTACAGTAAGGATGCTCATAGAAACAAGTGCCAAGCACTTACAATCACTAGGTTAACCCATTCCCCGTATACAACAAAGATAGCTGATAAGATGTCCATTGCATTGGTGTCACTGGCTGTCAACGTTTCTGTGAATACTTAAATTCAACGAGAAATCAAAGTAAGCTAGTTAGAGGTTTAATAATGTGTTTTTCCCAATTGGTCTAAAATACTAAATAATAGTTTAATAAAAACAGTGTACAAAGGGATCGTTGCAATGCATACTAATAACAATGTCACATTCCTCTTGTGTCAAACCTCGTCCCGGTCCCTCCCCTTCAGAAACTGTGCTCCAAGGTGCAGCACATCCTGGAGGTGTGGCGCGAGGGCCAGGGTGTCGTCTCCCTGCACTGCTTCCAGAACGTCATCCCCGTGGAGGCCTTCACCCGCGAGGCCTGCATGGTGGACGCAATCGGTCGGTGTGCGCGCGTGCAACGAGGCGCTTTACGACGTTTGATTCATCCAATTAAGGGGTGGTATTGTACCCCCAGGTGTGAGTGTGATTAGCAAGCCGAAAATTGGCCCTTTCCTGTGTTTTTGGTGACACCACAAGTGGGCGTGTCCAACTAGATGTAGTGTGGTGGATGGATCAGTCGACCGGCGTACCCAGCGGACTCCAGCAAACGGTCCCGATCCAGCCAGCATGTATCGAGGACGGTGGACACGCCCACTTGTGATGTCACTAAGGCACAGGGTAGAGCGGTTTTGCAAACGGCTTGTAATGGCTAAGCGCACCTGGTGGTATAATATCACCCCGTTAGGAAGGCGCTTTCCAGTCGAATCCCCTTCATGTGGAGGGAGAGCCGCCGATGGCACCGAGAAGAGCGGTTGTTGTCAGCCCTTTTGTTCCGTGCTGGGCCTTGGGGATGGAACCCAGTACCTTTTTAGTCCGGGGAACACACCCTAGCCACACCCCTACCGCCCACATTACGTTATATTGCACGCTAGCTACGCCAACCCAAGCAAAGGAGCTTCTAAAGCAGCGGCGACATAAAGGCAAAAATATAAAGCGTTATTAGAGTGTGCCATGTGTTATTTTAGCCGTTTCTGTGCCAACTATGAATGCCTTGACATTGTTGTACCTGTGAGGCGCTATAGCTAACTAGCTAACCAAAGTCTCCTCCTATGACCTTGCAGGGCTGAAGATGCTGACAAATAGGAAGCGAGGGGACTACTACGGCGTGGTCTCGACTTGGCAGGCCAGGAAGAGGCGGGAGCTCGGTGTGCACCTGCTCTACCGGGCCATGCAGATCTTCCTGGCAGAGGGAGAGAGGCAGCTGCGGCCTGCAGACATCAGACAGTAGCACCCCCTACTGGATGGAGGGTGAATTACGAACACTTTCTGATTCAGGTTAAAGGCGACATCTCATACCACCAGGTGTGAGTGGGATTAGCCTTACACACCTGGTGGTATAATATGTCTTCTTTTAAAAAGAAAACAGTTTTGTCACACAGGGAAATGTAAGTATTTTATGTAAGGCAAGCTGTCCACTGAGTTCTTGTTTCCTTCATGTTTGATTTATCGTTGTGGTTGAACTTTTTGACGCTGCGGTCCTTTTAGCAAGGCCACACTTTTCATGAAATGTATTTAGCAACACTAACAGCACCCCTACTGCTTCTTTCACTCCTGCTACTACCCCAATACCAAAACATATCAAGTTCTCCTTATCAAGGCCTTTGCATGCCAACCGACTGAAGACTTTGGTCAAGAAAGGAGCGTTTAAATCTCCTTGGACTCAAAGATCTTTCAAAATGACTAATTTGCAAATGCTGGAACGGCCAGTCATGACATGAAACAAACTGAATAAGACGGATCAAGCAATGCTCGGGTCGTACCATAAGACCGCACCGCTAACGGCCGGTTCAACTGGATCCGTTGTTGTCATAGACATACAGGGTGGCCACATGCTACTTTGTAATACTCTGATGCCTAATGTCTCGGAAAATGACTTTCCAAATAGAGTGTGACTGTGCGAGGGTCTGGCTTGCTGAAAAACCGGAAGCCATTTGTTTTTTATCGCCTTGTAGCAGGACTTAGCAGGGGAAACCAAAAGTGTCTGCATGATTGTAGCCGTGGTTGGTTGGATATTGAATGGCATTGTGATTCAGTATCTGACAGTGCTGGATGCATTGGTCCCTTCTAATAGATTTAGATGGGGAACATGCAGAGGCTAAATTGATGTTGATGTGAGTATACATACTTCATACCGTTTCAAAACCCGCAGCTAAGCACTCAAGGTCATTTTGTAATTTTGTTAGTTTTGGCTAAGGTCGTTGACCTTAGTGTGTCCAGTAAAAACAATGAATCAATGTTTTTTATTACACAGCTATGACGTCTTTTATATTTCAGGCTTTTTTCTTAATTTCGTGATCTGAATGATTTTGTTGCATCATTTGTAGAAATGCTTTATTGACAATGCATTGTTTGGATGGATGCCGTGATTGTTTGAGTTACTAATACTAACAATGTTTCATGTATCCCCTTTTAACCTCTTGACCTCAGGTTTGTGAATTATGGAGTACCACTACTGGAATCGATCGTCTGTGCTTTTTGCCCATGAGGTTGATCAATGTTGTATGTATTAGGATAATATTTTGACATGGTTATTGATTTGCATGGTCGATTTTGTATGGTCATTTGAATTATTTGTTTTATTGTTTGGTAAAAAATATGTTCAGCTCTGGTTCATTTCCTCTTGAATGAACAGCTTTAAATTGGATTGATGTGCAGCTATGAAAATCTGAAAAAAATCAAGCCCAAACAGTGTATGATTTCTCATATCCCGTCCTTTGTGTCCCTCTAGTGGACATAATAAATGTTGAACCTTACCCAGCGGCTCGCGTTTGCATTTCATTCGTCTTGACGAGCCCATCGATAGAGACCAGTTCACTATCGTGTACTCGGGAGAAACGCGTTGCACTTTTGTATTAAAGGTAATGATATAACGGTTTAAAGAAAAACACAATATTGATAAATCCATTTTATAATCATGAGAGATTAGCTGTCATCAACGTGTAAGTCATCATTTGCACTTAGGGGTACATGTTTTTCTACTCTGCTCCTCAGGCTCAGTTGACCTTACAGTGCCTTAATTCAATGCAACACGAAAGACTATTATTTATCTGGAAAAATCTCTTAAGATAGAATTGTGTCTGTTTATATAATGGTAAAGTGTAAACGTTGAGAAGTATTCAAAAATAACTCTTGAATTGCACTACAGATAAGCACAAATCACTATACACCATTGCGTTTAGTGGAGTGTGATTTATATATAAGACTAAATGAGTGTAACCAGCTCAGTTTAATATTAACCCTGTATTGGCTGACCCCTTCTCTTTATGAAGATAATTGGGCTCTGCAGTTTTATTATCACCAACTGTACAGTGAATTATTAACTACATGCAAATCAGTGCTTGCCTAATGCCTAATTTTCACTTCCTGCTTATAGATGTTCAGTTTCATTTTTCATGTGTGTACTTTGCAGGTGGCTAAAACCTGCCTTTACAAATGGGACTAAATATAAGTATTCAGCGTTCATATCCATTACCATCAGGGGGAAGAGAAGACCCATTGCCACATTGTCTAACTAATACATCATAATGATCAGGGTTATGCTACTATCATCCGCTTTTCACAAAGTAATTCATCCACATCCAAGTGTCCTATGCACTTATCGGGCTCACCTATAGAAACCCGTTTGATTAAAATTTAAGGAAAACAAATTGTCTATTAATTAGCAAATTAATAGGAAAGTTTTAACACCCCCAATGCTTCTAGGTTCCATCAACAATAAAAAAAACGCAATTAAATCAGGAGTGATTGCTAAAACAATGTGGTAAAGTTCACGGTGAACTAGGCTACCGGTTTCACAGTTAGACAGATGTGATGGGGAATGTAATTGCAGTTTCTTATTGATGGGCTGGGCCGCTCTGCCGCCATACACAGACAAAAGCTATTAGGCTAATTGTTGCAGACACTATGCTGTGTAAGTGATACCAATTGCATAGCTCACAGGCATCCTGAAAAGAGACATTCAGTCCCATTATTCATCACCTCACGATTTTAATCGATGGTTTGGCTTTTGAATGTGCACCGAATAAGTGAACCAACGACAATGAGAACACACATAATCATCAGTTGTCAGATTATTTTTATTTTTGAAATTGCAGAACGGGTTGAAATGCAGGGGTGATGGTGTGATGAGTTAAAATAAACATTGCTAAGAATTGGAAGTAATCAAAGAATGATTGAACAAATATACTTACCAGCTTGATGGTCCATTTACAATCATATCTTTTTGAAAAAGCTATGTTTAGCTTTTTCAATGATCACTAATGTAATATAGAAACCCTGGCTTCTGATTGTCAGAGAAAAAGTACTTCTTTACACACTTTAATATACCTACATATATAACAGAATAAAAAAGTCTGCACTATCATAAAACACACGCAAAAAAATAAAATAAATATACCCCTGCCAATATCCCAGCTAGTAGGATCAAGATGCGTTCTGAATGGTCTTTTCGCCAGGGGGATGGTGGTGGATTTCCTTTTTTTTAATATGCAAATAAATAACATCATCAGCATACGGTGACACTATTCACAGCGACGGGCAGTCCGAGGAGGTCGGGGACACAGTTGCATTCATCGTTCAGTGAGCTTTTCTTCATAGCCAAACCCACCGACAGCAATGAATGTTGATTGTGACCTTTGTTGTGGTTTGGAGGCTGGACCTAGCCTTTCTTTTTATTGTTCTTTAACGTCTTAGCGGAGCACGGGTCGAAAGGGAGGACGCGGTGTGTGTTTCCGTGTGCAAAGCCGGTCAGCAGCCATGTTGGTTTTCCTGCTCCGCGAGGCTGTTTGTGCGAGTGGCCAGTGAATAGGCATTTTTAGCACACATTCTCCTTTTGCAGCATGGAGGGACAAGGGCTGGCCACAGGGTACAATCAACGGTCGATGGTTTTGTGCCAATTTAGTCCCAAACTCACCGACAGCGTTGAATGTTTACTGGGGCGAGCACAGACTTGACGGCGAGCCGCGCTGACAGATGTCTGCTCGGAGACGCATCGGCCAGGCGACTCACTCCGGTCTCACGCACCATTTGAGGGGTCTCTCGCGCTCTCTCTCTTCCTCACTTCATCTCTCTCGCTCTCCCTCGCTTTATATCTCTCTCTCTCTCCCTTGCTTTGTCTTTCCACCCCTCTTTCCCCCCCTCTCCCTCTCTCTCTCTCTCTCTCTCTCCCTCTCTCTCTGATACAGCACTGTCTTTTTTAATTCCTGTATTTGTACAGCATTATTCAAACATATACAGAACAAGTTACCACCTATACCATAAAACATCAGGTAGCATCAGATGTGTTGGAACAAGCAGAAGAATGTCCCTTCCTCCTGCACCTGGTATTCACCACGCTGCACCTGCGAAGGCAAAAGGAAGATGGAGTTCAGATAACAGAAACATGGATGTGTAGATACCTCAGTATGGATGAGGCGAATGAATAATACAAATTTGAGCAAGGCTCGCATTAATTGTGCTAACCACCGCATTGTCGCCGATGCGGGCTGAAATAGCACACGCTGGCCACCGACTACAATTGAACAATTGATTCGACAATGATGACGAAGCCACCCAGTGATTTCTCGTCCGATAAAGGGCGCCAGTCTAATTACTTTAGCTCGCCTTACGGCAAACACCCCCGAAGCCATTACACCACAAGACAACCAACAATAGCCCGACCTGGGACACAAAAACCTCAGGTTCCGTGTATCTCAGAGCAGCAGCAGCAGTTGGAGGGAAAAGTCATCCTGAAACCGCTGACTCATAGCGTCAACGTTTGTTTTTTTGTTTGTTCCGGTACACGGGGTGGCGGTGGCGGTGGTGGTGGTGGTCACACCGACCCAGCGCTAGTCAGCGAACGGCACACGCCGCGTTCAGACTAGAGCAGAAACTCCTAACCCGCCCCACCCCGGGTTCACAGTATGTGCGGTTTCACAAAACGGTGGCAGTTGAAATGACTAAAGGCCTTGTCGAAGACGCTTTACGCAAACTCAGCATGTTTGTGTTCCCGGTTCACTCGGCCAAATCGTTACTCAACAACTGTTACTCACCGTTCAAATGAACAGCCGACATTTAAGTCATGAGAGAGCAGAAGACAAGGGAAACAAGAATTAAACTGGCAATGTGATTTAAAAATAAATCGGGCCACTTTTTTTTTTTTTTTACTATTGAGTCCTATTTAGTTCGCTTTTAACTAAAGCTAATTCCAGGGATTTCAGATGCATATACAGGTAGGGGTAGGAGCATCTTGCTCAAGGATGCCTCCAGGTTAAGCTGTGTGGAGACTGGGAATCAAACCCAGTACCCTGAACGACGAATGGTCCCCTTATTAACATCGACAGCACAAGAAACCTTTTCAGAACCCAGGTACTCAGCGAACACACCAAACCGAGCTCCCCCCCCGAAAAGAGCAGAATAGCCGAGAATGCTGTGTTATTCAGAGCTCAGCGTATAATGCGGACCGGGATTTTGAGACCGCTCTTTGTGAGGCTACTTGAAATCATCGGCGTGTGTCGGTGTAATTGATTGGGCTCTAGAGCAGGAGGTAATAGCTTCCTGCCTCACTTAGGGATGCCGTTTGTGTGCGGGGCAACGTAACCCCGTTGCCATGGTAGCAGGCGATGCCCGAATCGTTGGAACAGCCTTTAAGAAAAATATCTGAAGTTATCTGTTGAAAGCTTCGGAGGCAAAAAAGGAATGTGGATCTTAAAAATAATTTAACCTGTGACCCTTTTGACTGATTCAAGCAGTGACGTCTTGTGGCCTGAAGTTACTATTACATTTATTACATTGATTAAAATCCAATTAATTCGGTAATTGGTTTATACGTGACATGTCTGTTTCAATTAAGTCAGTCACCTTTTTTTGACGTATCTCTGTTATTAGTACCTCGCATTACTTATACAAATCTACCCAATCTCACATAAAAAGGTCAGAGAGTTAGAGTGTCAAAGTTACACTTGAGTAGATTTAATTCTATTTTGCTTTTGTGCACTCAACTCAAAAACCAAAAGCAACCAAGAAATGACTCAAACTAAATAAATATATGAAAAGCACAGTTGTTGCTGGAAGGCACCACCCTTAGCAGGGCCCTCGCCATGGTAACGTGATTTGAGTGACAGCATTGGAACGGACAGAACGGGAGCGAGGCAGAGCGCGGCTCTCTAAAAGGTCTTCTGTGGCCCGCAGGATGAGCCTGACAGTGGGGCGAGAGACATCACATGAGGGGGATGGAGCGAGAGAGCGAGATAGGGTCACGAGAGAGAGAGAGAGAGAGAGAGAGAGAGAGAGAGAGAGAGACACACACACACACACAGAACGCTAGGTTAATAACAGCGAGATAACCACGAGAAAGAGAGAAAAATAGAACAAAGAAAAAGAGTAAGAAGGTGTAAGAACGCAAGACAACGAAAAAAAGAACTAGTAAGAAAGAGAGAACCACAGGGAGGAGGAGCAAGGCCGAGAGACAGACCGAGAAAACGAAAGACGGAGAGGGCGAGCGAGAGAGATATAAAGAGAGGGAGAACAGAGAAGGAGAGGGCGAGAGGCCCCCCGAGCTGACAATGTGGCCCTAATCTGAATGACAGGGGCCTACAGCACAGCTGCAGGGACGATGGGGAGTGATTAGAGGGGGAGGAAGAGGAGCCGGGGCGGAGGAAGAAGAGGTGGGAAGGAAGAGGAGAAGAGGAAGGACTGTTGGGGGGTGGGGGGGGCTGTCCTTTCCTTCAAACATGCTCGCCTTAATGGCATGGACAGCTGTGACATTTAGCCACTGAATCATTTGAAGATAAGGAAATGGGAGGGGGGTAGTGCAGGGTCTTTCTGGATTGTTGAAGTTTCAAATGGTATCGTTCGAAGGGAACTTTAATGAAATATGTAGTATGACAATGATATGGTACTGCATTATCAGCGACGCCATGAGTATATATATTCAATCAATTGAGGAGCCGTTAAACTAGGGGATGGAGGGGGGTCACACTGTTGGATCCAGATTGAAATAGAACTATCATGCTTTGGTTCATGGGTGGAAGACAAGCACGGAGTTCCCTCTGCCAGTCCCTCGGATAACACGCTTGATGCTGAACACACCTTCCATTGAGTTAAAACACTGGCACTATGTCCTCAGGCAGCGCCGAGCTATCCTAGGCTATCCAATTTTCTATTTGGCACCTACTGTACGGCTACCGTGACAGGAATGCACTCTCTCAACTGCATTATCTCCCTTTACCTTCCAACGTCTGTGTGTGTGCGTGTGCGCGCCTGTGTGTGTGTGTGTGTGTGTGTGTGTGTGTGTGTGTGCTCTGCCTGCAGGTTCAGTCTAGTCCAGTCCAACTCCTGCCTGCCTGTCTGCTGATATCATAGCCAGACATGATTGGTTTAGGGGGCCTACTTAATGCTCACCTGCTCCCAGCTCTGAGTGTGTGTGTGTGTGTGTGTGTGTGAGAGAGAGAGAGAGAGAGAGAGAGAGAGAATGTGTGTGTGTGTGTGTGAGAGAGAGAGAGAGAGAGAATGTGTGTGTGTGTGAGAGAGTGATAGAGAGAGAGAGAGAGAGAGAGAGAGAGATAGAGAGAGAATGTGTGTGTGTGTGTGTGTGTGTGT
Source organism: Pollachius pollachius (assembly GCF_949987615.1). Lineage (NCBI taxonomy): Eukaryota > Metazoa > Chordata > Actinopteri > Gadiformes > Gadidae > Pollachius > Pollachius pollachius. Next base: position 4,389,566 of record NC_136940.1, read on the forward strand.
GTGTGTGTGTGTGTGTGTGTGTGTGTGTGGTGGATGCTTATGTTTCTGCAAAGCTGAAAGGATGTCCTCCTATGACTCATGCCCTGAGAGTATATGTGCGCGCATACACACACACACACACACACACACACGCTTGCGCCACATTGCTATGATATTTGTAGAGACGAATGCTATTTGAATGATAGGCCTGACTCAATAGGCAATTGTGAAAAAAAACAACGCACAGGGGAAGTTAAATCAACAATAAATGTCACATCACATTTAAATTGATATGACACATCCTTTACATCTAGTTTTAAGAGGTAATATTACCAAACGAGCTGGATGTGTAAGACATCATAATTATAACTTGGGTGTAACCGCTAGTATTGTTTGCACAACTCAATGTCAGCACCTGACACCGCTGCAGTCTGCAGTGGGATTTAATTAGCGCCAGACACACGGTGAATATGTTCCCTTGTAGCGACACCATGCCGCTTAGAAGTGTGTGTGCGTTCACCAAACGATACACTGTGTGCTCCCATTATGATTGTTATTCAATCTGCATGTTGTTGTGTTACTGATAGATAAGGACTGACATGTTCTGACAACAAGAACACACACACACACACACACACACTGCTAGAGTTTGGGGGTCAAACTACAGCTACAGGGGTCCCCAGCCAAACCTGTTGGCAGGCCGACAGAACGGATATTCACAGGCACTGATTGGGTCTGACAGGACCCACCCACAGGCGCGCACACACACACACACACACACACACACACACACACACACACACACACACACACACACACACACACACACACACACACACACACACACACACACACACACACACACACACACACACACACAAACACACACACACACACACCAGAATCTATACTGCTTTGAAAAACAAAACTCATAGGGCAGCCTGTTATCCACACACAGTATTCCTTTCTAACATTTAAAATAAATACTTTGAGCATATTCAGTAGTACTTTCTACTAAATATGTTTCAAACAAATGGATAATCTCGACGTGTCATTATTTTAAAGGAGAAATTATAAACTAGTGTTTTCAGTTGGACTATAATTGAGTTCCTCCGCAAAAAAAAAGAAAAAGAAGAAGTCCTCTATTTCTTTCACTGGGATCAAATGCTTGAATCAGCTACAATGGAGCAGGAAATTGGAAAAAAATTACAAAACCCTGCAGCGATTGAGATGGAGAGTTTGGAAACTGGCAGTTGAGTGACAGTGAGACAGCTGCACGGCTGGGTGTTGCCAAGCAGCCACAGGAATAAAGGCAGCCAATCAAGAAAAGGTGAGCAAGAGGTGGAGGAAGGCCAATAGACTGTAGAAAGATGGCTCGGATTTGACTGAGAGTATTTCTGCCTCTCGCCCAGTCTGGTGGATACTGGAGAACGCAGCCTGTAAACGACTGTAGGGGGCTAAAATAATAACCCTCACCCCTCCCTCCCCTCCACATAATGACTCCCCCCCCCCCGTTTGGTTCCTAGCGCCAATGCTAAACGGTAACATCAATAGAAAGGGCCATTAGCAGCCAGTAACCCCCCCCCCCCCATCTGTGGCTGAGGAGCGCTTTCGAAAGCCAGTTAGTGTGTAGCATCGTCCTCTGCTCCCCTCCACACCCACACACCCACGCACGCACGCACACACGCACACACAAACAGTATTTTCGAGTGATAGTTGGCTTCCACAAAAAGCCCTGCATTGGGTGTCTGCAACAAGGCTACCTGGCTGGGGAAATTAATTTTGAATGTTTCCATTTTAAGGCAGCCCTGAAGTTTGGCGCATGCTCATGTAAAAACCTTCAGCGGCAAGCCAATGAAGACCTCCCTGAGCAGGAAGCCAATCGGGTGTCAATAGCTTGCTGAAGGGCACTTTTCACACCTGACCAGAAATATAGTAGTTAGACATACCTTCTTTTAAACATAAATCAGACGCTGAGTAAGGGCAGAGGGTGTTCTAGCCTCGAGTCGGAGGGCAAACAGGTTTTAAATCCTACTAAGAGCTTCCCTTAATGCCCCGGCGATAACATGGTATCACGGCGGTTATCGGCTGTTGTTGTAATTATCTCCAGCGCTGAGGACACAGCCCAACGCCAGGGAATAACGCCGGGCATTTTTCACAACGAGAATGCAGAGGTCATTAGTAGACCCAGGTGGAACAACCCCAAAACAAACACAAATTATCACTGACCTTTTTACAATGATTGAGTAAATAAGTATAAACTGCGCCCTGTCTGAATTTCGGTTTCGGTGAAACACAGACAAATACAAACAATTGAGAATAACAAGCCGACTCCGAGACAGTTATTATCATTATCCTGCTCACCCCATACTTAACCTGGGCCATGACGTCTGTGTGCACAGTGCCTCGGAGAGATAGCAAATTATGGGCCAGACTAATGCATATAATACATCAGTCACCCTCCCCTGCCCTCCCTAGTTATCTGAATATCGTAACCTCACCCCCCCCCCCCCCATCTCCAATGGACCCGTAAATGAGAAACATACATAAACACTGAAGAGAGAGAGAGAGAGAGAGAGAGAGAGAGAGAGGGAGAGAAAGAGAGAGAGAGAGAGAGAGAGAAAGAGAGAGAGACTACATGAACACTGTTATCATAATATACCACTATAATGTGGCTCAGTGGTCTTCTTACCGTAATGCTTGTGCATGTGTGTGTGTATCTTTTGGCAGGCTGGTTGAAGACCGCAGACAGACGCAGCGCCCCGTGTGTGTGTGTGTGTGTGTGTGCCTGTGTCTCTCGACTCTTTCATGTCTGGACCTGGGTAAAAAACAAACAGAAGAAGAAGAGAGGAGGGGGGTTCAATGCAGTGTTTATTTCACCAAAGCCTGTTATTACAATAGTCGTACACACAGTGGCACAGAGATCCACAAACACACGCACACACGCATACACACAAAGAGGACGCACCCAGATTCTCAAATAACCCAACTTTTTGTGTGACATTTACCTTTGTCTTTGAACTGTCAGACACGCACACCTTGTGTTTAAACAAGACTTTCTTTTCAGTGTGTGTGTGACCACACACACACATACACGACACACACCCACAGCCACCTCTGAATTTGATGTTTTTGAGCATTTTCGTACACACACGCACCGACACACACACACCCTGTGTGGTCTGGAGAAAACATTTGCAAGCTACCTCGCTATGTGTACATTAACGTCCCATTGCGCTCGGAAAAAAAGACAATTACATTGTGGAGGAGTGGCTTCAAAAAAAGAACGAACGTTTCCACTGAAGGTAGAAACACACGTCCTGCCTTTGAAGCGATGTCCCCGCGGTACACCTTGTCTGTGCCCGCCTGAGACGCATCGCTTTGTACCCTGTGCTATTCTGCCTGCTCAAATGTGTTTTGATTCAGTAAAGCAAGAACATAATTTTCCTTTGCCAAAATAACTGCGCTGGAAAGCGAATGCATTATTGATGGTGTGCGGAACACCCGATGTATAGGGGAGTTATACGTATTTATTTATATATATATAAATCATCAAAGGAATCCCTTTCTGCCGCTCGCCGCTAGATGATCCTGATTTGCATAAATCTAACTAGGTTACTCCAGCGCTGCTATTCTGCATGTTGAATTTGTACACATAGTATGTGTAGTGGTAAATTTGAAGCATTCAGAAAAACTTAGACAAACGTTCCAAAAGTGATCTTTAGATTTCAAAATAAAAGCACAGCACCCTTTCCGCTGATGTTTCTCCTCTGCTGATGTGTTTCATTATCCTCTGTTAAACAACAAAAACAGCAGTCTTCCTCATATCCAGGGACTAGCCATGGCCATAGGGTAGGGATAGTAATCAGCAACAAGTTACGGGCACTTCTGAGGTTGCATCCCCCTCCCTCCCGAATACGTCGTCTGACGCTTTAGCTTTATTTCCCCTGCTGTGGGGGGCACGACTGGAGGGGGTCGCAATTTAAAGCAGCCATTAGGTTCCAGGGATCCCTTTATTTTTCAAAGCATGCCCCCAGTGACATTTCCCTGGGTTTAATAACTTTGTGGTCCTTTGCAGACACTTTAAATTCGATCTGGCCCTATCAGCCTATATCTCACCGTACACACGCCAACAGGCCTGGCTTATTTTGATGGAGGATATCCGAGGGGTCTCCGTGTGATGTGTTTACGGCCTTGATTTATGTTGGCCTACTTAAGAGATATCTTCTTATTTTGACTGATGGTATCTACGGGGCCCGGTCGTGATTAGTATCACAGCCAGGGTTCGTTTTTTAAACTGTCTTTACGTAAAAGAACCAATGTTTGGTCTGGGCAGAATAAATGGGCCATTGGATTCATGGGGGGTTCCAGGGAGACCAGACGTACGGCAAAGTCACAAGACACTCAGTCAGACATGTGTAAAAGAAAAAAAAGAAGGGGGGGGAAAAACAACAAAGTGCTGTAGTAAATTACAGTCTTTGAACCACACTCTCGTACCTCCAAATTCCTCTCGGAGAACAATGAGCGACCTTGGCCGGATTTAAAATTGCCGCCATTGTTTCCACTTCACTTTGATGTTAAATACGCTGAAATGGGCCAGTACCAGCCAAACGGCTCGCCGCAGCGGAAGGAGAGACCAAGCCTTTCATTCCAGCTATTCTTCTCTCTCTCTCTTCTCGCTTAGTCTCTCTCTCTCTCTCTTCTCGCTCAGTCTCTCTCTCGCTCTCTCTCAATCTATCTTTGGCTGCCTTTCCTCTGCATTGTGGAATGATGTGTTGTTTCTGCCTTCTCCATCTCCAACCGTGTTATCAATATTTCCTCAGACTATTTCCACCCCGATTCATCTCTCTTTCTTCCGTCTGTTTCTCTGATGAATTCTCGTTTCCTCTCTCCCTCGTTTCGTTCACTTTCCTGCCTCAATCTTCCCCTTATCGCTCTCTCACCTACCTCCGTATTTCATTGGCCTCACCCTCCGTCACCTGTAGCCACCGGCCTCTCTCTCTCTCCCTGCCATCTCTTCTCCATACACTTCTAATGTCTCTCATTTCCCTTTTACCGTTATCGCTTCACGATACTCTTTATATCTCTTACGCACTGTCTCTCAGTTATCTCTTCTCCATACTCTACCCATCTCCCTTCTTGAATTATCTCTTCTCCATACTGCGCCTTTGTCTCTCATTTTCTCTCTCTCTCTGCTCCAGTGGTCATGCTAGCGTGGGGGGCTAGGCAGGGGAAACTTCCGCCATTAAAGATGGCATCATGGAGTGGCCGACTGATTCTCACATTTGCGTATCTTTCTGCGTCGCCCGACATAGTAAACCCAAAAAATAAAGAAACAACAGGATCACCCATGCAATTACGCCCACCCCTCCTTCAGAACTAAAGAACAATTAAAGGCTGTGGGCTCTTCCTGCTGGCTCACACAGCTCTATTCCACAAACGGGGAAGAACCAAGTCGCAAATTAACCGAGGGGGAGTCCGGGATACTTGGAACAATCACAGCGTGCTTGCGCGTTAATGCGAAGAAAAAATAATTGTATTAATCAGGACTTCTTAATGCTTGAGTACCAGCTCTGGAAGTGGCATTAAAAGGCTTTTGTAAATTGGCGAGTTGTTTCCTTTTTAAGAGCGCGTTGAAGCCGCCTTCGTCTCAAGGAGATCCTCTCTGTTTGACTTGTGGTTTGTTCCATTGTTTAAGCTGGTGAGTCGTTGATAATTAATAGCAGCTCTTCAAGTTTATGTCTCCCTAAACAAAAAGGAATAACGGCCGAGTAGAAGTGCATACATTGACGTTTTATTTGTGCCCAATAAAAACAGAAAAGGCCATTTACCAGTTTTATGTAAAACATATGTAGAATCTGGCTCCGGCAGAAAGCTGCAGCTAGTGATTTCCAACACTGTGTATGCCAGACTGTTCAACATTAAATGAACATGGAATGTACCTTGCCAGATCCGTTCCCTTTGAGGACACCAGGCGATACATATTTTATGTACGCATGGGAGACGGAAATGTGTAAATTCGGCTTTGATCTGGCGGGTCTATCCCTCACCCAGCAGGCCGTGTCCAAACCAAACTCCAAACCGGCAAGCAGAGCAAAGTCTCAGAAAAACAAAATGGACGAACGGAAGGGAAACGCCACAAGAGAAGCTTCTCATTCATCCTTCCGAGGCTTTGTGTGTTTGGGAGATGCACCCATGGCTTTTGACAACGGGCCAAGATGTGTGCATTTCTTTTTACCAACGCATGTCTGGTTGAAATAAGAATATAAAACCAGCAGAGACACGCAGAGAAGGACCACCCAAAGCATTATCCACCGCACCCGACCCCCCCGTCACAACCACCATCACCACCACACCCCTACTAAACGTCACACATCCTAATTGTCTCCATCCTTTGGGTGTGAAACCAGCCCTCCCCACCTCCCACGCGCCGACCTCAAATCCCCAGCAGAGGAATCCAAGATCTGGCTGGCGCCATTTTGTTTGTGGTGCTGCCTTTCTCGACAGTTGACGAAGAACGCCTTGTTCATTCTTATACGATGAAAGATAGGAAAAAGATGAATCGGTACACAAAAACTAAAGACAGGAAGTTGAGACTGAATGAGTCGTTCAAGAAAGAACCGGTAATAAAGCACTACGCCAAAATACGAGCCGCCAGAAAAGGTAGGATGTTGGGTTGAAGGACATGGCAGACAAAAGACACACACACACACACGCACACACACACGCACTCACACACTGACAATTGTGTGTGTGTGTTCAGTGGTTGTTGTGACTGGACTTGCTTCTTTTGATGTTATTTTTCAAGCAGGCAATGTGACGGGCACAAATGTGACAGAAAGAGAGAGAGGAAGAGAGAGATAGGGAGAGAGAGAGAGAGAGAGAATGAGAGAGAGAGAGAGAGAGAGAGAGACCTATAAACATCAAGACACTGCAGAGGCAGGACCCCAGCAACTCGTCTGCTAGCAGACGAGTCTCGCCAGGCGGCTTTGATGTTTTTCACTTTTCTGTCCATTTTTTTCCCCTTCTTCCTCTCAAGTCAAACCGCTATGATGTTTAGCTCAGCAATGAGATTCCACCGTGCTAAAAGAGGGCGGACGGCTGGCGAAATAACCGACAAAGAAACTTAAACAAAGAACAAGAGCTATTAAAAAAAAGAACAAGGAAACCTAATAAAAAACGAGAGAGAATGTCTTCTCCCTGCCCCCCCCCCCTCTTCCTTCCATCTTCTTTCTTCCATTTTGGTTAGCTATGCTAACCTCTGAGGCTGGGAGACTGGGTCTTAATCCCTCTTTTTTTCCTGCTGGGGTTTAGCAGCGATGCTATCGCAGGCCATTCGTTTAAAGTGGGGAGGCTAACGACCCTGGGCCAGCGCTAGACGCCTTGGGGTCGGAGGGGGGGGGGAGACTGTGAGTAATCTCATATATTCTAGCGGTTTGGGGGTCGAGAGGCGATGGGGGAGGGAGGGGGGGCGGGATGGAGGAGAGCCATAATAAGGAAAAATGGCGATGAGGCCGGAAGTCCATCATCTGTGAGGACTAGGGCGGCGGTAACTTGGTCCTCCGTTGAACCGTGGAGAAATGAACACACACACACACACACACACAGAGACACGCGCACACACACACACATACACAGACACACACACACATTCCACCTATCCTGGCTCCGACTTGGTTATTAGTGGAAATAATCAAACCTTTTCAATCTTGCTCTAGACCTCGTGTGAGTAATATTTATTCCATCTTCACCGCAACCTCTCCCACCCCTTCTGCCATTGATAGATGGACTTGAGGTGGACGCATAGCCTGTGTGTGTGTGGTGGCATGTACAGGTGTTCGCATGCACACACACACTTATTCCAGGTCAAGCCTGGCTGGCTGTTTCACTCACATGCGTATTCTTCACACGTGTGTATTTGTGGAAAGAAGTCACCTATGTATAAATATTTATATATATAAACGCATACAAATACGTGTGTGTTTGTATGTGTGCATTTGCGTTTGGGTATGTACGTGTGTGTGTGTGTGTGTGTGTGTGTTTGCATTTGTGTGCGTGCATGTATGTGTATGTGTGCATACGTATATGTGTACGTGTGTGTACATGTATATGTGTATGTGTGTGCGTGTGTGTGTAATACCTCCAAGGGCAGCCTAACGCTGGCTCTTATCGACAGCCAGCAGTGAATGGGGGCCTTTGTTTCCAGTGGGGGGGGGGCTGCATTATAGGGAGCTTAGGGGGTGCCTTTGACTCCCCGTCCCTCTCTTAGAAACACTGATAAACAACCAGGGGAGACAGACAAAAAAAAAAACTGCAACCTACTAAAACAAGTCGCACTTTACCTAAATACAGCTCCGTAAAGACTGACTCTCTGTACAGTGGAGATATAGCTGAATACTGCTCCAGTGTACTGCAATAACTCTCTGTACAGTGGAGCTATGGCTGAATACTGCTCCAGTGTACTGCAATAACTCTCTGTACAGTGGAGCTATGGCTGAATACTGCTCCAGTGTACTGCAATAACTCTCTGTACAGTGGAGCTATGGCTGAATACTGCTCCAGTGTACTGCTTTAAATATCTATGTATGTGTAGTGGCTCTATACCTCAATAAAGCCATCACATTTATTACAATTATTTTTATCACTTTTTAAGTGATTCTACTATCCTGTACTTTCTATAGTTACGCCCAAATGTAGCGCCTGGGATTCATAAAGTACAATCTCATCTTATCTTCTCCTGCAGTCTGGGTAATATGTCTTTGTAGTCTGAATGTGCTGCTTGAGAATAACCCACTATATCATTATGGAAGTAGAGCATGCAACTATAAATCTCTATGTAGTCGCTCCAAAACTCAGAAGAGCCTGAGGGTTCTTCTATAGAACTATATACAGTAAGACTAAAGCCATGCTCTTATACTGTGTAACCAAGAAAGTATATCTGTGCCACGTCAAAAAGAATGCTTAAAGTATAACGTACGTATGTTTAAATTTTTCATTTGATGACGGCTCTAAATAATATCAGTTGAGATGTTTCCTAGTACGCGTTCATTCAAGTGTCTCGTTTCTCAGTGATTGTCTTCCATTTCGGGCTTTGGCTTTTACATGTAATGGCTCACCGGTGTCTGGCCCGGAGGCTGAAAGAATTTGATGCCAGTTTACAGAAATGCCCCTATTATAGTCTCAAGGTTCCCCTGCGTCCCTTCGCTGTCGTATGTATTAGGAGGGGAGCTTAGAGGGCTGGGCCGAGGTGCCTTAGCAAAGCAGTTTATGAAATGAAAACGTTTTCTTTTCCAATGATGCCAGTCGTTACTGCCCTGGTTCTTTTAAGGGCCCGGGATACAGCTCTTCTGGGAGGCGTAGCCATTGGTACCGCTGTTTCCAGTGGTGTCGTTAAAGCCCTCTGTGTCTCCGTTATAGCCCTCCGTCTCTCCGTCTCCCGCCTCCCTTCACATTCTCCACCGTCAAGCCTCATTCTTTTGATTTGCTTGGTTCATTAACTGTAATTTTTTAAAGCGTTCCTAGAAAAATATGCGAGAAAAGTGAACTTTTACACCGATTCACTCCATTTGTAACCTTCCTTTTCTGTGTTGATTTTGAAAGAGATATATTTAAATCGTCGCACGCCAGGTCGTAGTCTGGGCCTCTCTGTCGTTCCATAACCTCTCCATATCTTCTACTTTATTCCCTTAACCATGTCAGCACATGTTCCTCACAGCGAGCACCCTCGGGAGGCCCCACCCCTTTAAAGACGGGCCCCGTGTGAAGTTTTAAGGGCCTCATTTACTAAGCAGGTAGAGCCTGCTCCTTTCCCATCCCCTCGCAGCAATTAGAGCGGTGCCAGGAAGCGCGCCACTTTATGACCTTATAAAGACGTTAGATGCCCCCCCCCAGCTTCTTCGCAGTAGTTATTCACCCTACTCCTTCTCGGTGGTGCTGTTTCGCTATTAGTTGTCTTTCATTCTCTGTCTGGTTCTCGCTCTCTGCGACTCTGCTCTCCGCTGGCTCAGTGATCCTCAGCCAGCCTCTCTTGATCCTCCTCCTCTTCAACCCGTCTGCCCTTCAAAACGTATTCTCAGTCTCGTTGTTCATCGCCTCGTCTTCACACACCGCTTTCCTTTCTACTCACTTAAGTCTTCCCCCCCCCCCCCCCCCCCCACTGTTTCTATTTTTCAATCTCCCTTGCCCACCACCCATCCCCCCCCCTCCCCATCCAGGCCTATCTTCCTCCCCCCTCCGCCATCAATCCATCTTCCCTTCCCCTCATCCCTCTATCCATTACGGGGCTGGCTTGGCTCCAGCCTCTCCTCTCTCCCTCTCCTTCTCATTATAACGAGCTCCCTTCATCTTTAATCCAACACTGATTGATGCTTATCGTTTCGGAGAAAAAGGAGGGCAGGGGGAGGGGCTCGGGAGGAAACGAACTCCAGCGTTGCGGCAAAAAACAAATGTTGCCCGATTTTTCCAACACCTGCCAGTCGAACTTTAACGGCGGTAACTCATCGGAGGTGTACCGGCGTCCCCGTACGACGGGCGTCTCCCTCGTCCGTCTTTGTTAGACAGATCATCCGAGGGGATACCGGGTCCGCACTCGGTCCAGGGGTCGAGGGACAATTATGTGCCCTGTCTGTTATTACAGAGGTGGGGGGGGGTGAATCAATATGAGCTGACGGGAGTGCGTCGACCGGCTGTCACTTCTCCCTATTTCTCCGTCTGAGTGATGGAAGGTGTGACAGTCCGTGAGAGAAGCCCCCCCCGCCCCCCTCCAGTGGAAACCCTCTCCGTCGCATTGGAAGGAGGGCTTGCTCGCCGTGTATTCTTACACTCGTGGAGCGCTGAGGCTTTTTAAAGGCAGCTTAGACAGACTTGGTCGCCCCTGAAAGAGAAATAAAAAAACCCTTTCCTACCGTCAATGGAGAGGAAGAAAGGAAGGAAGGAGCAACGGAACAGGCAGTGAGTAAAAGGAGTGAGCGGAAAGGCTGAGTGGAGTGGTTTCAGTGTGAGAGCATCCCCTTAAAGCACTGTGTTCCTATTCGGCGATGATATCTGTGCGACATTAAAATAGGAACCAGCCATTTAAAAAAAAAAAAAAAAAGAATTCCAACATGGCGTCTATTTTTCTCTAGCTCACAAAAAACCTGAACAAATACAAAAATAAACAGCGTCTTGTCCACGTTACGTGACAAAGCCGGGGTGAGCATTTAAGTGAGTAGAGGCCCTTAAGCTCCCGCAGTGGCTGCTATTGGCTTTGGGGAACCTTTAGGAGGCAGAGTCTACCCCCTCATTGTAAAGAGCTCAACTCTCGTATCCCTGCTCATCTTCATCCCTTTCATCACCAGCTTGGGGGATTCTCAGAACGGGAAAGGGGGTGTGTGGGGGAGGGGGTCCCTTTGTTTGGAGCAGAGTGGATAGACTCATTGGGCCCCGGAACAGCCAATAAACAGCCAAAGTACCTTCTCGAGGAGATTACATCTAACACCAAAGAGAAGGAGAGAGAGAGAGAGAGAGAGAGAGAGAGAGAGAGAGAGAGAGAGAGAGAGAGAGACAGAGACAGAGACAGAGACAGAGACAGAGAAAGAGAGAGAGAGAGAGAGAGAGAGAGGGTAATAGAAACACAAGAGAAGAAAGAGAGTTGTATCTACGTGTAAATGAGTCCTGGTCTGTATGCGTGAAGGTGCACACACAGGAGGGCGGTAACTGCCCCCCAAAAATATAAAAAGCTAATAGCGCCCCCACCCCAAAAAAACTAGATAAACTTAACTGAACTTTAAATGACATTGGGGAATGTTGAGTGAATTCAACATTTAAGGACAATTCAACTGAATTAGATTCCTTTTTGTGACTTCTAATTTAAACTGCATGGACACACTGAGATTCTTTATGGCTACATGAGTTGAATTGTGCAACGTATTAGTTCCCCTGCACCCAACTCTCTCTATTGCGTGCTTAGAAGAGATGCTCAAAGTCACCTTTTCAACCGACAAAAGTCCTAAGTCTCCGGGAAACCAGTCCCTTGTGCCCCGTTAGCTCTTGTGTTTCAGTGCACTAGTGCGTACTCCAGAAGGTCATATTCCACTGAATTAACTGATAATAAACACACACGCGTGAAGAACACGCTGCTAGCCCCGGCATTGAGAACCTACACGACCCAGGGAAGTTTCCAGTGCGTATCTCTGCAACCCCAGAGGCCTGGGTCAGGGGCTTGTGTTGGTTGAAGGCTCACACTGGATTGGGTGGAAAGGCGGCTTTGATGTAATAATGAACAGTATGACACTAATCTCGGGGTGGTAATTAGCGGGCAGACGATAGCTGTCGGAATACTTTCAAAAAAGATGAAAAGAAAGTGGAGGGAAAGCATAACGCAATAACAGAATGAGGACAAGGAGGCACGGGGGGGGAGGTGGACTGACGGACGGACAGACAGAGAGACAGTAATAAACTGGGATGGGGTGCCGGGGAAAATGATGTCTTTCCTTTTTCTGGATAACCTCACAAAGAACAGTGATGTTCTCTTGCTAACGGCGTAATGACCAGCGAGCGAGATGAGAGATTAAGAGATTGAGAGGTGGGATGGGGGGGGGGGGCATCGAGGCATAAATAGATACGGCAGGTGAGATCCATGGCTTCCTGTTCGTGTGTCCGACAGTTGGTAAGCCATTGGTTTCACCTGGCGGTTCTGGCTCCATGCCATGCACAATCATACACACACAGGCGCACAAACACATACACACAGGCGCACGCACACACACACAGTCTCACACACACAGTCACACACACACACACACACACACACACACACACACACACACACACACACACACACAGAAACATTCACATGCACTCAAAGGGATTAGAAATAAAAAAAAAATTGCAGGGAGACAGGCAGACAACAGATACAAATGTGTACACATATCACCCCGGGCATAAAATGTGACACAGACCCAGACACACAAACAGAAACCTCTAAACTACAAGATGTGTTACCTTCGATTAATTTCTTGTGCGTGTATTCTGCATTGGGTTCCTCTCCAGGGAATGGGTGCGATTGTTGGGTGGCGTTGGAGGGGGCGGCGTTGGTGGATGACGGCGGGAGGTGATGTCGTGTTTGTAGCCAGCCTCAAAGCCTTGCAAAATCTGAAATACAAAAAAGAAGACAGAGAGGAAAGAATGATGAGCGACAGTCAACAGTGGCACCAGAATAAAGTGGTCTCAATACTAAACCAGACATGGACACACCACCATCCAAAAACCACAGTGATAAAGAAACCAGACCTATAGAGACAAAGGAACATATTGCCTTGCACTAGTATTCACATTCTCAGTTATTCACACCACTCCATGAACTGTAAAGTCCTGTTCAATTTGGCACACTGCATGTGGCAGAAACACATTTGTGTCTTTACTTTTAGACTAGTATACTGTTGTGAAAACTATCTTGCTTGGTAGAACGTTTGGCAAAGTGCATTTATTTAGTCATTGCTCTGAGCCGCAAAGAAAATAGCAAGAGGAACACACAAACTTGTAGTCTCTCATCTGAACCCACAGCTGCACGGACAAAGGGTCCGACAAGGGTTAGAAAATATGACACAATAGATGGTCACCAACAAAGACCCCCGCCCCACCCGGTCCAAACTAACTTACAGACACACACACACAAACACTCAGCCTTCTCACTGTAGAGTGGGCTCCGGTGGCACTGTGGACCCTTGTGTGTGCGTGCACGTGTGCGCGCGCGCGTGTGAAAGACGCTATAGAAATGTGTGTGTAAGACACTGACCGGCACAGCTTGACGCGCGCGCTATTCTCGCCCTGTACCCCCACCCCTCGCCCCTCGCCCAACACACACACACACACACACACCCCGACCCACGCACACACCCACCTACCCTAATTTTTAATCTCCATTCTGAGCGATAAACCGCTGGCGTTGGCTCGCACGGTGAAACACTTCATCACGCCCCTCGGTTGCCAGAGCTCCCCGTAACCCACCCCCCCGATCCGGGGAGGACAAACACAATACTCCTTTGTCTGCCCTCTCAACCCCTCGCTCTGTCTGGGCGTGCACCGGCTGGCTGCAGGGCATGTCTTTACACGGACCAGGGCAGACCGGGGGAGAGGGGGGGGGTGAAGAGATGGAGGGAGGGAAAGAGGATAAAAAAAAAGGGGGTCCGGGTGGATTTTTTTTTTTTTACATGCTTTTCTTTTTGTTTCTTCTCCTTCTTCTCTTTATCCTGTTTCGGCATTTTTCTGTCAACTCAGCACCATGCGGGAGGGTGATGGTGTGTGTGTGTGTGTGTGTGTGGTGGGAGGGATCGGGGGTTAAGAGCGGGGGAGGGGGCTTGCGTCACGCCAGTGCATGCTTGCAGTGGCGTGATGCCCCCCCCCCCCCCGACGTTTAAACACACCGACTGTGTAGCAAAACGTTTTCTATAGACGATAGATATGAGCAGGCATTATATTCAATTTAACACAAAAATGTAAAAAGTTATTTAAAAATACAAGTTATCACTATATCTACATGTAAGATATTGTACACGCACTACCAAGCCTGTTTGTCAAACAGCAAACATAGTTTATTATGGGATGGCGCCTTGCTCGGGTTGTCTTGTTTAAGTTAAGCAGTGTTTCCCTTCTAAGCTATGCATCGAAATATATAACTAAAACGCACCCGCCATCCATTTGAATATGGACCCTGAGCCATGCCACATATATGTATTTACATATGTATGAATGCACTTTGCCAGATCGAGCACACACATGAAAAATAAAATGTTTGTGCGTGTGTGTGTATATGGGGACTCAAGCAGAAGGCAGCAGACATAATGTTTACTTATCAAGACAATCAAATGATTGCAGTTGTTTATGGTGGCCATTTTGTCCAAGGAACACATTCCGATGAACTATTTCATATTTATTTCTTATTCATTTACGAATTAAAACATCATTTCTTTCCTGCATTTCCTTTTTTCAAATGAACTCACCCTCTTTATAGCGATGACACATTTCTACACGACTTAAAGCGCCAGAGAAAAATACATATTAATAGAAACGATAAAATCAACGCACATGTCATAGATGTACGAAGGAAATAAAGGCTCTCCAAGTAGCAGTACTTTTGAGAAGTGCATCACTGCCAACCTAAAGAGCCAATGACTAGGTGTCTCATATGAAAACCGCAAACTCCATCCACCAAGCGTTCTGAAAGTACCAAACCTAGCTCGTGGAGTTTCTGTTGACTCATTTCCCGACACTCGAGCTCACATCTGCTCTTGAGGTAGAGGGCCTTACATTGTGAGAATGGGAGTAGGTCTGTTGCTTTGAGCAAAACGTATATACGCCCCCAGTGTGAACGTCTGAAACTAATTGAATCAACGTAAATATCTTTTCGGTTGAACTTTCGGTCAGAGCTTGAAAATTCAAACGTTATTCAAAGTCCAAACAGACGTGGTGATTAGAGCTAATGGAATCACGATTTGCACCAGTCTTTCAGACATATCAGGCAGCAGGGGCTGGGTTTATTTTGTCGATGGGAATAAGGAATGCATGCTATTTCCTGATGTTGCCAAACTGCCACATGGCTTATGCAATGAGACCAAGGCCTGTGGCCTCAGCAGTTATCTTCAAACAGTCAATTCAAAGTATTGCCTCTTATATGAATAAGAGGCAATCTATATATTCAGAGTATTCAAAGTATCGCCTCTGAATATATATAATTATTATTTTTGTGATTGGTTGCATTTAACTGATACAACTGATAAACAGCCATGATTTGCTGATGCAGGCCAATTTCAGATTTCCAATTTTCAGAATCTGAATATATTTTAGTATTCCAATGTTTTTGAATATTAAAATATATTCAAAAACATTGGTTTATCAACCTATACTCAAACTTAACATTGAATCATTTAAAGCAGAAATCCGTCAATAAATATCTAGAAAACGTGAGGACTTGGAGGCAAAGATTTGACTGTATTGTAACACATTTACTTATTTAAATCTGTTGCATATTTCATGGATAAAAGCACTTTTGCTCTTAACTAGTTTTGGTTAATTGATGTATGTCATTAATAAAAATCCCATTAAGGAAAATGTTCCGTCCCTGTTGATGGACAATAAAGTTCGCTAAACTAATCTACAAAAACACAAACAAAAAGCTGTTTCGGGACCGTGTCGACCCTCAACCGGCGGCGCCCTGATTGCACTGTGTGCATAGTGTTGGCTAACACAGTACCGCGCTCTGACAAAGGAGCCAGCGAGGCCCCGAGGGGCCAGATGACATGCGCTCCTTAAGCACAGCCAGACATAATCTACCTCCCCAGCCCACCCTCCACAAACACACCCACTGAGGCTCGGGGGGCGGAGGGGGCCTATTCAGGGCACATTAGGGAGGTGATGGGGGTATGGGAGAGGGGGTAAGGGGGGGGTTCTCGAGGGACTTGCCCCACTTGGCCGTCCTAATCAACCAACACCTCCCCTCCACCTTGTCTGCGTCTCCCCCCTTACAACCCTGGACCAATCTGGGATCGTTTCATTTATTCACTTTTACGATGGGGGGGGGGGGGGGGGGGGGGGGGGTTGGCATGTAGAAGAGATTGGTGTGTGTGTGTGTGTGTGTGTGTGTGTGTGCACCAACAAACCAAACACGTCTCGGGGATTTTTTCCCGCTTAATTTGCCCATTTTCTCGGCTCCAAAATTAAAACAAGCTGCAGCACGTTTCTGGTTGGTATTGCCCCCCCTCCCCGTCACGTCCGGTCCCCCTACCCCGCCCAACAGACTGACACGTTCCATAAAGCACACCCGCTATCTAGAGTGATGAGCGGGACCCATTGTCTTGTTATATTGTCTTCAATTAGGCAGGAGATGATCGGAGACAATGGGAGGCGCATTTTGTAATCACTGGAGCTGCTCAGACTCACGCTGGGGCCGCAGAACTTCATTACGCTCAACGGTCCCCATTTGGTGATAAAAACACAAAATGTGTGTGCGAGATCGTCTTCCATACGGGAGGGATTTCAAGCAAAACTGGAGGCAGAGCCGGAAAAAACAAAGAAGATGCTGTTGTCAGATGGAGTTTAGCAGCGAGTTTATCTTTTAATCTTTGCCGTGACTAAACAAGCTGGTCGCATCCAGCGAGAATGATCCGGGTCTTGTGTCTTGTTGTTGCAGTAGTTGTTTAGTTTTTTTCTGCATTGCCTCTACTTCTGAAAATGCACTCTTGTGGCAGTTGAGTGCCATGTCTGAAGAGTATGCTGCTTTAAGGCTAAAGTCTTCTTTGGGAAGATAAATGTACAACCACAAAGTGAAGTCGTGACACCCCTTTCATCCTCACTGCATAAATATTGTAGGAGCTTAGTGGTGGGAACAGAGGACTAGCTCGGTACATGTGTCAGTTCAGAATGTCAAAACGAGACTTTTACGGCGAAAAAAGAGAAAAGACGACTTGACAGAACATTATCTACATTACCTGGAAAGCATTTAGCTGAGAAATAAGTAATGCGCTTTTGGAGCGAGCCTACTTTCTTTGAGAGTTTTCCATCATGGCTTTTTAGGCTCTGACTGAACCATCAGGCCAGACAATGCAATATAATTGTGCAAATGGTTTCTTTCATCCGGAATTGTGGCGGCATTAACCTCCAACCCCCCTCCCCCAGCATCAATCTTCCCTGACCTCAGCGTTCCCCCCTCTACACCTCCATTATTCCTCGGTTCTTTGCTAATCTTTGGCAGACATGTGTGCCTTCAATGACACATCGTCACACCATGTCTACCGGGATTATAGAAAATGTCCTCCAATTGTGTGAATGGCCGTGCGGCATTAGCCCTCATCCCTGGAAGATGATGAGAGAGCAGGATTGACCCAAAGCTGTTTTCCCATTCCCCCGCCCCCCCCCCCTTCCCGCCCCTAGCTTTTGCTAACACACACACACACACACACACATAGACACACACACAACCACACACAGTAGGGTTCAAAGTGTGGCCTTAAATGTTGTCCATCCATTCACCTCTTCACTTGCACGTATTAAGGGAATTAGCAGCTCAGTGCAGAAACGTTTTGGCTTCATTGCATTTGAAGATAACATCCGTCCTTGCTGGGGTGCTAGTCAGGGGTGATTTTTTTTCATGAGGACCGCCCTGGTGGGCATAGCTGTGAGACCCCCCCCCCCCCCCCCCCCACACACACACACACACACTCTTATCAGATCCTAGCAGACATGGAGATGACAGCCATGCCAACCCAAAGCCTTTGATTTTTTCTGCACGTCAATTTCATAGCTCTCATGTGGCTATATGATTGCGGGGTTCTTGTTGTCTTGCTCGTCCAGGATGGTTTCTTCACGTCATGTGACCTCCCAGGTGAGGTGTCACACGGGTTCGAACAAACCTAATCCTTATTTGAGTTTCCCCCACCCCAAGGACTGTCTATGGTAAACTGTGTTGACTGCCCCTGTCAAGTTTCTCATAGCCCAAGGCCAAGACACAACCTTTTATTCCTCAACCCTTTTCAGGGCGGTCAGGTCAGAGTGAAATACTCTCACATTTCAGCACTACACTCTGCGCAGTACGACCGCCATCAGTGTTGAACCTCATGCATAATGCAACGCGAGTTAACTTTTAACACTGAGACTTTGGTTTTTTTAAATCTTCAAACGTTGCTAGACCACCCTTAACACGTTACATCTGTAACCTTGTGGGAATGCCTAATTTCCCCTCACGTTAACCATTAAGTGTGCAACAGTATAAATATATATACACACACACACACATTCTTTTTTACTATACGTAGCACATCTGCCCCCTGGCTCAATGCAGATGGCAGGGCAGCGTATGTAAATGAGTTCATTAACCTTACCGAGCAGTAATCACTGGGCCATGCCAGCACTTCCTTCCACTCTTTGTTGGATTTTATTTATGCCCGTTAATAGCGAGCCGGGCTGAAGCTCTCGCTCAGCGCCTGAGGTGCCTCAGTGTGGCGTTATCAAACCCTGTAATAATTATACATGACATCCTTGTGATTAACGCTTCTGTGATTATAACGCAATTTCACCGATGCCGTCTCCTCCACCGTTTTTAAAAATAGCAGCACGTTGTTTTTCCCCAGGAGCTTAACTTTTCATGAGGGGCGCTCGGCAGAAACGAAAACCAGCGAAGACGGGGGTGAGAATGCGAGCAGGATGTGTGTTTTCGCATGGTGTCTTGCATCACCCATGGTGAATTCAGTCTGCGTTTGAGTTTTCTTAAGAAGGTCTAAAGACTTCACGTTGGCTGCTGGCGTTGAGGGCTTGCACCTGGAACGGCGAGGTCAAAGGTCAGCTCACCAGCTCAACATTCCCAGAGCCTTTCCCTCCCTACCCCCCACCCCTGAATGAGTATCCCTGCGGCGTTATTAGCAAAAAACGCGCTGTTCCTCTCTGCTTCCTTCCCCCTTTATCTCTTTAGCACTTTAGTTCTACCTTTGTTATTTCACTCCTCGAGAAAAAGCCCATGGACCGAGATTCAGAAACAATTAACCTCTCCGCGGCAGTGGGACCTCGCCCAGGAAAGGGCACTCCAGTAATTGAATGACTGCAGTATTTACATTCCTGACTGTGACTTCCAATCCTTCACGGGTAAATCTGGTTATCCAAATCCCAAACTGTGGCTTTGTGATCGTCCAATTTCATTATCACGGCTGTTGCATTATTTCACAAGGAGGAGGGGGAAAAAATGCAGTTTTAATTTCAGCGAACGGGATTTTTTCGGTGCCGTTTAAAAAAATGAAATAAAATGAAATTTCACACATCATCCTTCTGACCTACTTAAGCTACCCTTTATGTATTTTAAACCATTGGGTTAAGAGCTTTTTTAAAACCGTTTATAAAATAACAGACATCCCCCCATGGTTTAAAACATACTTTAATCTACGTAAAGTCCCAATAGGATCCACCTCAGACACCAGTCAGGGTCTCGGTCGGACCGCAGGGTTAAAGGGGAGGCCCTTAAAGATGAGGCCCTTGACCCCTTCTTCTTCTGTTCCTCTCCAATGCCACGCCCCTTGGTCTTCTGATTGCAGGGCTTCTGCGTTGGGGAGGGGCCTCTCACTCATTCATATGACCTCAAAGGGTAGTGGTGGTCGGGGCTGGTGATGCTTACTGTTACTCTTTAATTCCCCCCCACCGCGCCTGCGCACACACACACACACACACACACACACACACACACACACACACACAGACACAGACCGATCTGATTGGTTCCATGAAACTCATAGTGAAAATAAAAATGAAAAAAGAAACCAAAGATTTTGGACTTGATACCATGTAATTACTAATACCAGGGGAGCATTCTCTATTTCAATATGAGAATTCACACCTTGATCTAAAAGTCTATAAAAAAAAATCATTCAGCGCATTTCTTCAGTATCAACACAGGATTAGCATTGCCGGAATGACACAATATAGCATTCACTGGTAAATGACGCAATTTCAAACAGACATAGAGAAAGAGAAAGCAAGCGTCTACGACTCCTGTAAAACGTCTTTGAAGAAGACTTGTGTATCCAATGAAGGAACATCCTGATGCATCAATGGCAATTCCTGCCTCTTATGAAGCCTTTAGATCCATCTTTTACCAGAATTAAAGAGCGTTGTGCTAAATGCGCCTACTGAAAGCACTTCAGTGCTTTTGCGTGTGGTCGAATGATACAAACGCACAGCATGCAAAACAGAAATGTCAAAATTATGTATTTTATCACAGAAAACTTTGTTACACATTTACCATTCATTACCATTCATTTACTACACCATTAATTTATCTACAATTGCCATTCATTTATAACTTCTTAATAACCTCAGTTTACTGGGTTTCAGCACTATTAGAACCCCCTATTATACTGCATAACTAAAACCTGTAATAGTTCTACAGTAAAAAAAAAAAAAGCTATACAGCTAGAACTACACACCCCTATTCTAACAAATAAAACATAGCCTCCAAGCTACTTAAGTATTCACAAAGACGCCTGCTCGAACAGCTCACACGCACACACACGCGCACACACGCACACAAAGAGCCACTCTCGTCTTTGATCTGTGTGCATGTATTGCGCCTGTGTGACTCACCCCCCACTCTGCGACTCATATAGGCTACACAGCATCATAAATAACAGCGGCATGTTGCAAAGGGAACCGTACAAACGCGCGCGCGCACACACACACACAAACATAACAAAGTGTTGCTTTCTCCGCTTGATTATGGGTGAAGGAGGAAGAGTGGGCGAGGGAGGGCAGGGACGAAGAGGGAGAAGAAGAAGAGGAGGAAGAAGAGAAAATAAAGCAACTGACACTCTTCCAGACAGACTGAAGCGTTGCTTGATCATTATGTCTAGCCTTCAGGTGTCTGGGGCCGGCCTGGCGCGAGAAGGTAGTTATAGGGTTGCGCATGGCAGCACGTCGGGAGGGGTAGGGTGTGCGCACGCACACACGCACGCACACGCACGAACACATACACACTACAGCGGCATATAAAAAATAATAATATGCGACAGCCAGACAAAGCAACACAGATACACCAGCATCAGGAATGAGACGGGAATGGCAAGGGGGAGAGAGAAGGGAGCGTGGAAGAAAAGAGAAAGAAAAAAAAGCCTCATCAAATTTTGATTAGTCAATCCACCGTCAAAGTGACTTTCTGTGTCGGCTGTCTTTTTTTTAATCTCGACTCTTTTTTTGTCCGTCCCCCTTTTCTCGTCGGATTTCCACGGAGCAGACAGATTTTTATAGTTCCTAATTAAAGCCATCTGAAGCCTTTCAAGACATCAAACGGGCCCCGTCCGCACCCTCTCATTTTGATTGTGCTCCAATCGAAAAGAGCACACACACACACACCCACATACACACACACACACACACACACACACACACACAGACACAAACTTACACTGCTAAATAAATCAGGGGTGGATTTTTTTTTTGCTTCACCTTCATGCATTAAATATTCATTTATAACCTCCTGAGTGGAAACAAGAGATCACGTCCCGTCTCTCTCTCTTGGTGTAAAGGAACCCGTTAACATTTTTCTAAAGTGACATTTCTCCCAAGCGTTCAAATCAATGGAATTTCAAATTATAGTAGGCAGGCGCCTCCAACGAGTGCAGGGAGAATGATGCTTCGTAAAACACACTAAAAACACCCTCCGGGCACAAACACACACACAACCAAAACCTTGAACTTGGCCAAATTCTAAGTTGGGAACATATTCCGGAAAATATGCAATATCCCGGATGGAAATGACACACCGTTTCATCGCTCCGAGATCCACCCTCATACTGGCCCGGCGGATCGGAGCAAAAAAAAAAAGAGAAAAAAAAAGAGTCTCCTCCTTTCTGCTCCTCAAGTGGGCAAGTGGGGGCCACAGCCCACTCCATTCCTCGTGAGCTCCTAATTATGTCCACAGTGTCGACCGGTCGGACAAGCCCTGCACCGCACGCACAGCGCGGGGCCCGGGTCACCGGGTTTAGCCCGGGCTGGGATTTATATTTCATGGTGTGGCTCTTTGCAGACAGACATAACAGCACAACAGAGAACCCCAGACCGACAATGGAAACGAGCGAGCACTATGGGTCGCACATGCACGACTCATGCAGTGGAACTGGACCGCTTGTGATACACTGAAATTATTGTTGATAATACGTTGCACTTGAGTGACAGACAGCGAGGTACCTATTGGTACATCATGTTCTGCCCGGCGAGACAAAGAAGACATTTCTGAGAGCCAAAGTATTCGCTCTGACTGACCGAGAGCTTACAGCATGCACAGTTCATGTGGCTCTTAGCGTTTTTTTTTATAATTTCCTCATAAACGATGTAAATAAGTCAGGGAAAAAACAACTTCGCCTACTTACATTCATTGCGATAACTTCGGGGCGTTATCTCGCTGCGCGGCGTCTCGCGGCGCATGAGGAGCGGGAAAAAGTCCGGGGTCTCGAGACGCGGGACGTCATTTCGTCGACGCAGCGACCGTACACTTCGAGTAAAGTTTGATGCGTGATGAAATAAGCCTCTGTGCGGTTGCGTGGCGGTTGACGTCCGATTTCGCCGGTCTCCAGTCCTTCAGTGATGCCTCTTCTCTCCGTGGTTGAATGGTGTGAGGAGAGTGGAGGCGCAGAGGCGCGTCATGTGAGCCCAGGAGTGTCCCCCCATTGGCCGGACAGACGGCACATTGATAAGGTTCTGATGTGCTCCCATTGGCCGAGAGAGCACAGGGGGCGCGGTCTCCTCGGCTCGCCTGTGTGCAAGAATCTGAGTGCGTTCACTGTTCATGATTTCCAGCAAAAGGGGGCAATGTAACAAATTGTTCCAAAGATCTTCATCTGCTTTGTGCCATTTGCGTAAAGAGTGTTCTTTCTTTCAGGCGGGTGCGTTGGAGAAACGTTGGCTTTGTTTAAAGTCAACTAAGGTTGTGAATGTCGAACTTGTGCCTCTGGAACTTGGGCTGACCCCATACAATTCTTCTTTGAAATTGTGTCTTTCTTTCTAAAGTGCAGAACGCTAAATAATTCAAGTTGATACTATAAAAATAACAGGCTATTGCTGTTTTTTTGTAATGACCTCAAATAGGCCACACATGCAGCATTTTAGCGATACACTTCTCAAATGTGTTTTTTTCTTAGTAATTATTACAAAGTAAATATGAATAAGCGCTTATTACATTTTTCATGTTTAGTTTTTCATCTTGCAAACATAACAAAATGAAACTCAGGAAATTCTGCCCACACCCCAGTTGGTGGGAATCAAGGAAAACCCCAAAACAAATACATCAGCAAATATAAATACAACCAAATGTATCAATGAATCAATCCTCCTTTAACTCAAAAGACCCTTAGTTAAGTGTAATGTCAACCCTTCTGCTTAATAGTCCCGAGAGGCCTCAAGTTAAATAATATAAAGAATAAGAGCTCTTATTTCATACAAGCTAGTTCGGTCGGCCGGTCTTAGCTCAGTATATCTTCAGTATGTTCATAGTTCTGTGCATGTTTATTTATCTAAATACTGTGGATTAAAATTGAAATCAACGTCATTAATGAGCCTTCAAAGTTGTGTGCTGCCGGGAGGTACGACTGGCTGTGTGGCCATGACAACTATCGTCAGCATTGTGTGTAGTAATGCACCATTGCATTTGTGACTAGAGGTGAAACATCTTACATCATGTCCAAGATATCCA
Source organism: Pollachius pollachius (assembly GCF_949987615.1). Classification (NCBI taxonomy): domain Eukaryota; kingdom Metazoa; phylum Chordata; class Actinopteri; order Gadiformes; family Gadidae; genus Pollachius; species Pollachius pollachius. The sequence goes on from NC_136940.1 coordinate 4,413,741, forward strand.
CCCTAACATTCAGACATTTTCTTTTGTTGACCCTGTTTGCTTTCACATAGATTTTTCTTCATAGCTGGACAACACAATAAATAGTGCCTCGATCTCTCTCTCTCTCTCTCTCTTTCCCTCTCTTGCTGCCATTCTTTCTATGTTCGTCTATGCTCACACTGTCTCTCTCTCGTCCTATCTTTCTTTATACCTCTCACACTGTATCTCCCCCTTTCTCTCTCCCTCTCCCCCTCTCTCTCTGTCTCTCTCCCTGTCTCTCTCTCTCCCTCTCTCTCCGTCTATTCCCAGACTGTCTTTCTCTCTCTCTCCCCCTCCCCCTCTCTCTCTCTCTCCCTGTCTCTCTCTCTCTCTCCCTGTCTCTCTCTCTCTCTCCCCCTCCCCCTCTCCCTGTCTCTCTCTCTATCTCCCTGTCTCTCTCTCTCTCCCTCTCCCTCTCTCTCTCTCTCTCTGTCTCTCTCCGGAGGTCGCAGGAGGCAGAGAGGAGGCAGAGGAATGGGAGGTTGTGTACGAGGGGAGAGGTGGTGGGGGGGGGGGGGGGGGGGGGAAATAGAGCGTGTGTAATCCGGAGCGCGGCTGAACTCTCCTCGCCGGTCGCCCCTGGCCGTGCCATTAAATCAATATTCCGTAAAGCTTTCCCTTGTTTTCACATTCACTTGACTGCCGCCATGATGCCCCGGGGGGAGGGAGGGGGGGGGGGGGTTATGGCGTACCCAGCCCCGCAATATGCACACACACACACACACACACACCCCGTCCCTCACCCACCCACCCTTCTCCTTGTCTTCACCGCACTTCACGGGCAGACGCCCCTCATTCTCCTCACGGAGGGGTGGGTGGCTGGGAGTGCGCCATTTCAATTTGTCTCGCCCGTTAACGGGACGCGGCAGGGGCAGGGGGGGGTTATGGGGGATGGGTAAGGGGGTTGAGGGGGTGAACCAAACCGTTGTATTATCTCATCGAAAAAAAACATAAACATTATCATTTTTTTTCTTCGCCACTTTTCTCACCATGTACCTGATGGAGGGTGAGGAAGAGAAGGAGTTGTTTTTTTTCCAGGAGATTCGGTCAACGCTTTTTCTCATGAGATCATCTATTTCCCCGTACGCTGCAGTCACCTCAGCGCTGAATATGTTTCGTGACTCAGACCCGGCGCGTTGGTTCCTCTTTCTGCTGGTTTCTGGATCACGGCGCTATGACTGGCTCGGACGCAGGACCGAAACAGACCCCTTCCCTTCCTGTCCGATATTGAAACACCCACGAGACTTTGTCCTTGTGTTGCATTCATAGTTTAGCATCCATACACACACATACACACATGCAAGCAAACGCACAACACAATAAAAACACACACACACACACACACACACACGCAGATACAATACATTCCCTGCATTCACTCCCTAAGTGAATGCAGTGTGTGACCTATTTTGGGAAGACAAGGTTTTGCTTTCATCCGTGCATGCGTTTGTGTGTGTGCGCGCGCGCGTTCGTGTGTGTGTGTAGCTGTCGTCTTTGTGTTTGTGTGTTCAAACGAGCGAGCGATGCATGTGAGATTACACATCAAAGGCACAAGACTCTAGAATTACAGTGGCTGCGGGTGTCTTCGCTAAAACAGGGCCTGTGCTCATCGTACTGTTAGATGTTTTTAGTTTACAGGCTTGGTTCACCCTCTTTCTCCTCCCCCCCCCCCCCAAAACCTCCCCGCCCCAACCCAACGCTGGAATGTCAACGGTTCGTTAAAGACCTTAAAATGGCCCGAAACTCTATGTTCCCTTTTTTATCTTACCGCTATCGTTTACGTTCGTATATATCTGACATTCAATGGTATATATTTTATAGAATTATAAATAAAATATAGTGTATTCTATGAAAATGTGCTATTGCTGAAGGGAATGGAGCAGACTATGATCCTTAGTGGAAGAAGAACAGGCGTACTGACATCTACTGCATCTGAGGCACTTGGAGGTTCAAAGCCCGATGCCAATCATTAAGAGGAGAAGACAGCTTTAAGTAGTGGTCTTATGGACCCCGTCTCTATTCCAATGTAATCTGCCATGCCTTTCAAGGGCTATATTTAGACGTGGATGTTTGGTGAACACAGTATAATTCTCTGGGAGATGAAAAATAAGCTTTGGAAGGAGGCTGTTAACCTGTGTTTAAAGCGTTCATTCTGAATACTTCTGCTGGGTATTATTCCAGCACCTGTTCTGTCCTTCATTATTTCCTCCTTAAACGCTCTTCCATTTATAACAAGACACCCGGGGATGGGGAGAACTGAGTTCATTTTGTTGGTAGCTCGGGGAAAATACTGAGTATTTGTTGTTTTTTAATACCCCCTTCACTCGAAACATGTTCACAAAAAAATCCATGGGTGCTTGTCTTGTGCGAGTGTCGTTTGTATGTATGTATTTGTGTGTTGTGTACATCTGTCATCACATTTGCATATATGTATATACATGATTATACATGTTCCGTGCCGTGGATGTACACTGGATGGTCTGAACGACGGAGGGTCGGTCAAACTGAAAGGTTTTACCTCCATCTGCTGCAATCCAAAACATGCATATATGCACACACACTCACACAAACACACACACACACACACACACACACACACACACACACACACAAAGAGCACACCTACACACACACACACACACACACACACCTAAACACACTCAAAGACACACATGCGCTGTGTGTGTCTTTCAAATGGTCTCCGTTCAGCAGAGAGATATTCCTGTTGGCCGTGGATCGCGGTCCCACTCTGGGGGCCGGCGTGGCATCTGCCTCCCTCTCCAGAGTCCAGGCAGAGACCCCCGTGCCCACCCCCCCGAGCCAAGGGGACTGGACAGGCCTGCCGCTTCAGCTGAGCGCCGTCCCAATCGTTCACATGTGTGCGTGAGTGTGTTTGTCTTTGTGTGTGTGTGTGTGTGTGTGGGAATAAGAAATGGTATTGTTGGTTGGTTTGCGTGTGTGTATGGGAATAGGGAATGGAATTGTGGGTTATTTTGCGTGTGTGTGTGGGTGTGTGTTTGAGTAAGCAGGTGAATGGTGTGCTAGTTTATGCTATGCTATGTTTTTGTGATTGTGTATTTGTGGTTGAGTTAGCAAGTTAATGTAAGGCTAGTTTGTCTGTATGTGTGTGTGTGTGCTAGGCTAGCTGGTGTGTGAGTGTGTGTGTGTGTGGATATGTTTGTGTGTGCTAGGCTAGCTCGTGGGCATCTGTGGGTGTGTAAGGAATGCTGTCTTGCAGTCAATATTCGACACTACGAAAAACAAAATCCACACATCACAAAGCATCTCATAACATGTCTGCCAACGTCTGCGACTGCGTTTCAGTGCGACCGCTTTTTATTTGCCTTAACACACAGTGTTTACCTCATGATAATGTCATCTCGGCTCTTGTTCTATCAACGTGGTTACAAAAAGCGTCCCCCTTTGAGCGTCCGCGGTGACCTTATCATTTCTTCTTGTCATAGCACGGCGCTCATTAAATCATCATGTGAGGAGTCGCTTCACGTAAGCAGCCAGCGGAGCGAATGGAATTAATTCCGGGTTACTTTTAATCACGGCGATGTTTTAGCTAACCACGCGTGACACAAAGGTCGCTACGATGATAGAAACGCTAATTGGTTTAGTGATCAAAAAAGGCTAATTATTAAGAGTTGTTTATGTTTTTTTCTAATGCTTCTGCCCCACTGATGGGCCAATACGCTTAAAAACCCTTGCATTTTGGATATTATGGTGGCTTTTATATATACATAAAGGGTCTTTGAGTAAATATCAATATAAATTAAATGTGTTATTCTTATGTTTATTAATATTACTTTTTGCTATCATTGTCAATATTATTGATAGGGGTTCGTGCTTGAATCCACACTTTAAGTCTGATGGATTCCTCATGTTTTTCAGTAGAGCTAAATTATTTACGCAAAGTAATATCAAACTGAAACAGACATGACATTTTATTTATAATATGCTTATTCGTTGAATGAGTAGCCTTGAGAACAGTATAAACGCTCGTTTACTGTGAAGGATTGCCTGGTAAACGCCAGCAAGAATGAAAGTTAGACTTTAATTATGCAAAAGAAACAGAGATGAAACTGAAAGGAACTTAAGTCCTATCCAAATATAGCATTTGCTCGACTAAGCTGATTTCTCAACAAAGACCAGTGCGCTGCTTAAACTGCCACCTTTTAAGACTTGAATTAAGAACTTTGTCAAGAAATCTAAGCGCTTTAAGTCCCAAAGGTGACAGAGAGAATATAATGAAACAGTTTTGTGAAACTTTCTGCAAAGGGTGGCATTGAGACGTCCTGATATATCGGATTACGAACACGAAATAAAGGACATGGGCTAACATGCTTACGCGCGTGTGTGTGTGTGTGTCCCTTGGAGCGAGGTAATGTGTTTGAAGAGAGAGTGAGAGAGATATGGAGAAAGAGGTAGAGAGCGAGAAAGAGAGAGGGAGAGAAAGAGAGAGAGAATGAGAGAGAGAGAGGGAAAGAGAAGAAGAAAGATATCCAGGTCAGCTGTGTGGCCCCAGCTGGAGTGGCGGGCTACACCTGTCATCACCCGAGGGCCTATCTCTCTCTCTCTCTCTCTCTCTCGCTCTCTCTCTCTCTCTCTCTCTCTTTCTCTCTCGCTCCAGCTCCACGTGTCTCTCCATGTCAAGCTCTCTCTCTCTCGCTCTCTTTCTCTCTCTCCGTGACATCCTATTTTTTCTGTTTCAATCTTTCTCTTTATCTCTCTGTTCCTTCTGTTCAGCTGGACGGCAAGATTCCCTAGGCCAGGAGCCTCTGCATCGATCTCTCTTTATATCACTGTCTCTCCCTCCATCTATCTGTCTACATCTCTCTCTTCATATATCCCTTTCTCTCGCTCCCTCCGTCTATCCGTCTACATCTCTCTCTCTCTCTCTCTCTCTGTCTCTCTCTTTATCCGTCTACACCTCTCTCTCTTTCCATCAATCCGTCTTCATTTCTCTCTCTTCATGTATCTCTCTCTCCATCGCTCCAGCTTATCCAGGCCACCTCAGCTCAGCCATGCATGGCCATCGCTGGGAATTCATTCCGGATGCTTCCTGTTCATTACATTTACGCTTGTGTTCTTTCCCCCCCCTCCCCCTCTCTCTCTCTCTCTGTCTCCCCTCATTCCTCCCCTCGTTCTCTCTCTCCTCCCTTCTCTCCCACCCACTTGGGTTCATGATATCCCTTATGCAACCAATTCATCATGTTATTTCACATAAATGTTAAATATGATTTAACTTTACACCCAATGTTTTTCCACACAAACCATTTTCAACATAAAGAGAAGCTTAATGTAACGTCTAATGAAGGCCAGTGCAAGCGCTTGGAAATTGTGAAAAAAGCAGAGACAGTGAATAATGTGTAATAACTCGCTAACAGCAGTGTACAACGTGCACTGACCCATTTAACTTGCGATTCCTTTTGTTCCAAACATTTGTCTTGGGAAATATCTTTCTCAATACTATCACAATACTGTTTAACCAAACATACCCGGTAGTTATGTTTTGAATCCATTCATTTCAGTATACCAATGTTAACGGGTTCATCGCACCCTGCCTCCATTTTGTCCTGCAGCAAGCCTCTGGATTGGATAACCGTCTGAGCTCGGTCTCTCCCGCTTGCACTCAAGACCACATCCTCTGCTACATGCTGGCCCCTCAATTATTCAACTGTTTGTACCTGTGAGGCAAGCAGAGCCTGTTATGGGACGCCCCAATATGATCCATAATTAAATATAATGCAACATAAAAGTGCATAACACATGAGGACAGGGTCCGGGGCCAGCCACTCAGACAAGTAAACTCCGCCCCGCCTCCCCCCTAGCCAACCGTAGGTAGCCATTTTGGATCGGGGTCTTTTGCTTACAGCGGCAGATCTCTAAATCTAACAATCACAGTAATATTAAAAACTAACAAATGACTCATTAATGTGTGCGTCTGCCCCTTGATGGTCATAATCATTGTTCTGTTGCTCTGTAATAATTAAAAAACGATTATTACCAAGTATTTCAGAGGAACACTCTCCTATTGTCATTTCAGTAGCTACTGTTGACCAAATGTGACCTAACTAATCCTCTGAGGGTCTCCACAGATTGCCCCATTACGGAGGCATTCGAGAGCCCGTCCAGGCTATTGTATTCCACCCACAGGCCAGCTTTTCCCTGAGGTCCAACTTCAAGCACTTACCCCAAACGCCCACATCCACCCCAAATTGAATTGCATGAATTGCAATTTAATTTGCATGTTTACAAGCTCCCTGTGATGCAAGGCTAATGTACATACACGTTGAATACATACACGTCTACCTCAGGATGATGAAATCAGTCTATAGTTATGACACTCAACATTTGTGCAAATGTACTTTCTGTTTGCCAAATGTATCAGGCAGCAAATAGACATGTGGAAATTTAGCTTGAGGGCCAGTGTATTCATTTGTGTGACAATAACACACAGGGACACTCGCACACACACACACACACACACACACACACACACAAACACAAACACACACACACACACACAAAAATAAGCCATCCTCACATCTTGTCCAAATATGTCTACAGTTTCACACACACACACACACACACACACACACACACACACACACAAATGCACACTCTCTCACATACAAACACACACAAACACACACACACACACACACACACACACACACACAAGCACACACAAGTGAAGAGGCAATCCTTGCATCTTGTCCAAATGTGTATATAGTTTCCCCCACACGCAGACACACACAGAGATTCACAAATGCCCACTCTCTCACACGCACACACACACACACACCCCCACACACACACACACACATACACACACACAAGTGCCCACTCTCTCTCACACTCACACACACACATACACACACGCACACGAGGAAGAGGCAATCCTCGCATCTGTCCAATGTGTACGGTTACAATATCTCCGGCTCGCAGCCGGAGACGAGCAGCTTAGCGGGCTGCTCACTTTCTTCCCGCTCCGACTGTGAAGTCAAGTCAGGCATTTTTTTCTCCCCCTCTTTCTTTCTCCCAATCCTCTGCGCTCTCTTTCCACGAGTGTGTCTCTATAGAGGCGGCGAACGCGCTTCACCGGGGACTACTGTGAGCGGCTGATAAGGGGGCTGAAGGCAGACGCATACATCCTGGAGTGAGTCCCCCTCACCGGCACTGCGCTGACGAGATGCTCCATAGATCCACATGTACGTTATAGGCGCGCGTGGGATTCACATTGCAGCATATATAATGCACTTTGCATAGGCGTACGGCTTGATTGGTGAACAGTGAGCACCCCGGCAGTATAAGGTGTCGAAGGGGGGGATAATAAGCGACAGATGAATGTTCGCCAGCTTTTCTCTTTATTACTTTTATGCACATGTTTCGTCTTGAAGCCAGCTATTGTTCGTTCGAATGCAAAGACATTCAACAGAGGGAGGGGAATCTATTTTCTTCAGCCAGGTGCGTTGAAGTGTTTTGACAGCGACACCATCCCCCCCCCCCCCCCCCAACGCAGCCACAACGACAAGCTTTTCACCCTCTTTTATTTCGTTTTTTAACAAGACCCCAAAAATTACTCTGCTTTGCTGACATGCTGAATGCCAACACAACAATGCCTACGCTCCCAATACGACCCCCTCCTCCCAGCACCCCAACAACCCCCAACCCCCAACCACCCTCCCCTCTCGAACACACACAAAGTTGCGCGGATGGTTACCATGGCTACCACGGGAGTCCCTGCTATATGCAGGGGGGGGGGGGGGGACTGTTCATTCCCTGCAAACGATCAGGTTTTCCAGGGGAGGGGTGGCGAGGAAAAGGAAAAGGATTTGGATGGAGAAGACCCTCTCTCCCACCCCCACCCAGCCACCCAGCCTCCAGCCCCGTGCTGGAAGCAGATGGCTGGGCCCGGGCTCCGGCGTGCCATAGCCGACGTCTGGGCCAGCCCCCCAGCCCACTCCCCCCCCCCCCCCCCCCCCCCCCCCCCCCCCCCCCCCGAGCGACCATAAGGAGGTGTGTTAGTGGGAGATCTGGGATGACCAGGCCTTGGCAGAGGCTACAAAGCGCACAGGACACAGGGGGAGAGAGAGGAGGAGAGAGGCGAGAGAGGGAGGGCGGGGGTGGGGGGGGGAGAAACTGGGAGCGGGAGCTGAAGGGGAGTGAAAGAGAGAGACACACAGAAAGAGAGACACCAAGGTAAGCCACCGCCGTGCTCCCTGTCTCTGTGGGTTTAGCTCTCCCGCGGCAGAGCAGAGGATCAAGGAGGTGCGCAGCGGGGAGGAGAGGAGGAGAGGGGAGGGGGGCTCACGCTTTTAGGGCCACACAGCACGCTGGGCTCCCCTCGACCATCACCCGGCACAGCGGATGCCTCGTGTTCAAGGTTAACCCCTGCACGGACTCTCACGTGTGGGATGTGTGTGTTTGTGTGTCACTGGATACCTTTTTTGGCACCTAAATAAACAATGCAACGGTGCCCAACAATTAACCCATATTTGATCCCTGAACCGCACACGTACACACCAGTAAGGGTTACGCTTTCGCCTTACAAATGATTAATGACCTACGCTCCTCGTTTGCAGAATGACGAACGTCGGGGGCGGGGCCCTCCCTGTGTCACACGGATGTAGCAAACGTTACCACTACAGCCCTAACAACAAGAGCTCGACTCCCCTTCCTCTTAACCATGTGGCACATTTCAAGTGCATCTAAAATAACCGTACAGCGGTGCTAATAGCGCTGCCTCTGGTGCTACTCGACTGTTAACCCAGCGATAAAGTCAGCGCGTTCTGGAGGGTTCCGAGGGCTGAGAGGCGGCAATCAAAGTCAGGCAAATCAAATTCTCTGTAGCATATCTCGTGGCAGGAAATGACAGCCTAGCCCCGGAGAGAACACAGTGTACAGACTTGAGCTAAAGATGAGGTCTGGGGGTGTGGTCGCTCGGATGTGCGTGTGTGTGCGTGTGCTTGCGCGTGCGTGTGTGTGTGTGCGGGGTTTGGAGGGAGGGGAGGTTCAGATGGGGAAAGGGCAGCTGCCTGGATGCTCCTGCCTACTCCATGTACACCACATCCGTTTCTCTGTCTCTCTCTGTCCCTCCCTCTCTCTCTATCCCCCTCTCTCTCTCTCTCTCTCTCTCCCTCTCTCCCTCCCTCCCTTCCTCCCTCTCTCTCTCTCTCTCTCTCTCTCTCTCTCTCTCTCTCCCTCCCTCTCTCTCTCTCTCTCTCTCTCTCTGTCACTATCTCTCTGTCTCACACGCTCTCAAGCCTCCAACACACATTAATTTCATCTGCAGTCGGCCATGTGTGAGACGGAGCCAGCTCCAACGCTCCCTGCATACGATTACAAGCCAGACCTGCAACGTACTCACCACATACACATAAACACACATTCCAACACACACACACACACACACACACACACACACACACACACACGTTATCATAGGCATGCACACAGACACAGCCACTTCAGTGCAACTGGTTAGCAACATGCTCCCATTGACCTTCCCTTATTAACGGTGAGCGTCCATTGAACTCGCCAAATAACTCATAATTTGGTATGTGTGCCTTTGTACAAGGTGAATATTGATACAGCTTTGAGGACCGAAATATATCAATCTATATATAAAATACGTAGTCCCCCCCGGGATCTGGAAGAACGGAGTCAGTGTGCAGCGAGCAGGCAACCAGACATGGGCAGGACGGCGGTTGTGGGTTGGGGGGCAAAAAGAGGGGGAAGTGAGAGCTCTGGAAGTGTGGGTAGCTTCAGGGAGGGGCGCCTGCCCCATAGGTCTGCAACACATTTAAGTAAATAGAGCGGGTCACAAATAGAAACCCAGCCGCCGTTTTAGAGTCACATTATGGCAAACTGGGGAGATGTGTGGTTAGATTCAGCAGGCCGCCTCGCTGTTACAGTGTGGGCCCACTGCTGGAAATATTCGGGGGAAGTAAAGATTCAAAATAATAAGGGTTTCCTGTCCAGATGTAGGGTGCTTTTTATTAAGAAATCGTTCTGCAGACGCCCGGTTCTAAGCAGAAAACTGCATTTGAGAGGAATAACGTTTTTTTTTTTCTATTCATAATGTAATCCGTCACACTCGCGTGCTATACTTCAACATCTGGAATCGAACAATCAGGCAAATTAAAATGACCGCCTGCCATATAATAACAGACCTTTAGTGTACTCCCCTAGCAAGCTATTTATATGTATATTTATTTTAAGCTTGTAAAATTGCTAGAGTAAAAATCCCAGTGCTTTGCATGTTTTAGTTGTCGGAGATTAGAGTGGCATAGCACCCTGCATTATGCGCCTCTTATAATCCGGGAGATGGATAATCTCACTCAATTACCAAGGTGACAGATTAGCATTAAAGGGAATCAGCATTTACAGCTCTACTGCACTGCTATAGGAGGCTTCCTATAGCATGCTATTATATCACCAACCGATTGGGGACATATTCATGCATCACATACGTGTCATTGTGATGTATACAGCTAGGATGATCCACGAGGAAATCCAAGGCGAATGCTACTGGGTCAGGAACCCGGGCGCGATGCTACACCAGTGTGGCCTTACGTCTCTTTATAATACATTTGCATGTCGACGCATAGTTAAAATGTCGCAATGATGCTAATGCTAATTTGTTTGTTTTCTGGGCCTTACCAAGAATCCTCGTGGCATGAACTGATGACAATGTACAAGCATTTACATGGGCAGGATTTTTACAACGTCTGACGGGATATACACATGGAAAACATGGCAGTTCCTGTCAAGTCTATGAAGGCTTCACATTCAACCGAGCGTAGCGATGTGTTTGTTTGTGTGGATGGTCTTGAGTGGCCTGTTGGTGTGTATGTGTGTGTGTTAAGTCACACAAACATTGTCGCCTGTTATACATGCACACATGATGCAATACATACAAATAATATGATCTTTGAGCGATAGCGTGGAAGAATAGAGAGACAGTCCGAGGGAGATGAAGAGAAAGGGAGATAGAGAGATAGTGAGGAAGAGCGGTGAAGATAGAAACGGATACGGACAGTGGAAGAGAGAATGGTACAGACAGAAAGCTAGAGGGAGAGAGAGAGAGCGCGAGAGATAGAGAGAGAGTGCGAGGAGAGAGTGCGAGAGAGGGATAAAGGAACACATTTCTTAACTCTTAGCCCTCACTTAGAAAAAAAGGGAAACTGAAAGGGGTTTAGTCTGGTCTTCAACATGGCTGCCATAAATTAGTAGGAAGGGAAATTAAGTTAATTGCACAGGCGTGCGTGATGAAGGAAGCCTTGATTTACTCGAAAAGGCTCCACGTTCGCATGGCGAATTTGGAGTGATGACAGAAGGGAGTGAGTGAGGTAGGAAGCGAGGGTTATGAGATGGAGGGGGAAGTTCACCCACAACGTATTAGGTCAACTGATCCTTACATGAGATTGTAGGCAGATGCATGTCTAGAGAATTATTACAAGAATGTAGCAAACGTCAGTCTAGGATAAAACGTAGCCTTTATATGTTTTATGGAGGAAGTGTACAATCGAGCTGTGGTCAAAGTGAAAGTTTATCATTGAATCATCCTGGTTCAAAATAACAATTTGCACATATTTGTATTGGTTGCCATCATTGCTAATTCACCCTCAAATTCAGCCCTGTGTTTCAGTGTGTGTGTGGCTACGATAAATTAAATATGCATTTTTGGGAGACCCCGCAATTGAATCGCGTCTGATCCAGGGTCTCCCCCTAACTCATGCTCATACTAATTTGGCTCTGTATGTGTGAATGCTGCTCATGTGTCTCAACTATGACCTTCCTGTCACCTTAGCTAATTGGCAGCTGCCTAAAATATTATCGTCAAGCACATGGCAATATTTTAACTTCTACATCGAAACCATATTGAATTAGGATAGAAATGATACCCATACGTGATGAACAGGCACAACCACCCACCCAGCACTTCACACCCATCCACCCACACACAAAAACACACCCACATAAGTGCTTAAAACCACCCGCCCATGTTAAACAGGCAGCACTTCCATTTAGCAAAACTTGTTAGTGTGGCGCTAACTAATCCTGGCTAGAGCTGGAGTTAGCTGACTGCAGCTCAAAGTTGGCCATTCTTTTACTGAGCGACGAACAAGAGAGCTCAAACTGTTTGCTCGGCAGCTGCGTACGCACACACACATTTGCACACACAGATTTGCACACACACACACACACACACACACACACACACACACAGCAAAAGAGATAGCTAAGGAGGAGGTGGATGTGGTGAGGAACCGTTGAGGCGCTGGTTTGAAACGCAGGCCTGTGTGGTCTGTGATGGGAAACTGCCATTTTATGGGGTGGGGGAGGGCTGGGGCTGAAGAGGAACAGCACACATGTGTGGAAGGAACTACATCGTATAGTCGACTGGCGATAGTGTGAGGGGAATGCAGGATTAAACAAAGAAAAGTTTTATTTGTTTTAATTAGCAAAACAGGTACGATTGTCTTGTAAAAGGTTAAAGAATACAAATAAATCTAGTTTATTTTTTGCAAACATGTTTCGGATTGAATAGTTACAACTGCAAAAAATGTGTTCTTCTTGAATTTAAATTCTTCTTCAAACTTGTTCAGTTTGTTTGAATTGTTGGAAGAGGCAGGGATACATTCGAGGGCCTGTTGTAATTGTCGCCCAGGCACATGAAATGGGTTTGAAATGTGTCACTGACAGGGCGGCCTCGTGTCACCAGATCCTCGCCTGGTGAGTCTCAGGTTGAGTCATTGGGTGTGCACACTCCGAGACAATAACTGAAAAGAACAACATCTACCAAAACAACACTGATGTTGTGTGACATCGATGTGGAGCTCCATACAAATTCAAACTAACATCCCAACAGCACACCCCGTTCTAAACACCATTGGTTCGTTTAAGCCTACTTTTGCGACAAAGAGTGCCTTTTAACTAAGGACATGCTTCACAGGGCCATGTTCATCGAGACGATTTGATCCCTCTATTTACACTGCAATGATAATCCACGTTAGCAGGGATGGAAAACAATACAATAAGAATGAATTGCTACATTCCACAAATCATTTGTTGAGGTATGACAATTTTATCCATCAAGACAGGAGCCTTTCGCGCTCGCTAAAGTAAGACTTCTGTTCTCCATGCTATCGTATGAACCATAAAATAAAAGATACCGCGACAGTGTTAACAATGCCTTGACTTGTGAGCAAAAGTTCCTAAACTCGGTGTACACCAGCTGGGTACAGACCTCCACAACAATGTAGCCATTGTGCGCCACCCTCAGAAAGAAAGCAACGTTTCACACGCCTCCTGCAACATGACCTTAATACAGAAATCTTCCACATCCTCCCTCTACTTATGGAGCCCGTCCCTCTCAGGTACGCCAATCCCTGTAGCTCCAGCTCCAGAGGGGATTTCGGCGGCAGGAATATGGAGGTGGCTGCGGCGCTGATGATGATGAGGAGGTGGCGATGAGGAAGGTAGCGTGGTCTTCCTTCGGATAAGCACTAATCGTGTTTGCCGACCGTGGCAGAAGGAACTTGCTGTAAGCACGGCCAGGGGCATTATGGGGGATCGGAGGGGGTTGGGGGTCCGGGTGTGGTGTGTGTGTGTGTGTGTGTGTGTGTGTGTGTGTGGGGGGGGGGGTAATTCACTGCAGCCCAAAAGAGAAAAAAAAAAGGAATGGAGCCGGATCTCGGTGGGGGGTGAGGGACGGTAGTGGGAGGGTGATGGTGGTGGTCGCGGGGAGGTGGATGATGACGGTTGGGGGTTGGTTGGGGGTAGGAGGGAGGACGTGGAGGGGGCGCCCAGAGGGGTATCCAAGCACACCTAATCCCGCGGCAAGCATTGATTGCTTGACTCCTTTTTTAGTTTTTCCTTTCTTACCTCCCTCTCTCTCTCTCTCTCTCTCTCTCCCTCTCTCTCTCTCTCTCTCCCCCTCTCTCTCTCTCTCCCTCTCTCTCTCTCTCTCTCTCTCTCTCTCTCTCTCTCTCTCTCTCCCTCCCTCTCTCTCTCTCTCTCTCTCTCTCTCTCTCTCTCTCTCTCTCTCTCTCTCTCTGTTGCTGCCTCCTCCTCCCCGCTCTCTGCTCTGACGCCTTTCCTTCACATGTCGCTGGAGGCTGTCTGTGGAGGCTGAAGGGATGCTGCGTTATCGTCGTTCGTAGGTTAGCTTCGTCCCCGTTGTATCCCATGCGACCGGGACAAGGTTAAGGAATTCTTGTGACAGGACGATTGGTTGTATTTATTTGGGAATGTCTTTGACGACGTGTGAACAGTTCAGGGGATTAGCAACAAGCGAGTCCATTACCTTTCATGCTACATTCAAATTTGCTGAATAATATATAAAAAATAACTCAAAATGTATTTATCAAACGTGTGTTATGCAATTGTCATATAATTTAGGATATATAATTATTGAAAAGAGTTAGGAAAAATCGTGTTAAATTATAAATAATTTGAGTGAATTTTTATTACTCCCCAAATCTCCTATTTCTGTGTTTCCAGCACTTTGTTCTTTCCTCTTGTGGTGAACCTTGTGGTGATATCTGGTGCCTCCGTAGCCCTAATGCCTTTCTCCAGCTGTTTCCTCTTGCTTCATGCATCATTCTCTAGTGACAATTTTATCTTTCCCCTTTTAAGTGATGCATCCACAAATGTGTATGACTATAATATAGAAATATGATTTTGACTGATTCTTTTGAGGTTAAATTGAATGCAAAAGATGCATTTGCTACTAAAAACCCTAAATACTGGCTTTTAAGATTTTTTTTGTTCTTCTGAAAATATTGAGCAATAGGCAGAAGACATTAAATATATTATCCCTCAGACAAACAGGAAAGCCACATTTTTGTATTTATTGACCAAAATAAAGGAGTGTCTTCCTTATTTGTTATTAGCTAATCCTAAAATATTCATCAATCTGGATAAATTAATTAAATAAACACTGAAAACGAGTACGACTTTGTTGCTAAACGGTGTTTACAACCTAAGTAACCAAAACAAGACGACGACGGGAAAAAAAAGGACTCTAATTACGAGAACAACCGAGATAACACAACGTCAACAAAGTCACTTGATGAAAATGTAATTCCCTCGGTTCCGACAAAACAACCTTTCCCTGTTGTCCTAAAATCAGCATATTCCGTGCTGATACTGGGGTTATTAAATCCAGCCGGGTGGGGCATGAGGCAGGGTCTTCGCTGAGGCAGGGGTGGATTGGGTGGTCGTGTGTCATAAGGATGCAGTTAAGCTAGCTTGACGTGTATAGCGAAAAAAAAAACACAGCAAAACGCCCCGTCTCCCCTCACCTCGGGGGCTTGTGGTGCAGCCGCGGCGTATGTCCTACATGCTTGTTGGACCATAAGCCAATGTAGCCTCGGCCTCTTTGGCCTTGGCACTGCAACTGAGGCTTTTTGTCATTTACAAAACTTAACGCAAGGGGGAATAGAAAGCCGGTGTTGTTTTTAGAACGAGAGACAAGTTGCAGTTGCGGCGATCCCGTGGGTGTGCGTGTGTGTGGACGCACACCTCGTGTGCGCATGCATTTGTGTCCCCATGTGGGTCATCTTGCAAATGGTGGACCGTGGCCGTGGCGTTTTAAGCAAAAGTGTTTAAATCCTAATTTGTCGACATGTGCAAGCTGGGGTTATTAGCAGGGGCACAGGGGCGAAGGCATTAGCCCCACAGAGGAGACCTTATTCCTGTGCGTGGCATGCAGGATCCAGAAACTCCTAGGTAAGTAAAGAGCAGCTTATGATTCATGAAGACGTGGGTTTTTTCTGCTCTTTCCTATAAGACAGGAGCGTATTAGGGAGAGGAGAGGAGCACGGCGCCCTCTGATTAAAGGGAGACAGAAGGACCCCCAACGTCTTCTTTGAAGAGATTAATTTCCGAGTTCATTTCTTTCTTTCTTTTTTTTGAATAAAATACAGCCTGAACCGTTCTTTCTAGGTTACTTTATTTCCTTCAGTTTGCTGTACTCGTGCTCAGGAAACGTTTCTTCCCGAGCAAGATTCCCTTGTACACAAGACACGGTGTCAAATAGTTTCTCGTATTTTTATGTTTCACCAAATAAAAAAAAATCGAACAGCAAATGCTTCTTACATTGACAACTTAGACATTTCTATATCGCATTTCTGTAACGGCAAATTCATGCTATTTTCAACCTGCACTTGGATGACGGTTGTCAATTGTACTTTTCGTTCGCATATTTCAAACAGCCATCTGACGGATCTGTTGCTGCCTGTTGACGTAGATTAAGTATAACCACTGTTTTGTACCTCGTAGGACACCTCAGCCAGGTTGAGGAGCTGTCCCGTAATGGAGAAAACAACGTATCTGGGCAACAGTCAAAGTGAATTCTGCTGAAGTGCCCTTGAGCAAAACAACCACCAAACCTATCCTGACTACGAATGTCAACCGAAAACGCCCGACAGATCGTATCCATGGCCGCGTACATACATTTTGCGACGTGCTGTTTGAACCGTATACCCCTGTTCGCAATTTGCATTCGGTCTGAATTTTAGAAAAAACAGTACGGACAAACAACCTCCCGGAATAGACATGGCGCCCGGGCATCACCGATACGAGGACGTCAGCTCGCATCACGTTTGACAACTGACTGACAGCCGCGCCATTTCATGGTTGGAAGGCATTCGTTCCAGAGCTGCTCGGGCTCAAGCTTGACCTATCACTGCCTGCGTCTCGTGGTAAATGTCTGAACATTTTAGGTGATCTTTCCTGTCATCTGTAGGTATTCATGTTCAGTGCCTCTGTGTTCTCCCCCACTCCCGCCGCTGGGGTTTCTTTTTATTTTGTTTTTTCTCGAAACCCGGACACTGGAATATATTAGAATCGTTAAATTGTGCCCAATAGGAAGAAGGCAGCAGAGGCCCAGGGTGACCATATATGGGAAGGATGAGTCTAACTCCAATCAGAACAGCTGGAGTTTATTATGGTTACACAATATGGTGGCATCCTGTATCAAGTGGAAAAAGTCTAATGTTTCACCATAAGTCATTTCAAAGGGCATTCTAATGCTTACATAACTCATACATATGTACACTCTTCTGCCATTTGTTTTAAGATTAAAAATGTAAGATCACCATCACAAAGTGCATTTTTAGGGTGTGTTCTCTCACAGTGTTTCAAATTAAATATCATTGTCCATTTATTTTCTGGTCTGTGTCAAAAAATGTGAAATAAGCTTGGAGCAGGGTTGCATCCTTCTCTGGCTTAAACTAATTTCAACATTCGAGACTCAATCGAGTCAATTAGTTTGACCCGCATCGCTTTCCCAAAAGGAACAGGTTTCCAGTGTTTCAAAATGAGGGAGCTCATTCTGTGCTCATACCTCAAGCTGAAAAAGGTAATTTCAATTCACAACCCCACAGGCATAAATAATATTATGAGTTGAATTCCATGTAAGATTTAATACAAATGGCTGCTCTTAAAATGTCCTGACAGCCTGCCTAGACTCACATTAAGGACGGATGGCCCACGAGCTAACTTCATATTTCATCTCACACTCCCATGTCCCACTTCAAAACACACACTACTAACGTTGTTGGTATTGTGGGATATGGTTTTTGCTGATTTATTATTTTTGCAGTTTTATGCTTTATGATAGAGTGGAAGGTATGGGAGATAGAGGGAAGGACATGCAGCAAAGGACCGCGGGCAGGACTTCAACCCGGGTCGCTGCGTTCAGGACTGAGCCTATATTGACGCGCTCCACCCAGTGAGCCAAGGGACGCCCCAGTGTTGGTGTGTTTTTAACAACACATTCATTTTACTCCCATATATTCCCATACTCCCATATATTCATATATCTATACTTCCGCTTCGACGTTTCGCGCGCACGTATCACACATACATGAGGACGGGCCCGTGACATGTCCACGCCACTGCGGGCTTGGCTGATTACAGATGCGCTTTTTAAAGTCGGCTAATCAGAGCCCAGAGCTTCGACTTCTGCACATGCATCACGGCATAATTGGGCACTGCCAATTATTTTGATGCATTGCATGTGATGGGGTGGTAGAAGGGAGGGGGGGGTGAGGCGGGGAGGTTGACGTGCCGCTCCCATTAAATTTCCCCCCTGATAAACACAGATCAATTGAACCACAACTCGGCGGTCATTACGAAGCCTTGTCGAGTCCGACCGCGGGCCGGCGACTGAAAGCAGAGAGAGGAAGCACGGTGTGTGTAACCGGGAATGGTGTGTGTAACCGGGAACGGTGTGTGTGCGGCCTGCTTTGGTTGCGTCCGTGTGAGGTGGATGTGTGTGCATGTGAATGTTTGTGCGTCTGCATGTGTATGGTGTGTGTGTGTGTGTGTGTGTGTATGCACGTGTGTGTGTGTGTGTTGGGGGGTTGGGGTTGGAGGCAGGGGGGAATTTGTGTGGGTGAATGTGTGCGTGTGTGCTTGTGTTGTTGTGTTGTTGTTGTTATGGTTATGAAGTGTGTATAGTTGATTTGACACCACAGACGTATCGCCCCGAATTCTCACACAACTGCTGTCATCATCATCAGGTTTTGTGAGGTAAAAAAGACGCGCACATCATCGCTTCTTAACAAAAAAGACATCCCGGAGACCACAATAATGTAATTAGTTACAGAGACAGGCCCTGCCAAGCCTTCACTCAGACTTACAGGATGAATCTAGATCCATTTCCTCTCGTTATGCTAAAATAAGCAACTATGTCTTGCAGAAAAATATGCCCAGATTTACCCCTTAATCGTGGTCCGGTTTAATCTTTTAAAATGTGGCTGGGTTCAGATCTGATTTGTCATACTTGAAAGCATGTAATGAAACTGATGCACAACGTCAGTCAGTGTTGAGGATGATGTGAATCTCTTCGTGTCTAAATCCAAAAGTTTGCTGAATGGCGCACAAAAATATCTCATACAAATCATTCCCCACACCCCCAAACTAGGGAAGACATTCACACACTGAGACACAGACGGGCAATGACGCACATGCACACACACACACACACACACACACACTGATTCACACACACACACACTCACACGCAATGAAGCACACGCACAAATGCACACACACACGCACACACACACATGCACACACACAAACAAGCAGATACGCATATACTGCGCACACACACACACACACACACAGATTCTTCCTTGGTGTTTTTGTTTCTGCTCCGTCTCCGTGTTCTTGTGTATCGGTGGGTTGGGGGTGTGCTGGGGGAGGGGGGGGGGGGGGGCCTGTGGGTCCTGCTGCAGGAGGACTTAATGGAGTGTGTCTCTCCCCGGCTCTGGAAGATGGCCCCCTGCTGCGAGTGCAAGGGGAGCAGAGCCCAGACAGCAGCCGCTGCGCACCGGGTGACCGACTGGAAGAAGCTCATCCTCCGCAGCAATAACAATGCCGGGGTGGTTCCCCGTGGCGGCGGGGTTGAGTGGGTGGGGTGAGGAGGGGTGGTGGAGGGTGGTTTCGGTTATGGTGTATTCTGCTTCTTTTTTTTTTTTTTAGGATTCCCAATTCCCAATCCACATATGGTGCCGGAGTAGGAGGTCGATTTTTTTTATTCATCATTCTTCCCCTTTTCACGTTTTTGCGCGCACCCCAAAAAAACTCGGGTTGTTCGAGAAAAAACGAATTCACCGTTTAAAAAATAAAAGCGTTTCGTACACTTTCTTCTTTTCTCCCCCCGCGGAACAAGATCAATTTCTCAAAGCATGTCACGGTTGGTTTATTGTAGACTCGAGAGATCTGCTTTAATACATCAATTTGTTTTACGGGGACGCCGCCGCCGTGCGACGGAGAATTGCCCGCCGCACAAAAGGGAAGACAAAGACGCCATTGTAGAGGTGGCGCGAGTAGCGCAGAATGCCGGGCTAATGCAGGTGTTGTCTGAAAGAGAGAGAGCGACAGAGAGAGGAAAGACACGGAGAAAGGCAGTGGGGGCTGTCCTTGAAGATCCCGTCAAAAATAAACATGTGGACCGAACCGTATTGCCCTTCATTCATATTTATAGTGCGGCGCGCTCACGTCTGCGTTCAACATATTATACGTAAATAAAAGGCAAGCGTATAACATCCAAATACAGCGACAATTTCCTCAGAGGGAGGTAGGGGGTAGAAGGGGGAACCCAGGCCTTGGTGCCGCATCTTTGAGACGTTACATCATAGTTCTGTGACTGCTGTAGGTGGCCCCGACCGCAAAATGCAGGAAAAATGCATGGAATTTATTTATGGAGGCTGAGACTTCGTTGTGCTGAGTTGTCAGCAGCTCTTCGGGGACGGTTAATTAAAGCCCCGTCGGCTCCGACGCGCTGTAGTTGTCTGTCTGACTGCAGACACTGTTTCAAAACAAATCCCACCTCCACCAAGGAAGAATGACGAAGAAGAAGTAAAATCGTTAAAAAAAAGGCAGTTGGTACGTCGAGCAATGCCCCGGGAAAAACTCGTAAACCGCGATTATCGGCCTCGATTCCGATCCGGCTCCAGTGTCTTAACGGCCCAACGGAGAACAACAGAGAAGGAGAAAGAGAGAAAACTCCTCTTGAGAGATTTCATTAAAGTAAACAATAGCTTGAGCTCATCAAAGAGCTCTCCACCCCTCCGCCCCCCCCGGCGGAGACGGCTGGAGGGATGTGTTTGGACCGCGGCCCGGCACACCTTAGCGTCTCGTTGTGGAGGGGGGGGGGGGTAAGCCCCCCCGGCGACGAGTCGGGCCGCGTGTTTTTCCTGCAACAAGTCCTCAACGCTGTGTGTGTGTGTGTATATCTATGTGTGTGCGTGTGTGTGTATCTATGTGTGCGTGTGTGTGTATCTATGCTTGTGTTTGTGTGTGCTTGTTTGTATCTATGTGTGTGTGTGTATCGATGTGTGTGTGTTTCTGTTTGCACGTGTGTGTGTGTGTCTTGTTACCTATGTATGCGTGTGTGTGTGTATCTATGTTTGTGTTTGTGTGTGTGTGTTTGTGTGTGTGCGTGTTCGTATCTATGTGTGTGTGTTTGTGTATCTATGTTTGTGTTTGTGTGTGTGTGCGCGCGTGTGTGCTCGTGACTCAGGCAGACAGTTGTAATTAAGGCTAGCCTCCTAGCAGCGCAAGATAATGTCGATGTGTCCTTCCCCACCTCCTCCACTGCCCTCCCCCACAACCTCACACACCCAACGGCTCACACAAGACTTTACCCAACACCCATGTGTTTACATGTACACACGCACACACACACACACGCACAAAGGCTTACGCATACGCTCAAACACACATGCACAAAGGCTTACGGATATGCTCAAACACTCAAATGACACAAATATAAAGACACGTACACACACACACACACACAAACATTAACACACTAAAACATTGAAGGATGAAGTCACATCACGTTGTTTGTTTGTCATCCACTGAGGCACGCGTGCAAAAGGAACTGCAGAGGTTCTCTCATGGGTTGAACAGGCAGGACAGTGCTCGTTAGAGGAGTTGAGGTGACTCACTACCATCAACCACCAACATCCCAGCTTCAAGCCCGAAAGATTAAGCGAGTGAACGTGAAGCTTTCATTTACAATTGCTAATCATATTATTTCATCATTTTACTCATACTGATAATAGCGTTGATGGCAAGCTTGCCATCATTTGTTGCCATCAAAGTACTTTTTATTGATTCTGAATCGTTTGGAACACTTCAGCACGGATTCACAAAGTTATCGAAAAACAATGTGGCAAGGCTGTAGTCATTGTCGTTCGGAAAATGTGATAAATCAGAGGAGAAACAACAAATGTTGCAATGATTTAACAGAAAGAATCTTTGTTAATTACTTAAAAACATCGGAAATTAATTTTTCAAACGCCTTAGCATGCGCCGTGTCCAGAGCTCAAACGGCCCATTCGCCACAGGTGGGAATTCCTAGTACTCCCAGTTGGATTCCCACTCTCTCCAACCGCGCCGTCCCCATCGGGAACACCCTCAACCTCGTGAACCCCGGCTTGCACAGGCCAGGCGGTGTGGAGGGGGAGGCGGCGGCTCAGTGAATAGACTACTTCCTGTAGTTTAGGAGGCCTGTAGATTAACCCGCCCCTTCATGCTCCTGAGCGGCGGGCTCTTTTGTCAGCGGCCCGCCTCACTTCCTCCTCCGGCAGGGAGGAGCGCTGGTGAGAGAGTCCACAGGAGAGCTCCCAGTCCTCTGCTCTCTCTCACGCACGCACGCACGCACGCACGCACAGACACAGGCACAGACACAGGCAGACACAAACACACACACACACACGTACGTACAGGCACGCACACACACACACACACACACAGACACAGACACAAACACACAGACACACACAGACACAGACACAAACACACAGACACAGACACAGACACACACAGACACATACAGGCACGCACACCCACACACAAACACACACACAGACAGGCACGCACACACACACACACACAGACACAGACACACATACAGGCACGCACACACAGACACAGACACAAACACACAGACAGACACACACACAGACACAGACACACAGACACAAACACACAGGCGTGCGCACACACACACGCAAAGACAGACAGACGCGCACACACAGGCACACACGCACGCACACACATGCACACACACACAAAAAGACAGACAGACAGACAGACTCACACGCGCACACACACACACACAGCTACAAACACATGCACTGAGACACACACACACAAGCAAACACACACACACAAACAAACACACACACACAGAGGCCGCAATCCCGGTTTACTCTGCATTGTTTCGAGTGCTTCTCTTGTCCTTTGTGGGTTTTTAAAGAGCTGTATACTGGTCGCCGTAAAGCCCTCAACATGTTTTAAATACCTCCACCCCACTGCGGGGCGTCGCCGTCCAATTACAACGGAGCCACAGAGACCCCTGCCCTGTGATTACACACCCACGGTCGCGGGGCGATTCGGGGGTCTCAAAGGGACTCTCCTCTGCTTTACATGAGAATCGCAGCGCGACGTTGTTAGACACAACCTGGTTGTTTGGGCGACGGCTGCATGCGATCACAGAGGGGCCCGACCGCAGCGGTTCTGCCCGCTGAACTGTGATGCTCTGAACTCAAGGACAAGGCTGTGCGGGTACACAGGTTCAAACCTTTCAGAGGGTCGTGTCCTTTAAGGTTTATATTTTTACAAATGAACGGTTTGCAGTTTACGGAGTAGTTGAGGATCAGGGGTCAGTAGCTGATGTCGTTTTATCTTTGAAAGTGCATAAAGGTTTGAAATGGAATATAATTACAGGCATTAGGAAGAAGCTCCTCCGAGTGAGTGTTTGATGGATCCACAAGCATTCACAGATTCAAGATGTTACCAAGCTCAGTTTATTTATAACACACACACATTTGAACCTGGATGGAGATGGAATTAAGATTTTGGAACTGTACAGAAATCAACGGAGAGTGTAAGAATTTTCATGCGTTAACTCTTTTGAATTTGGCCTGAGTCTGCTGTTTGAATGTTATTTGTGTGTGTGTGTGTGTGTGTGTTTAGTAGTAGCTTCTAGTCTGTTGAAGATCAAGTCTATAAATCTATATTAAGTTCATAAATGTTTACTTTCTCCATATAACTTTCTCAGCTTTACAGAGCCCAAAAATATAACATCTATAAACTGTGCCAACAATGCCTCCATCTTTGTTCTTGAGCGTTGTTATTTTTTACTCCCATAACCAACACACACAAACACACAAACACACACACACACACACAGACACACACGCACACACACACCGAACACACACACACACATACACACACACACACACACAAACACACGCGCACACACACATACAAATAAAATCACATGCACACTCAGACATACATAGAGAAACACAGACGGAGGCAGCCACACATACACAGACACACAAACACACACTGGTGTTATAGTAGATGCCGTTCAAGTTATTCTTTGCCGCCTGCTGGTGAAGTGGGATATTACGCTTAAAAGTAATTACTGTCATTGAAAGGAAGGAATGGAATATCAACACAAACCTATGTACACATGTTAAGGCAGGTGTCCTCTATATTTTTGACAAGTTTTAAGTTCCTCCCCCCTTCTTACGTGGACTTGTGACGGAAATGGAGCATTAGTGCTTAGCTTAGCAATTATTCGAATATACACTTTGATGTCATTTTTTGAGCTATCGACACACAGTTTTACTTACGTATTAAGGGGTTGGCCTCTTTGTGGCTTCTAGTCCCTGACTACCTCTTGTGATAGATTGAATATTGCTTTTTTCGATTTTTGCATAAGTCGGACATTGTTTACACAACCAATACCAATTCGAAGAATTTTAAATGCCTGATCATTGAACACAGTGTGCAATGTAAAGCCATGGCTCTGAAGAAGATGATTTAAGTTTTTCCGAACTTTTGACTATACAGAATATCTATCCTAACGGACATTATGGGTCCAAGAGGCTTAAATGTTCGGCATGCAAAATAAGGCATGTACATCAAGTTTTAGAATTTTAAATAAATCAGGGTGGCCGTGCTGATTGTTAAACTTTGGCCACAAATGATAGAACCTCCTCAGGGAATTTCCACTACAAACCTATTGAAGGTCTGCTCTTATGGGGTCTCGCATGTTATAAATATGCATTCATTTATTTTGGAATGATGAACAATAGAAAAACTAAATCCCGACAATCTAACCAAATCCACATTTGCCAGACTTAAGTCTAAAACATAAATTCCGTCAAAATTCATTTGCACATTTTTTACTTCATAAATACCATTATTCATTGCATTGTAACACGCCATTAAGAATAATCATGCATCTTTTTTTTTCTCTCTGGGAAGAATCACACAATCAGGCCATGTGTTCAGCTAATACCAGTTATTTGTCATAATGCTTTCTAGCGACTGGGATATCAATTTCTTGCAGCAGGGAGTGCAATTAGAAAAGAATTATACAGCCTTACAAATGCTAAATATACTCAGGGTGGGGGGGGGGGGCGTGGGGGTAAAGAGAGCTTCGTGAGTAGTTTAGAACGAAATGTTTTCGTTCTAAACTACGCACAGAATGACCTCTGTTGTTATGGCATCGTCCTACCATTCTGTACGCCTTGTTTTTCAAGTAAGAATTCAAAAAAAAAGAAAAAAGAAATAGCAGTTATAAGAGGTAAAAACAATATGGGCTTGGGAGGGTTTCAAGTGTGAATAGACGAAAAGCAAGCCTGCAGAAAAGTCTGCAACAAACCTGCAAAAACATCGATATCACAACATTGAAAAAATACAAAACGTATCTGAAACTGCTGTTTAGTTATATAAAATTAAAAAGGAGCGTTTCATTGGCCGAGACGGCCCTATCTTCAGCATCATCCCGGCAGGTCTCGCCTTGTTAGCACAACAAAGAGAAGCGGGAGGAGGAGGAGAAGGCGCGCGTACAACCAACCAATCACGGCGCTCGGCACTGTTTCGCGGGGGGGCCCCCTGTAACCTGTGTCTAACACATTCACGCGTGTTTTCCCAGCACATCCGCACTCGCACACAGGCACGCAAACACACACACATTGAAACCAAGACTCTGAAAAGCTAAAGCGAGTGAGTGAAAGGAGGTGGTTGGTGGAGTATGTGTGTGTGTGTGTGTGTGTGTGTGTGTGAAGTGTTTGGTGGGGTACAGGGGTGTTGATGACACGGGGGTTCGTCTTGCTCAGACCTCCTCCTCCTCCTCCTCTCCCTTGTCTCCGGCTAATTCCACCACCGCCTTCCCGTCGGAACGGGGGCCTTTGCGCGGCCCACGTTGTTTTCAAAGGGTCCCTAAAGCGTGACCCCTCATTATGAGTGGCCCCTCCCCATTACACCCATGACAGAGCCCCCCTCGGGGCGTCGGGCATCACAGAGAAAGAGAAGAGAAAAAAACACACTATTTGTGCGGGGCACATTTGCATATGATTTGATTATGCTTCATGGTTGATTCATGGCCATCTGAGTTTTCCTGGCAGCCCTTTACGTAACAGGGTCACGTTGGCACACTTATTTACCCAACACTGGGCCAGAAGAAGTCAAAACTGACCGAATACAAACACTATGATGAGGGTTAATTCGTTATTTTGTGTTCATTAGGATTTCTTTGTTTGTGCGTGCGTTATGCCCGTTCCACACTTGATTGTGTTTTGCGCGTAACTAGTGAAAAATGGAAATCCGCAAATCCTCACTGTAGGCGATATTTAAAAATGCCTTCTTCCTAGAGCATGCGTTTGTTATAGTGGATGGAGCAATAATACATAACTTAGACCGTTTGTCATCATTTGTTCCGTTAGACCCCATCGAAAACACATTTTTAAAGTCTCATTAAGGAACAAAATGAGACAGTCACCAAAACAGTCTCGTAAAAAAAAATAGTACATTTTCAAGGCAATAGCAACGTGACGACACGTTTCCACGATGACTGCCTTCCTCTTCCTTCCTGGTGCGCACGTGTATGGGTATGTGTGTGTGTGTGTGTGTGTGTGTGTGTGGGTGCGCTCACGGTGTGCACGTCTGCAGGGCAGCTGTGTCCCCAATAAGTAGGGATTTGACCCAGCTGTCACTAACTGTGCTTAGGGAGGAGGGCCTCTCTCTCTCCCTCTTTCACACGCGGCAGGCTCGAACGCCCGAGTCTCTCACAGCAGGAAGTGGCAGGGAACTGTCACTGGTGAACTCTACCTCTGAGCGATGATGAGGAAATCAAGGTAACGTAATGGAGGCAAATCCAATCATTTCTTGAGCCGCTTATTAGAACAAAATGTCGCATTAGAGGGGAGGAAAATGAAGGCTAATGTAAAGAAGATAGAGGTTAAAGGACTGCCTATATGATTTAGAGAACCATGAGGTTAATGCAAGGATTTAGAATTATAACCTAATTGGAATCTCATGAATTCTAAAAGTCTCCAATTTAAATCATTTGAAATAAATCATATGCCTAAACTTTACCATTGCACTGATAATCTGATATTAAAGTAATTATTATCATATAACAATACACGCACACATCGATACAAAACATAATCATGTTGCTTTGGGCATAACGTCTTTCAAAACAAAACAAAAGAGATAAGACAAGAAAAGACCAGCCTCCTTCACCCCCCTGCTTCCAAATCTGTACACAGTTCATTAATGATCACTTTCTCATGTTTACAGAGCCAAAAAACAGATGTTGTCCTGGCTTGCGGCCTCTCCCCTGTAATAACATGTAACAAATGGTAATTATGATGGGAAATACAGTATAAAGGAAGTGAGAACCCATTCTTCCATTGTTCGCTCGTGTTGCTTCGTTCCCGTGAGTCACTACAGCGACTCCACCGAATCGCTCGCAAACGCTTGCTTGGACTCGCACATTGTAGTTGTTCAATTTATCCAACACACACAGACGTGGTTACCACACACACAAACGCGCACACAAACACACACACACACAGGCATGTACACCAACACGCACGCAAACAGACACACACACACACGAGCCTGAAATACACGACATACCGATGCAGTCCCATGCACCGCGTTCATGCATGCGTGCGTCCTGGGTGAGTCTGCTGCTGTGACTGTGATGCCGCGGCCAGGCCATATGCTCAGTGAGTCCCCTTGCAGGGTCCTGACCAGGCTGCAGTGCTGCATGGGCACACTGGGGGGGGGGGGTTTAAAGCAAATGCGATGTGAAAGGCAGGCAAAGGCACGGGGACGCAGCTGTCTGTGAAGCATGTCTCTGTTAAGGGGCTGCCCCTAATGATGGGAGACAGTTGGTAATTACGTAAGTACGCACACACACACACACACACACACACGCACACACACACTTGGTGCCACTGGCATGCACACACACACACACACACAAACTTGATGCCACTGGCATTCACACACACACAAGCAGACACACACACTTGGTGCCACTGGCATACACACACAAACAGACACACACACCCACACAGACACACACATCGGGAGCTGCTCCAAGAACCCCCACCGCCACCACCACAACCTCCGCCCCCTGGACCCTGAGAGAGAGAGAGAGAGAGAGAGAGAGAGAGAGAGAGAGAGAGAGAGAGAGAGAGTGGAAGGCCAGATGATGAGATGTAGGAAAGTGAGGGAGAGAAGAAGAGAGTAGGAGGAGAGAAAGAGAGAGAGAGAGAGAGAGAGAGAGAGAGAGTGGGCAAGAGAGAGAGAGAGAGAGGGGGGGGAGATAATGCACAAGGGAGGACTTCAAAGAAGAGGAAATGAAGGGAAAGGGAGGAATTGCAGAAAGAGCAGAGGTGCAGTGTTAAAGAAGAGCAGAAGTGACATGGAAGGCTGTAGGGTACACAGACCTATGTAAACATACACACACACACAATTATACATAGTAGAATGGACCATTTCATTTGTCTCCAACGCAATTAAGGAACAACTCTTCATCCTCATGTATTAACCAATGGTAATATGCACACAACACATGATCGATGAAGACAACAGACCACGACATCCTGGCCTCTCTCTGTTTGCATCCTGTTTTCCTACGGTGAAGACCCTAGACACACCCAGGTTGTTTCTCCTGTGATGTTAGGGGGAAGTGAAGGATGCAGGACAGGAAACAAAGCAGAGGGTTTCATCAGGCAACAGTTAGCTCGTTAGGGCTAATTACAAGCTAACCGTTGCCTGATGATGAGGTGACACTCGCAGCGGTCGTTTGAAGCTCGGCACCTGTGTCTGGGCTCGTACCTGAGAGCCCCCCCCCCCCCCGACACAAACACACACAAACACACACACAGCTGTCTGAGCACAAGATGGATGCCTCTGCCTGCCGTGAACCGCAAACAACTCAGACATGCACACACTAGCAAAGACAAACACCGACATAAAGACACACACACACACACTCACACACACGCACACACACACACACACACACACACAAAAAGACAGACACACACTCATGGATGAGTTAACAGACAGAGATACCACAGGAATGTGCAATTTATACTGTATATTTCAGTTATTGGTTATTGGGTGTTCTGTTTCTTATTTTTTTTAATTGACACTAGGTGTGTGTGTAAGTATGTACATGTTTGTGTGTGTGTACTTGCATGTCTGTGTGTGTGTGTGTGTGTGTGTGTGTGTGTGTATGCATGGGTGTGCGTGCGTGCGTGTGTGTGATCAGATATTGAGTTCAGAGGGGCCACTGATGGCTTTGGAGTTATTAGCAGACTGGTCTGGTCTCTAGTCAGCTCAGAGTGGCCCCCTTCTGAGAACCACTCATCTGTTGTAAAATATTTATAAATGTCACAACCAGCCAAAGAATGCCAGTCTCGGCTGTGAGAGCTTGGGAGACGATTAGACAGCGATTTAGTGACGACAATGAGTAAGTGAAGATAGCCAAAAACCAAACATTCAATACACACATTCAACCCATTCAAAAAACAAAACAATAATATTTTATTAGGTTCAATTAAGTCACCCATATTACCTGTATGGGATCAGTAAAATATAGCTGATTTAATCTCTATACACCTTTTAAAAAGAACACATGAATTGGAACATTTCACACAAGCTTTAGCATTGTGAAAGGGGAATTTAGCAGAAGGAGGAATCTCGTCTCAGCTAATAATAATAATAATGCGTGCAGCTGAAGAAGAATTGTGTTCATGAGTGCAATGGGTCTTATAAATCTTGTTATTTACCTAGCACACAGATTACACAATTGTCCTCCTCTCTGACTGTGGGCTAACCTTGAAGTCGAACCAGAAAGCATTGGAGTCAGCTAATGTGACCCCCTTAAATTGCAGCGCCATACAATGTGACACAGTTTTGATCGCTTATGCATAAAAAAATAAAATCTGTGCAAAGGGAAATATGTATCAGCTAATTTATGTGCAAGTGGATTGCACTGGTATCATAACTGTAAAAATAATCAGCATAATAAATAAATTCTTGTCTTGGACAAGTGCCCACTCCTTATTGGAGCAATGGGAAAGGTATTTTTGAAGCGTCTATTGTCCATTCCAATGCATCGACAAAAACAAACACTACCACAAACAGCAGCCCCGAAGCGACTAGAAGATATTGAAGTACTCACAATCAACCAAAATGAAAAGATAGTTTTCAGAAGTAAATAACATACCCAACCAGCAAGAATGATGACAACTGAGAGAAAGGATTTCACTTGAAGGGCCAGGAGGCTCTTCCCACAGCATGGTTAGTTAACTCTGAGCTGTCAACACCCACCTCTTTGGCCTCGGCCACACTTGTCGTTTCCATTCAACTTTTGTGATCACTAAAGTCTAAGATCCGCACATACTTGATTTGCATTTTGGCTAGGTTTTGTGAGCACTATATATCCTTGAGTACCAAAAATGCCTCAAAGTCATTCATTGTTGTTGAGTGGCTGCAAAAAAAAGGTTTGTTCGCCAATGTTTAGTTCCACACGCATTCGCCATGGTTCATAACGCTGTATTATGTTTCAATCAAAACCAAAATGAAATGTATGGCAGCATAGCGCTGCCTCACCGGGGAAGAGTATAAAGAAAACTCTGAATATGTAATGGGGCGTGAGGTTGGACCCAAGAACAGCACAGACCCAGACCAGCGTTGGAACAGTTCAATAGTTTTATTGTCCAAACAGGGAATCCAAGCTAACTGGAGACAGACAAGGGGCGAGCAGGCAGAGGGGTCAGGGACAGAAGGCTGTTCAGGTTACTAGGGCAGGAACGACTAGGACGGGTCAGGGACAAGCAGGGTTGAAGCCAAGGAAGCAATCCGGGAAATAGTACTAGAGAGCTTTGCATGCTGCTAAGACAATCTGGCAGAGACTGACTTGTTCACACTACATGCGTCCGTTGGCGGATGACCGAGGGAGTGTCGGACGTAAAGGGGACTAGTCTATAGACGCATACTGCAGCAAATCAAATCGCTTCCCGCTACAAAGCAAATGTGTGGATATAAATACAAAAGATTACACAAACAGGTGACTAAAAACAATCCTATCATTCCATATTTCTTTAAAAGACATAACGGCCGGATTTTTCCTGCTTCTTCCTGCTTGTTATTGCAAAATGGATCCAGGAAACGCGTGGAATGTGTATTTGCATAACCGCGATCTGATTGGCCGACGGAGTCGCCGCTGCCTGAAAAGTTGAACATTCCTCAACTTTTTGACACAGGCCACGGAGCCAAATGGATGGACGGACCCATAATGCATTTCGCGAGCTTCCCCATGCAAAATCAATGAGATCCGTCGACGGACGGCGGTAGTGTGAACAAGCCCTTACACCCCTTGCCCACTGCATCCTTCCGTCGACGGATCTCATTGACTTTGCATGGGGCGATCCCAAAATGCATTGTGGGTCCATCCGTTCCGTTGACTCCATCTCTTGCGTTCAGAAAATTGCGTAGAGAAAATTGTAACTTTTCAGGCTGCAACGGATCCGTCAGCCAATCAGATCGTGGCTCCGTCGGCAAATACCACTCCCCCATCCATCAGACACGCCTTCCGTCGTCCATTGACGGACGGATGCAGTGGGCAAGCTGCGTGAGTGGAAGGAGTGGGTTTAAATAAGGTGAGGGAACACAGGTGAAGGTGGCTGCACTGATGAGGTGGGAGTGGCAGGCAGGTGATCAGGAAAAGTACTGGCAGATTGTAACTTTTCAGGCTGCAACGGATCCGTCAGCCAATCAGATCGTGGCTCCGTCGGCAAATACCACTCCCCCATCCATCAGACACGCCTTCCGTCGTCCATTGACGGACGGATGCAGTGGGCAAGCTGCGTGAGTGGAAGGAGTGGGTTTAAATAAGGTGAGGGAACACAGGTGAAGGTGGCTGCACTGATGAGGTGGGAGTGGCAGGCAGGTGATCAGGAAAAGTACTGGCAGGGCTGGCAATGGGATGGAAAGCCAGGAGCAGATCATGACAGTACAGAGCTGGCAGTAGGACGGAAAGCCAGGAGCGGATCATGACAGAATAGCAGCTTATGCAGTTTGAATGGAGTGTTTTTGAAGGTAGGATGATAGTGGATATTCAACAGATACTCAAGCTCTGAGCTAACAATGGGACGCGGGGAACTATAGAGGGGATCGTGGGTATGAGTCCCAGCGGGTCTAGCGGCGTAAGCCTGAACAGGCCCAGGAGAAGGGGCTTCTGAGTGAAGTGAATGAGTGACTGGAGAGGAGGCCACAAACCAGTGAATACACTTGTTGGACTATTCAGCAATTTCAGTATCATCATGCTTTGTGTTTTTCAAATAGAATAATTACACAAATAATTATGTACCATTAGGTTCAAGATGAAAATGATATTTATATATTCTTACCTGACATGCATCTTGCTGACATTCCCTTTGTTCTGCATATTGTTTTTATGGATCATTCTTACTGTCTGTCCCTTATGTCACGTTTGTTTTTTTTAGTACCCTTTTGTCTATCACTGTTTTGTTGTGTTATGTTATTCATTATTAGTTATTATGAGTATTATTATACAATGGCTGGCTCCTCCAAACGTTGAAGGCAGTCAAACTATGAGGAGTGGCCACAGTTTATTTCTAAAGGTAAAATATTTTGTAAAGAACCACTTCAAATGACGTCCACACTAAGTACAATTAATTTTTGCCCAATAAAACATATTTAACGTTTGTGCTGCTGAAATCTTTATCTTAGTTGCACTGGTGCTACCCACTCACAAAGTAAGAACACTGCAGTGAATTCGCTTGACTAGGATAAACAGAAGAAAACTAGGCTAGGCGTTTATCCATATTTATCATTCTTGTGTTTGATTGTATACCAGTGAGGACGTGACGCAGACCAAAGCAATTCAACATATCTAGATTTTCATTTCTCCACAAATTCACATCACCAAACACAGTTAGATTTGAATACCTATGTTTTAAAGGCACAAGTGATTGGGCCTCCTCTGACACCAATAGCGTTACATTCGTGGACGTCTCTGTTCATTTTTTACTTACACTGTTTGGAGGGAAATATTTTGGTTTCTCTATCGCTCCACTATGACTTCCCCTCATCTCTGCCTGGTACTAACAACCCCCCACACACACACACACACACACACAGCGCTTCAATGAGCCTTTGCAGAAATAGGGTTCCAGTTGGGACTGGTATTCTGGTATATGTGGGTCTGTTGTGTGTGTGTCTGTTTAGAGGCCAGGAAAAACAACAAAGAAGGCTGTATTTATTCCCTCAGCTTGTCACTTTCTGTTAGTGTCAGCAAAAAAAACATTATCATAATAGATCAGCCAGAAGAATAATGAATGCTGAATGTGTGTGCAGTTTTGATGCTAATGTCCTTGTTGTGTTGAGTTGTATTTAATTTGCATGTATCTTAGTGCACGTCTAAATTTAGTTGAGTTAAAAAAATATATGTCTCTCTGCCTCTAATCTCTGCAGTCATTTTTGAGATGCAGGGTTTAAAGAGTTTGATATCCACTTCTGTGTGTGCACAACGTGTGACCAGATGAAGAAGATAGAACACCAAATTTAGGTGGACAATTTCATCTCAAATTCATCACACTGGCATATTTCAGTGTCATAATGCTTTGAGATTATTTTGAGTTGTGTTTTATTTGCATGTATCTTGGTGCACGTCAATTTTTTTTTAAAAAATATATATATGTCTCTCTTCTGATAATCTATTCAGTCATTTTGTGATGCAGGGTTTAAAGAGATGAAATCCACTGCTGTGCATGAACAACGTGCGATCAAACACTTTACAGGATAGAACACGTTTGTCCAACAAGTTTGTTGGACAATTTCATCTCAAATTTATCACACTCTGGCAATCTGTTGGTATATTTCAGTGTCATAATGCTTTGAGAGTATTTTGAGTTGTGTTTAATTTGCATGTATCTTGGTGCATGTCGAAATTTTGTTTAGAAAATATATATATATATATATGTCTCTCTACTGCAAATCATTTTGAGATGGGTTTAAAGAGTTTGATATCCACTTCTGTGCATACACAGCGTGCTATGAAACTCTTTAGTGGTTGGTACACTTCTTTTACACTACATTTCTGCCCCAGTGTACGTTTCTGAATGCTGTGCGACTCTAAGAGAACAGAGGTGATTCACATCCTAATATCTGTCGTCCAAATAGCCCCAGCTGGAATAAAAGCCTCCATCCGTCCCAAATAAACAACGCCAGCATCGGGCAAACAAACATAACAGCGTCTTCCAAAGCCATTGCAACCTCATTTTTATATTTCCTCCCTTCCTGTGAACCACCGCTACTCTGTGACGAGCTGGCAAGTTTGTCTTCTGTCTCGGGAAAAAAAAATGAAAAAATCTGAAATCAAAACGGATTACCTCGCTGGGCGCGATGTGTGTGCGGGAAGCAGCTTCAATCACAACAAGCTCCCATCCCCCACTCCCATCGTCCATGACCTAAAAAATGTTTTGTATAAATAAAAAAACTCGTGTCAAGCCGCGCTTGCTAATCTACCAGGGAGGATTTGAATAAGTCCTTGCTTTAACTTCCATTGCACCCCCACTCTCTTTCCCGGTTTCCTCCCTATCTCTCTCTCTCATCTCTCTCTCGTTTTCTCTCTCTCTCCTTCTCTCTCTCTAAGGCGCCTTCGCAAGTAGGGGCCTTTTTCCTTGAGACCCCTTGTGCTAAGTGAGATTAATTTCAACATCATAAATAACTTAGAGCGGGTCCCTTCGGGAGAAGGCGGGAGGGTGGGGGGTTGCTCGAGGGGGCGGGTGACAAAGAGGGAGGGAGGGAGGGACTGGAGGGCACCGGCTCCGTCATGTGTGTGTTTGTGTGTGTTTTTGTGTGTGTGTGTGTGTGCGCCATGTTTTACCAAAAACAAATGTGTTTTCGACCGCGCGCCACCCTGTCATCCCGGAAAACAAAGCCAGCATTTTTTTTAATCCCGTCTTTTGTTTTAGCGGACCGCTAGCACGGAGCTATCTAGAGGTCCTCTCGGTTATGTCAGAACACATTGTGTCCTCCTCCTCCTCCTCCACCTCCTCCTCCTCCTCGGCGTCTCCCCGGACCGCCTGATGGTGCTCCATGAATGGAGAGCGCACTTTATATTCCCCCATGATTCTCCCAGCGTTTTCTCCATCTTTACGATCCCCATTATATACGGCGAGCGGCCTTACTCCCCTCACAACCCCGGCCAAGAGAACAGAGAGCCGGAGGAAGATTTGCACTCATATTCTAAGTGAGGCGTCGTCCCAGTATATCACGTCGATAACAATAATAACAACGGTGATACAAGCCTTTGTTTTGCTAATGTGGTCCAGGCGTGGACGTGAATTGAGCCCGAGGAGTCCTGCTGGTTTGTGGTCTCTACCGGTGCCGTGTTTAGATGCCTCCCTAAATCTCTGCGTTTTATTGTCGACGACAAATCCTTTGAATACCAATGTGCGTGATGAAAACAATCAATATGTCTGAGGTTCACAGAGCACTCGCAGCTCGGTCATTAGCAGCAGGGGGACTTCTGTGCCATTGTTTTCGCCTGGGATTCGGATCAGTCTTCTGCCTGTTCACCAGCTTTCAAGAAATGTTTGTGTATTAGCATGTATGTATGGGAGGTATAGAACATTATCAATTAATTTTTCCTATTATCTTTTTCTCATGTTTTATGAGCAATCGATTCATGGACTCTAATAATATGGAATAAAACAAAATATATTTTTTATAGAGGATGAAGAGATTATTTGTGGACCAAGACGCTCGATTTCCTTAAAATTAAAAAAAATAAGTAGACCTGGGATGGTACTGATGGTCTTAAAAAAATGCTTCAGAAGATTTTAGGAACATAAAGGACTGACAAGAGTCAATAAAACTGAACCTAATCCAATTCAATGCATTTCAGATTATTCATGGTAAAATATATTGTGTAATTTATGCCAAAGCTTTTTTTCCCAGATTACAATGCTATTTATATCGGAGTAGATCCAGTGTGTTGAATACTTTCTGTATCCTCCCTTTCCCCACATCAACCCTCCCTCATTCTCCACCCTGATCATTGGGCTTCAACACACACACAAACACACACACACACACACACACACACACACACACACACACACACACACACAAACACTCGATACAGAGTCTCATTTTGGAAAACACAAAAACATCATTAATCCCTCAGAAGACCTCGACAAACAAAGCGAAACAAATAGCTCTGGATTATGACCAATGCAATCTAAACAGGATGGACCTTAACGTAAACCCTGCTGCCTAACTCTGCGAGTTCCGCTACGGTCTGCATGCTTTGGTCTGTAATTTATTGGCGGTTGTCAGCAGTGGTGGCAAAAGTAAACACATTCTTTACTCAAGTAGAAGTACTGATTCAACTTTACTACTTAGCTAAAAGTGGAAAGGTACAGGCTCTGAAATATACTCAAAGTATAAAAGTAAAAAGCAGCCCTCTGACATATTAATGCAAAGCTAACTGATCTGCACGTCATTTTAATTCAATTTTGACCCTGTTAAAATTAAACCATTCTAACTCTTGTCCTTGATAAATCAAGGGATTGTCTTTTCTGTGTGTTTTTGTCCGATCCATTTAGGTTGAAATCGGTCTTGATGTTGGGAAGGAGTCCAATGATTCAAAATGTAAAAATAATAATTCCCCTAAAATGCATTACAACTTAAGCCCCAAGCCTGTTTTGAAAATGTAAAGTGTAGAAAGTACATATTTGTCTTGAAATGTAGAGAATAAAAGTAGAAAGTTGTCAGAAAAATAGATAATTAAGTAAAGTGCAGATACCTAAAAACTCTGTACAGTAAACTCTGTAAAGTACAGTAACGAATATTTGTACCTTGTTACTTCCCACCTTTGGATGTCAGGGACTGTTCCGCCTTGTTATCACTAAGAGGATGAAAAATATAAATAAATATATAAACTGGAAAATAGTGATTTGTATGTAAGCCTGTTTAGAGATGCTAATACCGGACGGCTGTTTTAGCGCCCACGGCCGGACGGCTTGATGTGACTCAATCATCGGAGACCACAATGGTTTACATATGTCTCCATATAGCATGAGCAGAAGTATAGAGGAACATGGGAGGCTTAGGGAGAGTGTGGGATGAGAACATAGCTGCCCTAAAGGCAAAATGTAATGTCCTTTATACATTACAAATAATGAACTTTGGGCTAAGTGCTAAAGCAGTTTGAGAGTACGTTTTCTTGGTTTGTTTTATTCAGGTTGCAACTGGCGCTACAGTCATCCAAAGCGAGTGAGCAAGGAGCCCGCCGGCCACAGCACAGCTGAAGCGAGTGATGAGGTTAGTGTTTCCCTGTTTCGGCCCTACACAGTTTTCCACCTCCATAGCTGATGTGAGAACCTCTCTCATTGTCGCCGTTATCAGAGATTAGCCTGTACTCTCATTTAACTGTAGTTTAGCTGTTCTGTCATTATCCAGTGTTACAGTGTATAGTTGGCACCGGAGTATCCTAGTGGGAACAGCCTCTCTACATCACCTGCATATCCCGCCAGGCCTTGCTCTCATACTCTGCTGTTTAGACTGAATCTTAGATAACGCAGATTCTTTCTCAAAAGTGGCGCTCTAGTTCTTCTAATAGTAGGGCTGAGCGATTAATCTAATTTCGATCTTGATTTCGATTTAAGCGTCAAACGATCAAAATACGAATATAATCGATTTTTCGATTATTATTTTTTTTAATAGTACAGCTGGATACATATCTCTACATTATTTTAGATTTGAACATTTTCTTTTTTACCATTTTGTTTATTTTTTCAAAGTTCTCAGTTACAAAGTGTTTTTGGTAAAGACATGCTGAATAAATACATCATGTTTTCGAACTCAGAAATAATTGTTTGAATGATCGTGATTTCAATATTGACCAAAATAATCGTGATTATGATTTTTTCCATAATCGAGCAGCCCTATGCAATAGTAAGACATTATAAACGTCCAAGTCTCAGCAGGCTACCTTACACTGACATGGCATCCTCGGCTAAATAAGCCTCTTGAGCCCATGGATTTTCACTCGTATATAGGGGGTTATAAATGCGATAACTTTCCCTTCTCGGTGTCTCCTCTCCCTTTCAGAGCGGGCTGTTCCACGGCCACGGCACAGCGGGAGCGGATAGTCAGAGGATCTGGCACCTGTCGGCTCCGGTTAGCCTAGGGAGTGTTGTGTTTCATCCAGTCGTTTTACATGCCGGCTGCGCCGCTGTATTACCGGCTCCTCGTCCGTGATGATATCGCCTTCCTAAATCTCCTGCTGGACCTTCATAGCCTATTCCGGTTGGTTCGGAAGCTTCTCTACCCCGGCTTGGATTCCCAGTTGGGATCCGAATCTTCGGACCCCAATGCAACGTTTCGATCCATAGAAAGGGCCCAGGAAGTATGTGCGAAAGCAGGTGAGCTTTACGCTCCCCACTACGCTTTGTATTAGCAGTGGGTGTTAGCTTTTAAAGAAACTAGATCCCACTGCTAGCTTTGCACCAACCCACCACCCGTAAAAACTCAGATGACCCCCAGAAGTTGCCTAGTCCCCATTAACTCAAACTGATATGCTACATTTTAGATTATGAATTTATGTATTTTGGCAACGTTTTAAGGAAGGCTATATCATTAAACAGCCTTTGCGGTTTTGCAGTCATGCATTGTTGGTGAGAGGCTGTATAAAATAGGTTTGTCTGCTAACGTTTAGTAGCTGGCTAAGGTAGGATGAGTTTGACACACACACAACATTTACAATAATGACAAGGAAAGTGCGAACATCACAACTGTACAGAAATGTACAGCAGCATAGCACGGCTCTTGTGGTGTTATTGGTGTTAACACCAATGTTACTATTTTCTTTTTTTTTTTTACTATTTACTATTGGTGTTAACGCCAATGTTATTGGTGTTAACACCAATAACATATGTGTTATATAAAGAACATATATCTCAATAGTAGTTCATGCAATTTGAAAATTGTGGTTTTTAAGGGAGATAGAAATGTGAACTGAAATTCAGGTTCTGAATCTGCAATGTGACGTGGAATTTCTTTGTAAACACGTGCCCAACGGAATGAATCCCACTGTGTCTAGCAGTGAATACATGCGCAGGGGACTAGGCAGCAAGCTACGTTGAAATTAGATATTCCCAATGATTATGACATTAAAATTGTTAATTATAATTGTGTCCCGCTAGCTCTCCAACAGTAAAAAACAGGTGAAAAAGCTCTGGTGAGGTTCCAAGGTACTATTGCAGAAATGTTTGTAACAAACTATCACTAAAAACGTGAGCACTCGCAGATTTTTGGACCGCTTATTATATCAATCTTTTTGGGCATTTCTTCCATCCCTGCTAGTGACAAACTCATGAATAGTATAAACGTCAACGTTCTCGTCCCTGCCCTGAACTGCCTCCAGGATGTCCACACTTTCATCTGGAGGCGGATTAAGTGATTGAGGATGAGTGTTTTCCTGGTCTACCTTTTCATAAATTTGTGACTGCATGTTTTAACTGCCATTTTATAAAATGGGACTGCAGATGCAACAGCTGTTTTAGACGTACAGCTTTTTTCTTTTACACATTATTTTAAATATGTTCCTTTTCTCCAAAACAACAAGACATACTTTTACTATTTACTACCACTTCAAGTCGTCACAATTTTCCCCAACATTCAACTCAAATGGAATCCTAATGAATGAAAAAGTCAGACACCAAAGCACATATATTGTCATTCTTTTCGATATCCATCTTGATTTGCGGTAGTTGCTGTCTCCACTGCCTCTCGCTCTTGTTAGCTGAATAGACCCTCTGGGAAAACTCAGACAGGGTGACAGACAGACGGATGGATCGGTATAGGTAGCGCAAGATAGGAAAGAGAGGGATAGAGAGA
This sequence comes from Pollachius pollachius, assembly GCF_949987615.1. Classification (NCBI taxonomy): domain Eukaryota; kingdom Metazoa; phylum Chordata; class Actinopteri; order Gadiformes; family Gadidae; genus Pollachius; species Pollachius pollachius. The sequence goes on from NC_136940.1 coordinate 4,453,572, forward strand.
GTCCGGAGGGAGGGGAGAGAGAGAAATAGTGTGAAGGGGAGTTGTGGATAGAGAGAGGGGGGTGTGAGAGGGAGAGAGAAACAGAGAGGGGAGATGCGTGGAGAAATAAGGATGGAGGAAAGGGAGGGATGTATAGAAAGAGTAACATAAAGAGAGACCAGAAAGAGATGGTGATACAGAGAGAAATAAAGCGACCGAGATATAGGTAAAGAGAGGGGGAGCGAGCGATTAGAAGAAGGAGTGATGGATGGAGAGAGATGGGTAGAGAAATAGCGCGGGATAGGAGAGATATAGATAGTGAGGGAGAACAGAGAGATAGGAATATAGGTGGGGAGACGGAGAGAGACAAAGCGAGGTAGAGCGAGCTCTGCCAACGCCCGGGGAACCCCTCCTGATTTATTATCCGTGCGGTCGGGGAGGACGTTAACCAGCTGTGTTTACCTTGGACCCTATCCCGAGTATTAGGTGGCCCCGCGCGGGAACTGCAAATGTGATTACCTATTCACAGATCCACACCACTCAGTACCCCCCCCCCCCCCCCCCCCACACACACACACACACACACACACACACTACACCCCGACCCCCTACACTTCCAACCCCCCCCAACTCAGCCCAATCCAGACCTTCCTGATTCTAACCGCTTTTTCTGTTGCTTATTATTTAGTCCTGTTTTTTTTGGCGGGATCACATGTGACTCAAAGAAAACCCCTTTAACTGTTTTTTGGTATTTCACTGTCGTGACGGCTCTGGTTTTGGGGGTGAAGTCAGCGCTAGTCGGGCCCCCCCGTCCCGCCACCACTCTGGGCACCAGTCCAGTCTATTTGTGAATGGAAAGATCTACATGGGGTTTGGAGTTGTGTGTGCAGCTCGGTTGGCATGGCATAGAGACGCTTTGTGCACTGGGTAGAACCCCATATGTTCAAAGCGCGGTACAGAAACCATACTGTGCGAGCCCCGCATTTATACCTTGGCTGGGCTATAAAAATGACAGAGAGAACGAGGCCCCTGGGTTCATTTGAAGCCAGGGTGTAACGGCCGACTTCTGGGAAAGGGCTTGAGGTATAGGTGGTGCTTTTAGTAGCCAGAAGGGTATCCTCTCCCATGTGGAACTGTGTGTGTGTGTGTGTGTGTGTGTGTGTGTGTGTGTGTGTGTGTGTGTGTGCGCGCGTGTGTGTGTGTGTGATGTGACGTGTGTGTGTGTGTGTGTGTGTGTGTGTGCGTGTGGCGTGTGACGTGTGTGCGGGAAATTTAAGGGATTTTTTCTCAGAGCCTCTTAGTGATGAAACATGGCGTACTTAGTCTAAATTCAAATCAAATTTCAAGATTATTTTCTATTTCTTTATTATGTGAAAAGTGCAGTTTAAAGGAATACTCTCTGGGGTTAGAGTGCTATATATATTAAATGTGTGAACGTGTACATTTGTCTTGTTTAGCTGTCCACACGTATAAAACGAACAAAAACCTGGTTTGGTAAAAAAAAAAATAGACAGAGAAAAGGAGAGAAAATAAAGCAATTTGTCAACGCAGTAATCCACACATTCGTTAGGAGCTCAAGCGGACAGTAATTCTGTGGCTCTGTCAAGACTCCCAAGGGGCCTTCTGTGATGCATCCGACAGATAGTAATCCCATTCCTACATCACGCCGGAGCACGGCCCTGTCCATCCCCTTCACCTCCGATTTACAGCCAGCGCCTTCAACGTTTGACCGCCGACAATGGACAGAAAATCGCAGGCCGTCGAGAAATCCAATGCCAGATATGAGGGCGCGTTCACCTGAACCATTGATTTATCCATAAGCAGACTTCAAAACAGAACAATTTTCTTGAACTAAACGTGAGCGTTTCGAACGGACAAAGAAACACCGAGAACTGTTTTGTGCCATTTTGCCGTTGCACAGTAGCCCTCTGTAATTGTCGCAAGCCATCTGCATGTCCAGGGTGGGAATGGGACAGAATATCCGATTATTCGTTCCCGAGGGTCAAAGTCGATTTTTAACATTTGGACCGTTATCATTTTTTCCCATTCAAATAAACAAGAGTTTACGGACGGAACTAATGTTGGACACTTCGAAGGGCATTTTCCCACTCATACCATGGTCACTTGCCAAAGAAAATAAATTAAGACCATTCATTTATATTTTCATGCGTTTTACAATCCAAATATAAAGTTTTTCACAAGCCATAACTTTGTTTCCCTGGTAACGCCTGAGGGTGTGACTAATTCCTGGAACAATCATTACCCTCTCCTAAGGTTCTTAAGCAACGGAAACGTTGTTCACTCCAGTAAATAGGACGGACCTTAGCTTCGACTTGGCAACGGGAGGTATTCTAGTCCGCTCAGCTATGAGCCAAAGAGCTAACGTTATGCATTGTACATATTTATAATTCAAAATTCGTCCCAGCCTTTATACCACAGATACTATGGGGTCTAGAGGATATAACCGCGTTGTCTGATTACAGTTTAATTCATTTTCCACAATTTACCAGCTCTCGTTTTGAAGACCGAATCACTGCGCCATTCGTTTCAATGGGAATCGCGACGGCCTATACTTTCAACATAAAGTGTACATATTTATAATTAAAAATTCGTCCCAGCCTTTATACCACAGATACTATAGGGTCTATAGCATATAACCGCGTTGTCTGATTACAGTTTAAATCATTTTTCACAATTTAACAGACAATTTGACTGTAACTAGCAGGTAGTTGTTTTTTTGCGTTTAAGATATTAAGTGTTTTCTTTATCCATGGCTGCATTTGTGAATGTCGGCACACATCGAATAATCTATTATTCGTTCATACCACCCACTGATTATTCGACCATGAAAAATTTGAGTTATTCACATCCCTAGTCCAGGGGTTTGTTTTCTATTGTTCGGGCAGCAAGGCAACAAGCCACCTAGAACAAGATCAATAGTTGTTTTTTTTCACAGGTGAAACTAAGCCAGATAAACCCTCTCCGTAAAAGTGCATTCAGAGAGATTTAAGGAAAGCGAGATTTGCCCCGACTACTGGCAAGGCATTTCATCAAAGCTGCCAGTGCTGATAGATATAAATATATATATATATATATATGTCTCTTGTCTGAGCTACCTTTAATCAGCCTAGGAGCCCCTGGCACTGTGCGGTATGTGACAGTTAAAATAAATCACTTGAAAGTATTTGGGAGAAAAGCAGCAAAAATGTACTTCACTGCATTACCTTACTGCAAGCTTTCACAGTAGCAAAGAAAACGTTTCACACCGCAAATGTATCGGGTACTATGCATTAAGCTCCGACCCTTCCCCCTCCACGCACGCACACACACACACACACACACACACACACACACACACACACACACACACACACACACACACACACACGCGCACACACACACACACACAACCTGGCCATAGTCATTTGTTGCTGTAGGTTCCTCCCCCCACCTCCTTCTCAACGGTTCAGTGCGGTTCACCGGCTCCGTCAACGCTCAGCTGCTCATAAAATATGTAGATTCTGTGCCAGTTTAACATGTATGGACAGAGGCCCATATGGATGTACTTTTCTTGCATTTCCCCATTGAGGTCACGTCACACAGCAAGGCCTGGAGTTGTTAGCGGAAAATGCTAACAGGGCTGGCGCTAGCAGAGGTCGCCCGTTACCTGTGGGGTGGGGGTGGGGGTTCCGGGATTGACAGCAGTAATACACATATGAGGGATGTAAGCTATTTCGTGCTACGGACCAGCCACACACGCATGCACACACAGATGCTCACATGCACGAAATGCCCACACATGCACACATGTTACCACACACGCATGTGACCCATGTGCCCATCTTCAGGCAGTACCCACATTGTTTTGGGCGCATCCAAATGCTGGCACCATGGGGCTTAAACCACGGTTCGGTTGTTGCACCATTAAAATGTTGTTGATGGGAATATTTATATTTAGGTAATTATACATGTATGTACCTATATGCAAAAGTGCATCTCCCTTGGGGGGGGGAGGTTTTTCAGCCTAATCTACACTACCGGGGTCAGGTCATTACCAAACTGGCAGTTCTGTCATCGACAATATCCAGGTTAAATAGGTTCAATTATAACAATGCTTGATCGCAATGCACCTTTGCGTTGCAATTGAACAACAAAAAAAAACTGTCATATTCCAGGTCCATTCAATTCAATTGCATTTGTATATCCCTCAATCACAGGTACAGTCTTAACGGGCTTAACAGGAACCTATATGTACAGCTGTATTTAAGTAAGGTAACCGAATAAGTCTCATAAGAAGAAGATGAGAAACAAACAAACAGCCCCATCACCTTATTCTGATGAACCGGAAACCAGAGCAGAGTTCTGGTGGACTGTCAGCTCAGATCATGTCTTCATCTGTTGTTCACGGCCTACTCCTGAGGGCGTGCGCGTGTGTGTGTGTGTGTGTGTGTGTGTGTGTGTGTGTGTGTGTGTGTGTGTGTGTGTGTGTGTGTGTGTGTGTGTGTTTGCGTGTGTGTGTGTGGGTGTAGGGTGGTGAGGTGCCTGAGGGGTAGAAGTAACCGTCCAGTCTAATTTCCTGTGCTTGGGTGTTGACATGCTCACTCTTAAGACAGGCCTCTATCAAGAGATCTGGTTGGATGCAGCAGCAATGGAGGATGGCGGAAGGTGGCGAGAACTAGCTCATGATAGCCAACCACTATCTCTCGCTCACAGTGGTTCTAACGCGAAGCAGAGCTAATTCTAATACTACTAGCACCACTACTACAACCCTGACGAGCATTACTGCTAATAATTACAATACCAATATGAAGCATTATTATAATTATGATCATTATATTCATAGTAAGATAATATTTATAGTAAGATAGATAATATTTGCTTGGGATGTTGCTTGTGGAAAATAGCGGTTCAGTAAAAATATATATATACGTGAATAAATCAGTATAATTACTTTTCACAAATTGTATTCATTCAATATGATTATGATAATTTGTTAGGATGTGTGTGTACTTGGGACTGAGGAGGACTGTACAAATGTTTTTATATTATTTATGACATTGACACAGCATTTTTCATCTCAAGGCCTTGACGAAATAAGTTGAATGAGTTTGACACGGTAACATTTGCTTACTTCAGCTCGCGCCCTAATATTGGCATACAGTAGCGACCGCTGTGGCAATATTGACACAAAATGGCCGTGCGCAAACTGCACCTTCCCTTTGGTCGTACATTTATCCCCTGACTCTGCTTTAGTGAAAGAGGAGATCTATTTTGTAAAAGCTCTGCCTGGTCAAAGGCAGCAAACACAACAGCAATATTGAACATAATCACTAGGAGTGCGGACTATGAGCTTTTCACACATTTACAACAAGTGAAGCCTTAAAACGTGTGATTCTAGCTTGACAGCTTTTTTACATTTTTCCTGAACTTGAGGAAGTGACACATAGAAATAAATAACTGAAGAGAAAAAATAGCAGAAAGAAAGAAAAAAGAAGGAAAGAATGAAAGAACCAAAGGGCAAAAGAAAGAAGGAACCATAGAGGGGAATGTAAGGGAATGTAAATATAGACGCTGTATCGTGGTATCGCCTGAGACGCTCAAGACAAACATAAGTGAGCAACGAAAGCAGGGGGAGAGAGAGAGAGAGAGAGAGAGAGAGGGTGTGAGACAGGGAGGACACAGAGAAAGGGTGAGAGACAGTGAGGAGGACAGCGAAAGAGAAAGATCAGCCCCACATCTGCCGTTCTCCAAACATGGCACCTCTCCATTTCGCCTGGCCTGACCTTCCCTGTAAGTACAGGCCCCGTGGTTTCTCCCCAGTTAAAAATAGGAGTCTGCTAAATTCTACACTTCACTGAATTATTTCAACTGTGAGGGCTTGTTCTCTCTCTCTCTCTCTCTCTCTTGCTCTCGCTCTCCTTGTTCCTTATTCTTCTCTCTGCGAAGACTGCCGCCTTCACCTTAAACCCCACTCTCTGCATATTGTACCGTCGGCGTGCCAGGAATATGCCCAAAGGTGTGTGTGAGGGCCAAACTAAACCAACCTAGCCATATTTATCCCTGCCATGCTTGTCAGCTTCCAACATCCAAACATCATTGGTGGTTTTACAAAGAGGAAATATAGATGTAAGAAGTGCAGGTGCAAACTACACAGAGGGGGGGAAGGGAATGTGGTGTGTCTCAGAGATTCGTGATTAGCAGAGAAACCCTTTGCAGAAGACCTGGGCATGAATAGCGGCTTTACGAGCTGTTAATAAGGATTATTTTTACACGTCTCTTCTTCATGCAAATGTGTTTTTCATGTGAACGCAACGCAGCTTAACAAGTGGGGAACTTTGATCATTTTATGTGGAATAATATCATGGTACATACTCCTTATAATTAGGTTTTACCTTGAGAATGTCACATCAGCGTTTCTTGTTATTAGTAACTTCAGTAAGTCAAGCCGTTCATAAAAACGTCAGCCAGGTATTTATGCCTGGAGTTTTACAGCTTGTTTCTGTAGCCTATTTTCTTACTTTCAGAAGGCATCGTTTAAGGTTCTTAATGATGCATCAATAACATTGTTCTGCTTCACTTGAGAACCAGGGTACCTTTCATAATACTCATTATGCAACTGTTATTAAATTCTGCAGATGCTTCGACCCCTGTGTGTGTCAATTAACAGAACATCCTCCTTTGATTGGTCAGTCACTGATCATCAGATCCAAGCAGTTAAGTCCCAAAAAAGGAATGATCTAGTCTGATTTAATAGATCGCAGACATGTTGGTACAAGTTACTAGGGACTACAGCGTCTGTGATGTACATAATCACCACAAAGAACATTTCCCAGTGGTGTTACAGTTTTAAACTATGCACAAAGTTCTTCCTGAACAGGATTATGCATATTAATGAAAAACAGCTGAGAACCAGAGAAGCTGCTAATTAGCTCCCGAGTCACCAGCGCAGTTGGCATGGCAACAAATTATTCAGGGCCAGCCAATAGCCTTGGAATAGGCCATAAATCCAATTAACTTGCTCTGCAGAAAGATATTTGTTATGTACAATGAGTTGACCCCTCAATTGAAACAGATAGCGTAGTGTGAGTTTGAACTAGGTTAGATCGCTTCGCAGGATTTATACATACATTATAATATTATAATTCAGATACAGTTGACACTATCCACAGTTCCACACACTTTTTAACACTTAATTTCTATATTATTGAAAAGCAAGCTCCTAATACACACATATTCTAATCATAATCGGCAAAGGTTTACTAAATATAAAACAATGAACCTAACATAGAAACGATATTATGTAAAATTCAACTGAAGCACAACACACTCTTAGATACAAGCAACGGTAATGCAGTGACATCCTAGTATGTGTTGATGTCACTCACATACCCTCATTCACACCCCCTCCCCAAACACCATCTTCATACACACACTTTCACCAAACACACACACAAACATTACCACAAGCATTACCTTTTTATTGTGGGCGTACCAGTATGTGAATTATATGAACTTGCCTCTTTTTGTGCAAACATACAATATTCTTCCTTTGTTTGTTAGTTAATGTCCTCAGGGCAGGGGGTGTTTCAGAGAGACACTGCTTGGCGCCCCTCCGATACAAAACAACACAACCGCAACAACAAAGAGAGGCTGAATTAGCAGCATGTGGTGGTACAGTGCAGCTGCCCTCGTAAGGAGCTTTTAAAGCGGGCAACAAAGGCCCTTAAACGGCCCCTACATGGAGAATTACACGCTCCATGCCATGATGCAGATGAGAGCTAAGTGTGTATGTGTGTGTGTGTGTGTGTGTGTGTGCATCTCATCCATGCATGTTTAGAAAGGACTCATGTAGTGTGTTCATGTAGTTTATGTGTGTGTGTGTGTCTTCATATATGTGTGTGTGTGTTCATGTATGTGTGCGTGTGTGTGTTCATGTATGTGTGCATTCATGTATTTGTGTGTGTCTGTTCATGTATGTGTGTGTGTGTATGTATGCGTGGGTATGTGCGCGTCTCTGTCTGTGTGTGTGCTCGTGTGT
>NC_136940.1:4466588-4471588 GCF_949987615.1 Pollachius pollachius
GAACAATGAGGAGGGGAACATTGTATGATAGAGAAATATGCATGTTCTGTATATTGTATACAATTAAAAGCATTGCATTATGGTTGTTTAATTTGCATTGGCATTTAACTAACCCCACAAACTTACAGAGTAAGCCACACAACCTCCTATGTTCTAGAATTTTATGAAATACAATTGATAGAATACAATTGTTAGCATATACATTTAAAAAGGTATTTGCACACCAAGACATCTTCGGAAAAGCAATTGTGTCCAACGTTCATTATAAAAGCAATTTAAAAGGTTTGAGGTGAGGCAAGCCAATGCCTGACCCCTAACACTAAACCCCAGCTCTGAAACATCCTAAAGGCATGGAAAAACTCCTGCAGCCGGAGAAGAAATAACCCTTCATATGGGACAGAACTGTGGTAACAGTAAGAGTAAAGAGAACGGTGATGGTGTGATGTTAGCTCACAGACAGACATGTTGGCAAGGCAAAAAGACTCCCAACATTAGTGTGTAGGCATGGTTGTCTGGAACGAAGAGCATTTTATGCTTTCTTGTTTTTTCCTTTTCCTTTAGTAAGTTCGAGCTATTTTCCGCAAAGCTTCAAAGCTCATGTACACGCAAGGGGGAGACCTCTCTCCCCCAGAAAGCATCTCTCCTCAACTGCTTGTTTGCAGTCAGCCTTCACTAACATGATTGTGTTACGTAAAATAAATTACTGATGTGCAAGAGTCATCTACTTGCCAGCTCACATACTGTTTGTATGTTTTAGGAAGTCAGCTGTAGGCCCTCCAAAACGCCCCAGCATCAGAAGACAGAGATTGCACATGGTACTCTATGCATATTCTGCAGCATTGGAGGTTTACTAAATGCATAATTCTCCAAACTGGCAACAACTATCCTCTGCAGAAAGCACACAAAACCTCTAGACTGGAATCCTTTTATTCCAGTAAGAATGAAAACAATAACCAGAACCTCACTTCGAGCTGAAGATCTTGTAGTCTTTTGATCATCTTCTCATTTTAAAAACCATCCATCTGACCTACCTTGAAATGAACTCGTACTATGGTGCTATTTATCTTTTGCGCCATTAATTTGTTCATTCATTCATTCATTACAAATTTCCCATTTGCTCACTCACAAATGATCGCACGCACACACACACACACACGCAAAATAACATTAACATAACGTTTTTTTGCATAAAAAAGGAAGATGGGACTTGCAGTTTTCTTCGTAGTTTAATTGGGTTGCTCCCAGAACAGCAATTTCTTCTTCATAGCTGCCCTGTGAACGAGAGTAAAGAGTCGATTAGTTTGAGTTAAAAGGAACCACGGAACACCGTGGCAATGTTGCTTTCTTTTCATATTCACTGGTCTGGTGGTGCATATATGCACGTATAGCCTACTCACTAGCAGAAGGATTTTCCGTATACTCGATTAGAAAAAGAGGTACACCATTCTAATGGAGGCATGGCCAAATCCGATGATAAAATGCTAATGCTTGATGTCAATTTGGTCAGGATAGACTATGGCACAACAAACGTGTGTCTGTTTCAATGTAGCCTCGATTTGCACTGCATTATAGGCTAGAAAGGCTACTTTAATATGGTACTTTTGTAGCCTACATAGACTATAATGTAACACTGTCGTTTCCTCTTAGCATTTCTAACAGATTAATTCGCTAAATTGACTTCAGAAAAACAAATGTCTTACTCACATCAAGTCTCAGCAAGTTTGCACGTTTACTTTGAAAAATACTTCGTAATTAACCTGTGAAACATATAAGTGGATTATTCATTAATCAAATACACATTATCCTGAAAAGGAAATACACCTAAACATTTCCTTTAAGATGAACTTGTCTTTGTCTTTGACACGTGACACAGCTAAATGGCGGGGAATCCGGAGTAGCGCGAGCAGCAGGGCAACAAGTAGACTACAACTAAACGAAGCGGCAAACTAACTCATAGCTCACGTTATATTGAACTCATATAGACTTACGGCGTTCTAACTAAACTTAAATAAACGATAGATCGTGGTAGCTTGCATACCTTGCTCAAGGATACCAAGCTGTGCTGCAGAATACACCTTTGCTCGGAGAGGACCTTCCCGCCAAGTGGCGTCGTATGTTCATTTTAAACGCACAAAGCCAGCATTTAATCGAAATACTTGTAGAGAATAAATATAAATGGGCTTATGATATAGGCCTAGACTATAAAACACTTTTTCCGGCGCATTTCTTTAGATAACTGAAGTCAGGTGCATCGCCCCCTCCCCGTGTATTTTGTTTGACGACTGTTTTCCTAGTCCTCCTCCTTTTCGACCACCAGCATCACCTGGACGGCCGTGGTACAGCAACCGGACATGTTCAGACGGTACTAGATGGCCATCCAAAGATCAAACCGGGTCAAACTAAGTAGGCTACACTGTTAGGGGTGACCACTTACAGGAAATATTACAATGTAACAACATTTTACTAGATTGATCTGTCAACATCGCATAACGTAGTTTAAGAAACAAGCCATTCGGTAATTTAGTGTCCGATTTCGGTCGTTTGAATGTGTTGCAGTAGCTGAGCCTGGCCACTGAGGGGCAGTAGGGAGACATAGTAAGGAACGCATGGCTAAGGCAGTTTAAACCCTCTGTTTAAAATGTATCAATAAAAACTGTTGTTGTATTATTTATTCAATCCATAATGATGCGACTCTGTAAATGCAATTCAGTGCTATAATAACAACACACAATTAGACTAAATAAAACATACATAACATACCCTACATAAGTGCTATAATACAATCAAACGCACCACAGGGAAGGAATTTAATAATATAAATAAAATAATGACATTTAAAAAGGTATTAGTGCTTTGAGTGGGAATGCAAACGGTAAATCAAAAGGCAAAACAAATAGCAATGCAGGATCATAAAAGCAAAATAAGTAGGATGATAAACAAATGTCTTGATTTTCTCCTGTTATTTCTGCTGCAATGTCCAATAAATGTTAGCATCTACAGCTACACTGCAGCAGGACGAACGTACCCAGCCTTTATGAAAGAAAGAAATCTAAATCCAAATTATGCATTATTATTACATTGTTTATGTAACAATCGAGACAATTTGGAGGAAAATTAAAGGTATGGAAATGTAATATAAAGAGAACATGATATTAATTTCAGGTTGGATCTATCTAACTCGGCCGGGAGTTTATTTTATACACCGGAGATTATTTTATACAATTTGTTTTCCACTAGATGGCAGTATTGTAACGGTAAACAGCAGAAAAAGTCATAAACCAAAGCGGTAAACCAGGACAAATTTTAACAATGTTGTTTGTGCTATCATTTAATTGCATTCAATTATATTTAAGAGGAAATAATTAGAATGTTCAATTTGTATCCAATTATTATTGATGCATATTTTATTGAAGGGGTTCTCAAACTGAAGGACTCGTGACCCTCTTCTGGCTACACGATGTGAGCCAACACTAACGCATTTCTTAATAACAGAAAAAAACGGTATTTGAAGATACTTTATATCATATATCTGCTTAGGCACTGACAAGTATTTGTGAGTGGTAGTAATGATGATAATTGTGTGCATGCAGTGTTTATAAAATGCAATGTGGACACAAATTATAAATTGTTAATACCTTATTAAGCATTATGCTTTCCTCTAAGAAAATATGTAGCCTACTTGACATTAATCCATAAGCAAGCCGTGACAGATTCAGGTAACTCAACCTTAGCTACTGTCTTTCCACTACAATATTCAGCTTCAAGATGATAAATCAAAATATTTTATTTATCAAATGAGCAATATACCTCAAGGTCAACCTGGCCAATGGAAATCTTGAGACGACCCTCACGTCTACTACGGATCATATATTAAAAGAAGAAATCGGACGGCAGTAATATAAAGAACTATAATAAAATTGAATACTGTTATTCTTCTGCTCTTCAATCAGTGAAATATATACTGTACGTATACATTTCAATTTCGACCTTTTATTCGCATTTTTTTGGAATTGTATGGTTTAACACTTAACTCTTAACGTATACATACACCTGCACCAAGAGGAATTCATTTAGAAACAAAATAACCTGAAACAATACTGTATGAAGTAAGTGTATGAAAAGTATATTTAAATAAGCGCTATTGCAAAACCAGCCATTCCCACCACCCAAAAAACATAATTTAGTTTATAATACTTTTAGAAATGAAGCGAGGGGGGCTGAGGAGGTGCAGGAGGAGGAAATGAATCACATTTCTCCGTCTGCGTAAAACAGCATGCGGTCTCAGCAGCTTTGCAACATGTCGTGGCTGGACCCCGCATTGGACGTCTAGATGTGTACAACAGGTGTGTGAGCTGCTGGGCTCTGGCTTTAACGGCAACCAGAGGACTGGCTGGGCTCCGCTAACCAGTGAGGAAGACCCCTCGACTCCCACAGGGCCCCGGTGGATCTTTGGATCGAACCTAAGGCCGTATATCTCCCCAGTTAACACGCCCCCCCCCTGCGGTGCACGGCCATGTGTGTGTGTGTGTGTGTGTGTGTGTGAGTGAGTGTGTCTGTGAGTGAGTGTGTGTGTGCGGGTGTGTGTGTGCGTGTGTGTGTGTGCGTGTGTGTGTGTGTGTGTGTGTGTGTGTGTGAATCTATCAGCCTGTATCTGTTTTTTTCCCCCTTAGTTTATTTTTTCATTTACTAAAAGAAACTTATTATCACAGCCCCAAACAGTTTTTCACTTTCTGAAAAGAAACTTTACACTGGTTTCATCTCGCCCAGCGGTCTCTGTGCAGACCTGATCAAAACGTAGTAAAATATAAATTACATATAGTTAGACTAGTGTAATTGAAAGGAGATTCAAGGTATTGAAAATAGAACAATATTTAAAGACGACTTTGCGGTAGGGGTGTCAATTAAGCATTCAGGTACTCTCAGGTCAATGAAAGCTTGTATCAATTAAATAAGCCAAAACATATTTTGCCAAACTTATTTTATCTCTACTGGGAACGAAG
>NC_136940.1:4474088-4477464 GCF_949987615.1 Pollachius pollachius
ACACACACAGCGGTACCAGCTGTCCCAGCGGCTCCTTTAATGAGATATAGGATATGCGTGGTCCACGTCAGGGGATGAAAGCCTTCGTCACCCGGGCAGCGCTGCTGAATCATCAGGGAGAGCGCGCACCTTTTTACCCTCAACACTCCTGCCAGCTCGGGACGGCAATTAACACAACCACGGCTCGGGTCAGAAAACAACGCAAGATCTCTCCCCTGTGGACGGTGCGGTCGGCCGCAAAGCCGCGCGCCGGATCTTCTGCAGCTTTGCCTGTGCTGTGGTGTGTGTGTGTGTGTGTGTGTGAGTGTGTGTGTGTGTGTGTGTGTGTGTGTGTGTGTGTGTGTGTGTGTGCGCGTGCGTGCGTGCGCGCTTCCACACGTGCGTGTTCGTCCGATCGCTGAAAGGCAGCGCGTGCAGAGCGCGCAGGTGAGGGGCCCCACCGCAACGGATAATTATGCGCAACCTCGGGAGAGTTCACGCGGGGGCATTGTGGGTATTTTTGTTTGTCTTAGCCGTTTCCTTTTCCTTTCACATGAATGAAATATCAAATGTACCTCTGCGGCCTAACGGAGCGTTCATCTGCATATTAGGATGACTGCTGGGGGAAGAACGGTCAGGTCTCCCGGCTCCAAACACGCGTTTTTGTCTTTTTTATTCTCTGATTAATATTCGCCCGATCGTCTCCGAGAGGACACATCATGAATATTCATGAGGCTTAATGTTGACGTCTGCAGCCAATACCAGCGTCTATCACAAGAAACCTTCTTAATGGGCTTAATTGGCGCGGGTCCCAGGGAAGCGGGGATGATTTGGTCTCGGTAAACATTGTGCGGCTCCACGTGAGGATGCTGCTTGACTTCAGCATGCTAAACTAAACTCCACGGCCTGACCTCTGATCAAGGCGCTTAACCTGCTCCATCAATCACCAGATGAAGCGCATCGGGCAGAAATCGTGTTGGGAACTTTTTTTAAATATATTTACATTTTTTATCAGGTTAAATTATACCAGCAGCCCTTGAAATAATGCTGACAACGCTATCTTCCGTTGGAAAATAGTAATAGCCTAATAATAATAAAAAATATAACAATAATAATTAAAATTATATTATTATTATATTGCTATTCTTTTGTGTAATATTATTAATAAAGTTTTAACAAAAACATAAAATATTCAGCTGACGAGCTTATTATCATTATGTAAAAATATTGAAGCTTATCCAACATTTTGAAGATTCACAACTTTCGCAGCAGTTTTCGAAGTGCTCCGAATGACTTTATTATATCGCTAAAAGTGAAGACTCACTCGGTCTAGTTCGGGTCTAGTTTCACTCGCGCACTCACACACCTGCTTCTACTTCATTTAGCCTTATTCGGAGAATTTAAACGCGACTATGTCCGAGCCACGGTGAAACGTTCCGTTCTCCCGGTCGTCTTGGCCCTCATAAATAAGACCGAGAATGTGTGGAGAGGGCCGGGGGAGCGGGGTGGTGGTGATGGGGGTGGTCGATGGTGCTGGCGGGGGGTGCACAGCGACCATCCATCAAGCTCCTGCAGGCAAGGAAATAGCGCCATAGCTTCAGGCCGGAGAGCGAGGAAACCCGAGCCGCCTGATAGACAAACACATGCTCCTTCCAAAATAACAATGCGCTTCTGTGACAACCGCGCTACCGTCGCGTCTGTCAGCGCACAGATATCTGGGCATTTCTACAGCGTAAAACGCTGCGGCAGAAGTGAGCTACTGGGGTTTCAACTCGGTTTTTTAAAGCAAACACAAACATAATAAACATAAATATGCCTGTATGCGTACTTGCATTAATCAATTCGTTAATAATGTGTGTTCGTGTGTGTGAGTGTGTGTGTCTCTGTGTGCGTGTGTGTGCGTGCGTGCGTGCGTGTGTGTGCATGTGTGTTTGTGTGTGTGCATGTGTAGCGGTATAACGTTACGTGTCTGCCTCATTCAGAAATGTGTTGAACATATCTGTGCATTTTTCAAATGATTTATTTATTAATTTTTTTTATGGTAGTTTATTAATAAATCCTTTTTTGTCACATCTTATATAGCAAGCTGCTTTTTGCAGAATGTGTGAATTTTCCTCCAGACATAAAATACACGAAATGAATAACAAACATCAAATTTCGCCTTAACATATTAACGACGAGTGCGGCTTAACTACTGTAACATGATTCCTAATCCCTCTCTCCAATTTCTTAAACCTCGTCCATCAAGCTAAACCTCCCTCCTCGTAGCACCAGAGTAATAAATTAGCCTAACCAGAAGCACATGTGGGTTGAGAATCACACTGTAAAAGTAGCATCAACGAGCTAACCGGGCTAGCCGTAGCGTTCTCGGCGCGCGGCGCAGTGTAGCACGGCCGCCACGCATCCATACAGGTGTCCGGGCCCCTTGCTAAGACCCCGCCATGTTTTGGCTCCAGGAAGTGTCGTGTCAGCCATGGAGCAGGTATCTGTCAGCGGTCCCCGTCCTTCAGGGACGTGGGAGAAGGAAGCAGCCCTCCCTTGGCCAGGCCCTCAACACCACCCACCCACACACCCACACCCACAGCCCCTGAACCAGTGTACAGCTTCCAGCGGTCCCAGCTGCCAACTGGTGACGTGGTGGGGGGGAAGCTAGGAGATAAATCGTTTGGAGCGCGCGGACGTGCATGTGCACGCACAGACAGACTCTCACACGCTCGGAGGTATACACAGACGTTGGCGCACACACAGACGCACACACACACACACACAGACACACACACTTACAGACGGTAAGACACTCACACACACACACACACACATGCACACACACACACAGACATGCACACACACACACACAGACATGCACACACACACACACACACAAGCATACACACACACACATACAGACCTAGGCACACACATAGACACACACACACAAATACAAGCATAGGTTGTGTTTATGGACACAGAGATGAGCCTAGCGTGCACATGTAGAGTCATACACACACACACACGCACACACAACAACACAGTCTCTCACACACACTCTCCCACACAGACACAGACCCATCCGTAGACACACACAAACAGCCGAGTCAGCAACCACAATCAGTCCCCCCCACCCCCCCCACACACTTTAATCAAATTCCTGGTTTATTTGTGAGAGCATTATAGTAACACAACAATTTAACCCAATTTGAAATACCACATCCATACGCCACCGTAATCTATCCCTGACATATTATCTCATACTATAAAATACCTTTTGATTCGTTTCAGACTCAGCCCCCGTTAAAATCAAAGACGCGGCAGCCTCTGCATGAAGCAACCCGGTATGGTCTTGATTTTGGATAAATTACAGATTTCCAGAACTTTCCATATAAAAGCAGCGCTCTAA
>NC_136940.1:4477664-4490164 GCF_949987615.1 Pollachius pollachius
TACTTAAAATATTTCGCTAACAAACCATGTGCCATTTCTCAGATTTTTTTTTCCAATCTGAGCTACTGGACGACACACCGTTTGTTGTACTGTGGAAAAATACCGTGGCGAAAAGTGCATTCTTGTCTTAATAAAGCACCCCTTTCAGAGCCGAGAATGGCAGACAGAAAAGGTTCGTTTTTCCTGGGAAAAGTACAGATTCGTTTAGCGGTACGTTTTGTTCGGAAACGTCTGACGTTGAACAGTGGCCGACCTCGACAGCCTAACAACAGCCAAGCGTCAGTTAGATTCAGTTACAACCCTTTAAATAACTAGAACTGCCTGAATCACCGACATATACCAACTGACAGTCCAACAGGGCAGTTACTAAGACGTTTCTGGGGCTTTGGTCGCTAGGAGAATGTGAGTACAAGCTCTTTTCGTGAGTGTTGAGTCGCTGTTGAAAGTAATCATATTGCTTGGGTGTTTTTAGGGAAACACAAACGTCCTAAAGATGTTTTAAATAGATTTTTTAATAGATTTTTTTCAAAAGATATTTTATAGATTTTCAATCCAATTTATTTATAATGTAAACTTATTTTCTATGCGAACATATTTGTATATGATGTTAACCTACTTCCATATATTTAATCCAATCGGACATGTATTTTTTCGTACTTCTGACAATTCATCAAGGAGGGGAGAGAGTGCAGTTTGAGAAACTACCCTCACCCTCTGTTAAACGTCACATAAAATAAACCCCATAAAAAAAGTGTGCCTCCCAGCATGGCGACCAAGACAGAACCGGACGGATAGCAGACGGTACAGTTCCGTCCACCTCTGTTTTATTACTCACTTTATTGACTGGCTTTGATAGCTCTGAACGGCACAGGGCTATAGGGCTGTGAGGGGCCGCGCCCGCTGTCCAATTCAACATGTCCACCAACACCCCTCTAGATAGATTAGTGTAAATAGCCTCTTATAAGCCTGAAAGCCAATTACACCTCCATTCCGGTTGTAATGAACTTGTGAACCTGGCGTTATTGGAAAAAGGGCGGCCTGAAGGATCAGGATCAATACCCCAACGGCCCTGCGCGCTGCGGAAGGGCCCGGAGCCTGACCCCGCCGGCCCTCTTAGCCGCTGGGAAAGGCTTCGCCAAACCAGGATTTATCTGCATGTTGATGGTTTTCCTCCATAGGAAATTCATCAGCCCATCCGAGGCTGTGGTGGTCGCTGAGCTCCAAGGGATCTCAGGGCGAGAGAGAGCGAGGGATTGGACAACCCAGAAGGGTTAAGATGGATATTTACACGTTTGTGTATTGGGAGGGGGGGCGGGGGGGGGATGGAAATCATGTGTAATGGCATTGCAATTAATCTGTGTTACTGGTCCTTCCCAGATATCATGCATAATATAACTATTAGTTCCTGTGGATTGAGCCCAAGGGGGCATCCAGTAAGACAATGTTGAAACCACACACACACATACCAACGCACACACACACACACACACACACACACACTCAACTTCCTTTGCAGTCTCTCAAACACTCACACACACACACACACACACACACACACACACACCCACACACACACACACACACACTCACAGACACAAAAACACACACACGCACACACACACACACACACACACACACACACACACACACACACAAACACATATGCACACAAACATCCACACGATTACATTCACACACACACAGTCACGCACCCACTCCCACTCATAACTAAGAGGCATCTCGGAGCCCAACAAGGTAAATGGATGCTCCCCGGCCGTCATCCTCTGAAATGGGATCAGCGTCGGTTGACCTCAGAGCTCCATTAGGGGAGGAATTAATTTGCCTGCATATCAAAACACTATTAAAAGAGTGAGGTCAGAGTCAAGCAGGGGCCAAAACACTATTGATTTGAGGTCACAAACATATTCCGGCTGGCCTGATAGTGTAGGGCAAACAGTCTTGCACGGACGTTGCTCTATTGCTTCTCCTATAATGCCTTGTCATTCAGGGGGAGATGGACACTAGCAAACGATGCCAGTGGCACAGGCAATCAAAATGGACGCCAAAGTGAACCGAGAAACTCAATTGAAAATGGATTGACCTAATAAATGAGTATGTATAAAACCACCAGGCTGCTGTTTGTCATGTTTTAACCTGTTGTATCAGATTTCTTTGGATTATATTATTTATTCCTTCATTGTGAAATTGTTTAGAACTTGTTTATCATATGAAATAACACTATACAACACTATAATAATTTACGGTTCGTTTTTTTAGTCTATCATTTAACTGTTTTCCATTGCACGTTCTACAAGAATGAGTTGTTGCAAAAAGCTTTTGTAACATGACAATGTGCCATCAATAGATTAAGTAACAATGTTCCCAATATTGCTGATGAAAAACGAACTTTTTTGTAGTAAGAAGAGCTCATTGAGTTTACGATGTTACCTGCTAACTTCTGTGACTGAACAAAGGCTTTTGTCAGGGGTGTGTCGACATGATTTTAATAGAAAGCACTTTGTTTAGATGCTTAACATTTCCTTTGTCTGTGCGTGTTGCAAATGGCAGCTGTTTATTGAAGTTGAGAGAGAGAGAGAAAGAGGGAGAGAGAGAGAGAGAGAGAGAGATAGAGAGAGAGAGAGAGAGAGAGAGAGAGAGAGAGAGAGAGAGAGAGAGAGAGAGAGAGAGCGAGAGAGACATAGGGCTGGGTATCTACGTATGTTGCTTTGTGTTCCTCGTTTCCTGTTCAGAATTCTTAGAAAGATGGCGTCATCTCCTTCGCTGAACATCCTCACCTTCTTCAGAAATCCTAATAAATATTCCCGACATAGTTCAGTTAATACCAACATGGGAAAATTACCTAACTTAACAGAATGAGTGACCAGTCTAAAGAAACACATAGTATGTTTTAAGCTACGTTAGAAGATGTTGTCACCACACACTCACACACACACTCTCACACTCACACACTCACACACACACACACACACACACACACACACACACACACACACACACACACACACACACACACACACACACACACACACACACTCACAATCAGGACCCCCCCCCCCCGACTGTGGCACGGGACCATCAGGATGGGACAGAACCATCCTCAGCACTTCCTCCAGCAGGACTCACTCACACACACACACACACACACACACACACACACACACACACACACACACACACACACACACCCACAGCTGAAGTGCACCCTGTGTGTGTTTTATTGTGGGGGTCTTGTGTGGCTGCATATGAAAACAAAGCAGAGCCCGTCGGAGGGCTTTCATCTCACGCTTCCTGCGTCGTTATTTACATCAGGTTGTCACGCAGGTCTCTCTCTCTGCTCCTTTTTCCTTCCCTGCTTCGACTGCCCAGGAGCAGCCAGAAGCTGGACAATGTCCTGCACTTTTTAACCAGCGTCTCCTCGCAGGAAGTTGTAAAGGGGCCTTCTGAGGCCAGCGTTTGTTTTTATGATCTGTAAGTAGCAGGATTTCTAAAAAAGCCTGTTGAACTCTGTGAGGGCAACACAAAGAAACAACAACACAGAGAATAGGGTTTAGTATGATCAGTCTGAATCGGTATGAATCACACAAGAATACTGGCTCAACTTTATTTAACCACTTGTGCATCGACGCACTTACAAGTACACACAAACACACAAACACACAAAGAGTCAACATTGTCTTGGCTTTTTTACAAGAACAAACATAATCTATAATGGATCTATATCCATAACGATTAATTCAGATTGATATGATTTGAAAAGTGTGTGAATTATAAAACAGTATGATATATTTATATAATGTTTAACAAAGTACAGAGCAATACATGTGAATTTTTATCAAATATTACATATTAAGTATGCTTTATCTCAACAAAAGTGTATTGATTAAAGCGTTCCAACCGGTGTTTCTGTTGGAGCATTCCTAGACGAGTCTTTCACTTCCAAGATCGGGCATCATTATCGTCCATCTAACTGATTCTTCTGAGATTCTTCAGATTGTTTGCCGTCTTTCCAAATCTTTTTGTCCGGATTTGATTGTTTACATCCCTTTGCCTGTCCTCAGATCTGCTCTTATGATCTCTCAAGTGCTTCCACACCCTGTGACTCATTGTAAAACATGTGCTTGTTGTCAGACTTTGTTATTCAGAATCTGCAGAGTTGAATAGACGACAAGGCTTTAAACTGGACTTGACCGGGAGTTAGCCTTATGAAATAATTGTGTGGGTCCAATATTTTTTTATGCAATTAACATATATTTTTAACAGCCATTAAAAGAAAAGAACATTTGTTAATGAAATCTTTCAGACAAAAGACGCAAATCAAAAGAACTACACAGATACGCAAATAGGCCTAAATAGAAGAAAGAAGAAAAGAAAAAATGTATTTACTCACATACACATACACACACACACATACACACACACACAGCCGTTATTGATCAAACTTTTTGATGTTTTTTCAGTCAACCCTGGAAAAGTTAGATGTATGTATTAATGTGTTGTAAACAGAAATGTAAACAGAAAATAAATGTTTTATTTTTTGTAAAGTCATATGCAGTGAACAGAAATTCGCGACAAAATAAAATCAATGCAGACATTCCAAAATATTCCACGTCATAGATATCTATGGAATATACTTAATGATTAAGAATATCGAATCTGGGTTGAACAAAAATTACTATTTTAGTCTCAATATTTCGGCTTATGGTTTTCAAAAACATCATTGTCATTCGAGAATTGAGCCAAAGCAATTAATAAAAACTGTAATAAATGATTGAGGATGGGTGAATGAGATGGGTCACACCCCTGGTCAAAGA
This sequence comes from Pollachius pollachius, assembly GCF_949987615.1. NCBI lineage: Eukaryota > Metazoa > Chordata > Actinopteri > Gadiformes > Gadidae > Pollachius > Pollachius pollachius. Next base: position 4,482,497 of record NC_136940.1, read on the forward strand.
CCATTTTACTGTATATAGATTCCCCAAAATAAACTGCATGTCCTTAAAAATCTTAACTCAAACCCTATGTGGTTTTAATAAACTAATACGCACAAATATAACACATAATTATAAAATACAACTTTTAGACGATCTCTGGTCTCATTGTCCACTCCAATTTCTCAACTGCCGCAAAGAGAAAAAAACCATAAAGAAACGATAAAATAAAAAAAGATGGAGGACAGAAGCAGTTGTAATTAACCAGGGTTCACCCTGTGGTCTGACTGGCTCACTGACCAGCAGCTTTCTCCCCTTGACCCCAGCGGTCCACCAGCTCAGCACATAGACATAAAAAGCCATACTCAGGGTGGAAATTGCAAGCGCTTCTGAGCCAAAATGGTGGATGTCATTAGGAGCCCTGCCGTCCAGGGTCACCCGACGATCCCAGGAAGAGTCTCGGCCTGCATTTGATGTATGATCCAGAAGTTTCTTTCTGTTTCTTCGTGCTGTTGTTCACTCGAACACGTCGAGTGTGGTCTGGCCTACGCACAGACGAACGCACGCCCGCATGCATTCACGCACACACACACACACACACACACACATACACACACACACACACACACACACACACACACACACACACACACACACACACACAACACACACACACACACACACACACACACACACACACACACACACACACACGCACATTGATTTTAGATAAGCAGTAAATATATATTTTTTATATTACCTTTACTTAGGTGGAGATGCCAATGTTAAAACACAAATGATTGAACGCAATTCTTTCAGAATAAAGCTAGCTTTGCGAGGAGATATTTAGTGTACGCTAATATCGGCGTTGCCACGGTAACCTTTGAAAGTTATCACATTACTGAACAGGATGACAACAGAAGAAAAAACACAAGCGTCAGCGTTTTAAGTTAGCGTCTGCAAGCTGGGTGCGCTTGAAGAGTACCTTTATTTTTGATAGGAATGAATGTATTCCGAATGTGGCGGTCTGGTTTGTATCTGGTGCGCTGAGTCCAGCAGGAGCCAGAGAACAGGGGTAAGGCTGGTAGTGGAGTAATGAGCTCCTTCTCCACAAGAACCCCAGACCTCCAGCCCTCCAATCAACTGTCAGTAAGAGTATCTCTGCTGGCTGCTGCCTCCTTAGGGCTGCCTCCAATATCACCGGGGATGAGAAGGTCTTACTCTCTCTCTCTCTCTCTCGCACTCCACACGGTTTACACACACACACACACACACATAGGGTCGCACAGACACACACACAAGGACACACACAGCAACACACAATTGCACAGTGACACGCAAACACAGACACAAACACAAACACACAAACACACACACAAACATGCAGGTGTACGAATACCCATTGCACACACACACACACACACACACACACACACACACACACACACACACACACACACAACACACATGGACAGTGACACACACATACACAAACACACATGCACACACACACACACACACACACACAATCATGCAGATACACAAATACTGCACTCACACAAAATAATATACACACACACACACACAGAAACGACCACTCACTCACTCAAGCACAAGCACATACCCACACACACGCACACACAAATACCCATGCACACACAACCACAAACACACAAACACAATCTGTATGACTAGTCGTGCGTTCAAATGTATGTGCATTCATGTTTAAAAGAGGGACACAGCAAGAGAAAGAGTTTGTGTGTGTGTGTGTGTGCGTGTGTGTGAGGGGGGGGGGGGGGGGAAGACACAACTAAATTGGAAAGTTCCCATCTGGGCAGGAGGGGTGGGTGGAGGGTACATATCAAAGACAGACTCAAAGGGTTGGGGGGGTTTTGGGGGTCGGAGCTGACGCTCCAGACGAAGGGGTGAGGAAGCAGGGGGTGAGACTGCCCGTTGGGGCGGGGGTGACAGTAGGGGTCCCGGGCGAGTCTGTCTTTCTGTCTGTCCGTGTGAGTGTGTGTGTGTGTGTGTGTGTGTGTGTGTGTGTGTGTGTGTGTGTGTGTGTGAGCGTCTGGGTCCATCGCGTGTTTGAAAGCACCAGTTGGGACCCCGATGACAGAGTGGTCTTTGGGAATTTAGGAGCGAGGGCCCGGGGGGGGGGGCGTTCCCCCAGCGGACAACAGCACCAGGAAGGAAAGCTTTGCCTTTCAAAGGACTCCCCGCTTTATTTATATTACGTATTTTCATCGCCACAACTCCTTTCAAAGGGACGGGGGCGGGGGGGACGGAGGGGGGATGGGGGATTGGTTTTCCCGTAGAAAAAAAAAAAAGGGAGAAATATTAGTCCGATGTCTGTCTTTGTTTCCCGGCCGTTCCCGCTCCGACAATGCGCTTACTTCCTGAACGATGCTCGCTCACCGAGGCCCTGCGTGTGAGCGACTGCTTCAGCTAATGAAAGCTTTGTGTTATCGCTTATTGTGAGGAGGGCTGTGTCATTGTTGAGCACCGTCCGTGTGTGTCTGTGTGTGTATCTGTGTGTGTGTGTGCGTGTGTGTGGGCTGTGCAACGGTCGTTGAGGAGCAGCCAAAAGGACAATAGCGAGCGAGCGAAGCGACCTTGAAACAAACGGTTGGTGAAAGGTCTGCTCTGCGTGCAACAGAAGCATCGAGGCCCTCTGTCGAATGCGGCCCGGTCGGGTTGTTTTTGTCGTTTTCTTTCGGTTGGTTTCAGGGTTTTTTCCTGCTTGTTATTGAAATCACATTGGTGCCCTCTCTGAGTTAAATGGGTGACATTGAAAGGTTGTTACGGCTGTTGTGTGTTGTATTGTTATTGTACGCTGGGATGATGTCGGTCTCGATGGAGACAAAACACGAATCAATGCATTAATCGCTTCAATGTCTTTGGTTCGATCCTTAAAAATATCTCGTCAAAAGGGGGATCAAAAGCTCCCGTAATGAGTCCTTTTCCTGTTCCCAACATTTAAGACAAGATAAGATACTTTATTTCTCATTGTAGGCAAACAATGAAATGATGTTTGGTAGGCCTATCTCTCAGAGACCAACAGCAATAACATAAACACATATAAATAAATACAATTAAGTGATGAGGTAACTTGCTCTATCAATATATAATACAATTAATTTCAGAAATGTTTGTTTATGTGTATGTAATGTAAGACAAATCAAGCTAACAAAATTGCAAAAAAGATTATTATAAAATTGGTCAATGGAGAAAGATGTACTGCAAACATCTTTATCATTCTTACAACGATTAGTGTTTAACAAAGGAATAAACTGCAGTTATTTCGAATCTCTTTTTACTTCTCTTACGAAGACATGTCACTTTTATTATGCATTGTTGACATGTATTGTAAATATTTGGGAAAACATAAGTCTTGGGGACAGAGAAAAACAGCCTGTTTATAATGTTTGCTAATTAATCTCACCTCATCACAAAAGAAAACCATTAACACCCGCGTGAGATATGTCAAAATACACAGTGTGTCTCTTGGTGTGGGCCTCTGGGCTGCTTTAGAGGTGATAAATGACCTATCCACATGGGGTATCATTAGCCATCATTAATAACCGCCCAGACAGGGGGGCGTGAGTGGGTCCTCAAAGACCCCTGCGTCAAGCACATTGTGGAGTGGTGACATGTGTTGCCATGTCAACCTAGAGATGCCTCTGGGGAGTCGGCCACACCCACCAGCCAATCAGCACCTTTCTCTCTGGGGACCAGGAAATCAAAGGGACCTCCACCCACCTGTGTATGGTACCTTTTCAGTGGGGTGCTTGGTGCTGTTGGTTGTGTGGGTGGATAAATACCATTGATGATTTATATTAAATCGATTGATTTAAAATAAATCATGTGAAGCGATTTACACAAAACATAGAAAGCGAGACAATGGTGTGGCCCTTTTTAACTCAGTAAGATGCTGAAACTGTTTCATGCATTTAATTTGAGTAGACTTGACTACTGCAATGCATCGTTTACTGGCATCCTCGAGAAGTCTACAGAGACGCTCAAACTAATGAGAACACTCCCTCAAGAGCACTCAGGTCCTCTGCTGCTGGCTTATTGGGGGTAACCAGCCAAACCAAAGGAACGTGAGGCTGCGTTTTTTAATTCTGCCCCTAAACTGAGGAGTAGTTCACCTCGATAAAAATCGGGGAAGCAAGCTCACTAAACATCTGGACCTGGCAGCTGAAAACTACAATCAAGCCTTTAATTTGCATTTAATAAGACGCATGTATAGCTTTTATTTAGCATTTATCTATGCTGCTTTCTGCTGCTGATTCTATTGTGTTTATCAATTATGTTTAAGTTGTCATTTTTATTCTGCAGTTCCTTTCTCTTTCTTTTGCGCTGTATCGTCTATCACATTGTGTGAATTCTCATGGCTGCTATTTAAGCAAAGCTTATTTTCATTAATAAAAATATTACATACATTTATTTTTAGTATAGTCATATTACAACATTAATACAAAATATTTCACAACAGATATTAAGAAAATGTATGTATCATTTTTCTTTTGCTACTTTTAAAGTAGAATTATATAATGCATATTTAACGATAACGTTTCGAATAAGTCTTAGTTCTATAAACATACAATTAAAGATAATTGAATGCATTATAATTCTACCCATAACCTACACACCGACACAGAGTCAGGCTCCGGCACGCCGGGAGCGGCAGACATGAAACAAAGTAAGTTGTAACAACACAAGGTGACACAGCTAACACAAAGCGCCCACGAGACACAAGCCCACCTGCACACACACAGCTTAATTAATTAAGTACCAGAGGGTGGCCCCGGAGCCCAGGGCCCCCGAGGGTAATCACACAGCGGAGGGGGGGGGGGGGTGGACGAGGTACTGACATGCGTGTCATGGCGCTGTGCGTTGATTAATTTCTCTGTATAGATTGTGTCACCGCTGTGCATGTGTAAGCTGTCACCAGGCTGCCCTGTGTCTATTCATCACCTCCCCTGCTGCTGCTGTGTGTGTGTGTGTGTGTGTGTGTGTGTGTGTGTGTGTGTGTGTGTGTGTGTGTGTGTGTGTGTGTGCGCATACTGTGTGTGTGTATGGTGTAGGAGAGAGGAAGTCTGTGACAATTATATGTCATGTTTGCAGGCGTGTTTGCACATGTGAGAGAGAGAGAGGAAGCCTGTACAAATGATGTAATGTTAAGTGTGTGTGTGTGTGTGTGTGTGTGTGTGTGTGTGTCTGCATGGGTGGTTGTGTGTGTGTGTGTGTTTGTATGTCTGTGCCTATGTGTGCTTGTGTGTGTGTGCATGTGTGTGTGTGTGTGTGTCTGTGCCTATGTGTGTGTGTGTGTGTTTGTGTGTGTGTGTGTGTCTCTGTGACTATGTGTGTGTGTGTTTGTGTGTGTATGTGTGTGTCTGTGCCTATGTGTGTGTGTGTTTGTGTGTGTGTGTGTGCGTGTGTCTGTGCCTATGTGTGTGTGTGTGTGTGTGTGTGTGTCTTTGCCTATGTGTGTGTGTGTGTGTGTCTGTGCCTATGTGTGTGAGTGAGAGAAGGAGAGCAACACATCGGGATGTGAAAGTGTGGGTGTTGTGGCCTGGGGAGCGGGGCTTGCTTCAGCGCTCCCATGTAAACAAGATGGTGACGCTTGATACGAACGGGTGACATCACTGATGACAGACAGCTGAGGATGCATGGGGAAGAGGATGGGAGGGAAGTGTGTGTCGGAGCCGGGGTCTTCTCTGAGGATATTGATTAGCCTTATTACCCAAAGCATCCGTCTTGGGAGGAAGGGGGGGAGGGAGGGAGAGGGGGGAGGGGAAATTAGCCGGACTCCACCTCCGCTGATGGACTGATTGCTCCAGAGGCCCTGAGGAAAACTAATGGCCCCCACTTGTCCGCCACACACACACACACACACACACACACACGCACACGCACACACGCACACGCACACACGCACACACACACACACACACACACACACACACACACACCTTGTAAGGACACACACATGCTAACACTCTCACAAAGACAGGCATAGCGCATGCCAAAACACAAGCATACTGTACACACAGACACACACACACAGACGCAACCAAATTCAAACACACACACACACACATACACACACACACACACACACACACACATTCATGCATCTATGCAAACACATAGACACACAAACATAATCATTTTAATTATTTCCTTCCATTTCAACTCTTTCTAAAAGTAATTTGAGATCGCATTTCGGGGGGGATTCCCAAACACAAAATATGTATTTCATGATGCTCATTTCCCAGATGATAAGTATGTATTCTTAGAATTTCAATAATATTACTGAGGTCTCCAATCAACGGCGTAGGAACCGGGGGGGACGGAGGGGACGTGTTCCCTCCAATATCGGACACAGGCGCATTTGTCCCACCTAAAAATTATACCGGATCTGTCAGGTTTCCGATATGTGTCCCCCCCAATGTTAAACTCATTCCTACGCCCCTGTCTCCAATAGTATGTTAAAACAGATCCATACCAGGGGAGTGTGTTTTCAAACAAGCAGCCTACAAGCTGTGTACTATTCGGGTTATTGGCTGATTCCTATTCCCTATTGTTTAACCTGCATTACTAATAATCACAGGTCATGTTATAACGTGTAATGTATAATAATGTAATCCTCTCATCGCATTTACAAAGTATTTAACCAGGTGCACCTTTTAATTCACCCACTAAGATGCACTAGTCGGAAACGTCCACGTTAATCACACCTGACTGTAATGATCTACTCGTCCTGCAAGCCTATTGATGAAACCACCGCAATTACTTAGCTCAATATTTCTCACATTAGCCGGCCTTAGAAAATGTTTCAGCGGTCCATTTATCCAGGCGGGGGTTTAAAAGCCATAATGTGCGCTGCAGAAGCCATCACCATTCATATTTTAGTCCATTGAGATATCGCTTGGCCGCGCGGCTGCCAGTAATTCACGCTGGGCTACGTTAGCTTAATAGATTTTTTCACGGATAGTAGAAGAGCTTTCGGGAGCGTGTGGGGGGGGTGGGTAGTGGGCTGTAGGGCTGGGTGGGGGAGATGAGAAGCTTATCTAACATGCTAATTGTCTCCATGACCTTTGCTATGAGCGAGGTTGACCTGAATGTGCGGCTGGTTTCTGAACAGGGAAAAATGGCGATTGCTGTTATATTCTTTAGTTCTCACATTTCATCTCACATCTTCTCACATTTGTCACACCTCACGTTTCATTTTATTTCTGCCTTTCCTCAGTTTCTTTCCTTCCTGATTCGGCCGATTCAGGACGCTGGAATTGACTCCTGCGAGGTGCTGAGTTCAGTGGAGCTGGAGGTCAGCCGTGGTCGGGGTATGGTGCCACCGTCCAAGTGATGTTAAAGTGAGGTCACCCCGGTTTTGCTGCTTCACCACATTCTCACATACAATGCAGAGGTGTGTGTGTGTGTGTGTGTGTGTGTGTGTGTGTGTGTGTGTGTGTGTGTGTGTGTGTGTCCACAACCTCACACCACAACTTAAATGACCCTGTGTAGGCTTTTCGTTCAGTTCTACAATTTCTTTGGCATTTTCTAAGCCTTTTGTTGATATTGCTTACACTTAATCTCATTTATACTTTGTGAACAGTAATTCAATTGTTTCCAATTATCATTTGCTAAAATCTTTCTGGGTTCTAGGAAATTTAACACAGC
>NC_136940.1:4495164-4500630 GCF_949987615.1 Pollachius pollachius
CATGTAAGTATTGCATGCATGCATGCATACACACACCAACAAACGCACATATACACAGCTTTGCCTACGCGTACACACAGCCGTACATGTGCACGCATATACATGGATGCACGCACGCGCAAACACACACAAACGCACAGATAAGAATCTAAAATTGTCCGTATTTACTGCCAGGTAAACATTGTCTCGCATACACGATCATGCATACAAGTTTATTTATACACACTTACACACACACACACACACACACACACACACACACACTGCTACAGTCACAACTTGGAGGGCGATCCTGGATCCCCTTCCTTCTCGACATGTATCGGGTAATTTCCTATTTACATCAAGCAGTTGGGATTGTTTCAGCCGGTGGGTTCAAAAACCAGCGCGGGTGACTCATGCACCTGTTCTCTTCCCAGCACCGGCCCACACCCAATAGCTCAAAAACACCAGGGCTTCTCACCGAACTCAAAGTCTCTCCACAGACTTTTATTGTTGTTGGCAGTTCACTCATTAGCACAACCCAGAGGTAAAACAAACAAAGACTAAAGTCGGCGTCCAGTTCCACCGACGGAAAAAAAAAACGAAACACGGCCAAACCATACTCCACCAAACACTGCCCCGACATTTCCTTTATAAAAACAGAAAAGAAAAGAGAAATCGTCCTCCATCTTTTTGAGCTTCGCCCAAACCAATGATCTTGACTTCCAAGGGGCTCCGTCGTGCGAGCAGAGAACCATCAGCCCACCAGATCTGTGCACCAGATAGCACCAGATTGCTGTGTATATATAAGGTCAGATCTGTGTATGGCGCTGAGGTCAGGCGCGGGGTGTTTACGTCTATCCGGCAGGGTGTCTTACACGGACAGCGGACCCAGGCTATACGCTGTGTGTGGGTGCCCAGCTGCTGGGGAGATCTGATCGAGTTTGAAAGGTGGAGATCAGCTCTAATCTCTTGATCCCTTGGTGGCCAACAAACGGTAACCCTGAAGATTTGCTTTGCGAAATATACAGGGGAAAAAAAACCCCGGGAAAAAGGTTATGTATTCATGCTTTCATGCATCACACATGCAGATGTACATGGATGCGCGCACACATGCCCGCACACACACACACATGTAGGACACACACACACACACACACACACACACACACACACACACACACACACATATATACACAGACACACACTCATACACACATACAGATACACTTGCACGCATATTAGCAAAATACAAATAAGCAAACACATGCAGGCACACACACAGATGCACACACATACACACTCACAAACACACTGTCTCACTCTCACACCTGCCCACACATAATGCACCTGGACGCCTTGTTCACCACGTCGTCCTTTGTATTACACTCTGTTTTTGCACATGAAATTCAAATGTACACACAATCCTCCCTTTCTCTCACTGTTCATACTGTCAGTTACCCTCCCTATTTCTCTCTCACACTCTCTGTCTCTTTCCTCTCTCTCCTCGTTCTCTCTCTCTCTCTTTCTCTCCCTCTCTCTCAACCTCTCTCTCTCCCCCCTCTCTCTCTCCCTCTCTCTCTCTTTCTCTCTCCCTCTCTCTCTCCCTCGCTCTCTCTCTCTCCCCGCTCTCTCCCTCTCTCTCTCTCTCTCTCTCTCTCTCTCTCTCCCACGCCCTGCTCTCTCTCCCCTCCCTAGGACCACATGTTGAGATCTCTCCATATGTTTGGTTTTCCACTCTGCATTGCGTGCCTGACTCTCTGCATTCATCACGTATTAATCGTCTCTCAGCTCTCTGGTTGCAGGGCATGCTGGGTATTGAGCTGTCAGGGAAGGCCTCCTTCCTGGATGAGGCGGGGGGGGGGGGGTGGGCTTCAGATGATGAGGGATGTGATGCCCGTCGCCCACAGGAACGGGATGCTCTGATCCTGTTTTTATTCTTCAAAACAGCCACAAAGAAAAAAGGCGGATGTTGTCATATATCATCGTCCAAATAATAATGTAAAAAACTATAAATTAGGGGCGTCCTGGTGGTTCACCCGGTACAGCGTGTACCATTAAGGCTCAGTCTTTACCGCAGCAACCCGGCTTCGACTCCTGCCCGTGGCCCTTTGCTGCATGTCCTCCCCCTCTCTGTCCAATACCGTCCTGTCTATCTCACTCTATAATAAAGCATAAAGCTACAAGAAAAAAAGGCTAAAAAAGAGAACACGGCCATTTGGCTGTGTTTATTGCGTAATTTGCTTCCAAAGCAGATACGATTAATATGTTCATATGCAGCTGTTTATATTCTTCCCTTGCATTGTGATTCATCAAACTTCTCCAAACCCCAAGCCTCCATTGACATAATCCCAATTAGCACATTAGCCTTAGCCTAGGCTTGCCATCTTGGCGAGCTACCACAATGGATCCATGTAGCCCTTTGCTAGCACTATGCTAGCACTCTGTTAGCCTCCCTGCTAGCCCCCTTGCTAGGAGCCGTTAGCCCCCTGCTAGCCTCTGCAGCCATTTCCTGGGGAAAACACACTTAAGCTAGCCTCTCCTGCCCGCTGCGCTGAGTCAGCAGCAGCTACAACCCACAATCCACCACAGACCTTCCCCTTTCCTCCCTCTGTCTCCCCCTTCCTCTCTCTATCTCCCCTCTCCACCCTTTCCTCCCCTCTCTCCCTCTCTGTCTCCTCCTTTCCTCCCCTCTTCCTACCCTTCCTCCTCCGTCTCCCCCCTTTCCTCTGTCTGTCTCCCTCTTCCCTCCTTCTTTCCTCCCTATGTCTCCCCCTTCCTCCCCGTCTCCCCCTTTCCTCCCTGTCTCCCCCTTCCTCCCATCCCGTACCCTAGTCCATCCATGCCCCCACTCTTTCCCAACTTCTCCCACTCTCTCTCTCTCTCTCTCTCTCTCACTCTCTCTCTCTCTCTCTCTCTCTCTCTCTCTCTCATTATCTGCTACAGCCCCTTGTTAGCCACCAGTGGGTGGTTAGTAATGACAAATCAATAAACTTAATCGTATTTACGATATGAACATATTTGACGTAGGAAACGGTATACTGAGCACACACACACACACACACACACACACACACACACACACACACTGTCATACACACACCTACACACACACACACACACACACACACACTTACACACACACACACACACACACACACACACCACACACACACACCACACACACACACACACACACACACATGCAAACACAAACACATACACACACACAGTTACATCTGCCACTCCCTACAAAAACCCCTTCCCCACCCCACCGCCTCATCTTATTTTTTGCTATAAATGTCTGCCCGCTCAACATGTTTGCAAGCTGTGTGGGAGAGGAAGAGCCCGATGATGTGTTTTATTTGGGAACGAGGGCTGGGAAGCCAGCACAGACACAGTAAAAAGAGCACCAGAGGACATGTTAAATCTATTGATACTGTCGCCTCAGGAAATCCCTCTTACCCATATCATACCCCCCCGCCTCCACACACAGTCTCCTCATCACAGCTCCTTCTCTCTTTCTCCTTCTCGTCCCTTCCTAACTCTCAGTGTATCTCCTCAACCAGCCTCCTCCCCCTCTCTCCTCTCTCTCCTTCTGTGTCTCCGTCCTCCTGTCTGCCTCTGTCCCCCTCCCATGTCCTCACCCCTATGTCTCTCTCTCCCCCATCCTAGTGTCTCCCACTCTCCGATCCAGCCCTCTCTCCTCCTGTGTCTCCGTCCTCCTGTCTGCCTCTATCCCCCTCCCATGTCCTCTCCCTATGTCTCTCTCTCCCCCATCCTAGTGTCTCCCACCTCTCCGATCCAGCCCTCTCTCCTTCTGTGTCTCCGTCCTCCTGTCTGCCTCTATCCCCCTCCCATGTCCTCCCCCTATGTCTCTCTCTCCCCCATCCTAGTGTCTCCCCACTCTCCGATCCAGCCCTCTGCTCCTTCTGTGTCTCCGTCCTCCTGTCTGCCTCTATCCCCCTCCCATGTCCTCCCCCCTATGTCTCTCTCTCCCCCCATCCTAGTGTCTCCCACTCTCCGATCCAGCCCTCTCTCCTTCGTGTCTCCGTCCTCCTGTCTGCCTCTATCCCCCTCCCATGTCCTCTCCCTATGTCTCTCTCTCCCCCATCCTAGTGTCTCCCACTCTCCGATCCAGCCCTCTCTCCCTTCTCTCTCCTCTCTGTCTGTCTCGTCCCTTTCTCCCTCTCTGCTGGTCTATCCATCCCCTTAACCTTTCCTTTGATCCCATCATACCTCCACTCATCCCCTCCTCTCCCTCCTTCTCTTCCCTCTCTCCCTCTTGCCTGCTCCTTCTCTCTGTGTCTTCCCCCCCCCCCCCCCCAAACCCTCACCCTCTCTAACGGCCCCCTCCCATTCCCTCCCCCACACATCTAGAAGACCCCCCCTGCCTCCCCATGGCAGAGTGTGAGGGTGAGGTCCTCTCAAAAGCCCCTTGGAGTAAATCGCTTAATTAATTAATCATCTCAGGGGGGATAAAAAAAACAATGCATCATCATTTCTGATGCATATGCATTTTCTTTGTGTATTTTTTTAATCGATCGGGCAAAAGAAAAATAATAACAATATCCACAGATACTCTAGCTATACTGTGAATACCTAATAGCGTTTATTTGTCCAATCTTGAAATAAGGCAAAACCCCTCAGTGAATAGCGCTGCCTCAGAAGATACTCCCTGCGAAACCTTAATGTATTCCAAATGACCGCCTCAAGTGGCACGGCAGAGTCCTTCAAAATAAAAGCGCCGTATTATTTCTTTCCTTCGAACAAGCGCGGCGGGCCAATCACCTCCTTAGAAAGATAGACATAAAAAAAAAAGAGAGCGGGCCCCTCTATTCATTTCAAATGGCTGGGCCGGCTCATCACACAGCAGAACTCCGTCCGCCTGACCTGGGACCCCCCCCCGTTCACTCCTCCCCCTGGATTGGGGGGGGGGGGGGTGGCAGCAAGAGTCAAGGCAAACAGGTCCATTACCAGCCCGGGTCTATCTCAGCCCGCGTCAGGACAAGCCCACTTAGGGTGAGCGATGACTCTATCCGTCCAGTGGCTCATCTCGTCTGTCTGCCCCTCCCCAACACAGCCGCCCGGCCCGTCCGACCTCGGTGATTTGTCTGGGACATGATCCTCAGAATCGTAATTGACTTAATTGCAGGGTATGAGTGCAGAGAGGTTGGGGGGAGGGGGGGTCTGTATAGCGCAATGGATCATAAGTTGTGGACAGTGGAAGAGGGATGGGGGTGGGAGATCATGGGGAAACTTCAGGGGGTCAAAAGGCAGGGTGCTGCAGTTTAGCGAGTTCGATAAGAGCTTGTTCTGTGCGACATTCGTCAGCCTCAAGACCGCCGTGAGGAGTGGTTTCTCTGATTCACCCTCTATTGACGGCTGACTGACTGCCCTGGCTGATGGAGAGGAAGACACAGGCTCCGTGTGGAGCCCTGGGAAGGATGGCTGAATGACTGGCTGGATGGAGTGGCATACTGAGGG
>NC_136940.1:4500830-4508330 GCF_949987615.1 Pollachius pollachius
TCTCTCTCTCTCTCTCTCTCTCTCTCTCTCTCTCTTCTCTCTTCTCTCTCTCTCTCTCTCTCTCTCCTCTCTCTCTCTCTCTCTCTCTCTCTCCCTCTCCCGTCCCACCCTTCCCTCTCCTCTCTCCACAATTCGTCCTCCGCGTCCGGCGGGCCGCCTGAGAGACAGATTCCTCTAACGCGCGGCTGGCAGATTTACCGCCGCTGCCGCGGCAGAGTAAAACGCCTCGGACCCTTGATAACGCCGGGAGAGGAGCCGGCGGCCGGCTGAGATTGAAGCACCGTTTAATATGTGCCGGGGTCCCCGTAAACCCGCGACCCCTATATATCTCTCCAACAGGGAGCCTAGGTTTTTCGGGGGCCGCTTCCGAGATGAGAAGTTGCTAACCCGTACCCATCCCCCCCCCCTCCCGTCTACCCTTGCCTACGCTCCCCCCACCCAGAGGACCAGCCTGGGACTTCATTGTCACCTTGGTGAATTTGTAATTGGGCGGTGGTTTTCTTGAAGTTGTTGTGGTGTCGTCGTTTTGTCACTTCTGAATGCAGAACGGGTCCATTGTCGTGTGTATTCTGTTCAGAGTGTTGCTGATGAGTTTGTGAACAAGTGGAATTCCTTGTTGAGGTGAGGGCTCGTCTGTGGGGTGGAAGCCGTGCTGAATTCCTCGCCACCTGGTTGAACACTTCAAAGGTTCAGATTTTTCCCCCTCGGTTTATGTTTTTTAATTCATTTTTTTTTTTTCCATCAAAGAAATCTTACAGAAAGCTCTCGGGCGCGTTCAATCAAACGGCACCACTGTATTTCTTCTCGTGTCATTTTTTGACATTTTTGACATATTTTCGTTTTTTAGGCAAAAGAGAATCTAAAACATGTGTTGAAACAAGTTAAAACGCTGGGAGACATTGTAGCCCCTGCTGGCTCACCTTCCTCTCTGCACCAGGGAGCTATGTTGAGGTTTCCAGTGACGGAGCTACTCCACAGCTCACAGGTGTACCCCCCCACCACAAAACCACCTCACATGGGGACTGTAATTAATCCAGGCCCAGGCCTCACCCAGAGGCCTATGGGTGGTCCATAGCAAAACACACACACACACACACACACACATACACACACATACACACACGTCCAGACACAAATGTAAAGACAAACATACTAAAGTCTCTCTTTCTGTCTTTCTTTTCACACACACACCCATTCACTCCATCAAACACGTGCACTTTTTTTCTCCCCCTCTCTCCAAAACCGCACGCACTCACAGCTGCCTGCGAAGCTCTGAAAATATACAAACGCGCTCCCTCTCTGGTTGTCTGATCAAGGAGGCTGTCTCCAGTCCGACTTGATGGCTGACTGGCTAATTGGCTCTCGCCTCACAGTGCTGGCTCAACACCCAGATGACTGAGTGACTCTCCGGCTGAATGATCTGACTGGATGGACGGCTGAATGATCCTACTTGCTGGCTGGCTGGCTGGCTGGCTGGCTGGCTGGCTGGCTGGCTGGCTGGCTGGCTGTTGAAGGGGGGTGCAGGCGGTTAGTGTTGACTTACATTAGAGTGGACAGCTCAGCCCTGCCACCTGTCCAAACGCCTGTCAGAGGCCCGTCGATGCCTCCTCCTGGATCTCCTGCTCCTTCTCCTCAAACTCCTGCCTCTCCTCCTTCCTCCTCCTCCTCCACAGCCTTCCACACCTCCTCCTCCTCCTCTTCCACCTCCTACCCTTCCTCCTCCTCCCCCCCAGTCTCCTCCTCCACCTCCTCCAGTGCCACGTGTTGGCCGGCAACATTACTAAATTGCTCCAGATTTCAGGAAGGAATTAGCGTTTAGCAATTCCTTTATTTTTTTCGCCTTTCCTTTGAAGGAATCCGGCCAATGCTTCTGGCTAGAGAAGAGTACAGACAAGGTTGTGGTGAGAGACTCAGGATATATTTATCAGAAGGAGTGTAATTGTGTGTTTAATGTTCATTATAGTGTATCGGGTATCAGTGTACATGTATACAAAGATATTCCGTGTTCCTCTTGGACATTTGAAAAGCATTAAAAATCTGGACGGTCCATTTTAGTATTAAACGGTGAATTAAAGTGTGGTGTGACACGTGACGGCCTGTTTATTTTCACCCGGTGAAATGCGGTTTCTAGACGGAAAGAGCCAGTAGAAGCTTAATGTTCAGGGCTGGAATTCCTTCAGTCAGAGAGGAACCCCAGAGTAGATAGGGTTGCCCTGTGTCTCCATAACCAAACATTAGAGGACTGTTAATGGTTAGGAACCTCTTTTATTTACTCTCCATTAGCCTTAAACACACATGGAGAATGGCGCACACACACACACACACACACACACACACACACACACACACACACACACACACACACACACACACACACACACACACACACACACACACAGACACACACACACGCACACACAGGACATTCTTCCAGATGATGGGGACATTCAGGGGTTAGCGAGGATAGCTTTATCATTGGAAAACAATGTTCTCCTCTCTAACTGCCTCTCACTGCCCCCCGAACCCGCCAACCCGGCCCCCTATCCTTCGCTCTCAACCCATAAAGTATCTCCTCGTGACTTCTTCACCTGTCGGCCTTTATAGATCTTACACCGCGGCAATTAGTTCCTTTTAGTGTCCCCACTTTGAAAGGCACCTCACAGTCGCTCTTCAAACACACACACCGAGTCATCCTCGGGTGTGTGTGTGTGAGAGATGCGATTTTATCCTCAGATTGTTTCATGGTGTTAGATGTTAGATGTTCAGTGAAATCAGCTCATTGAACAGTACTTGCGGCGTGGGCCGTGTTTTTCCACGGGCCGTTGGTGAATCAAGACTGTGATAATATAGCATCATGGTAATAACATGCGAGCACGTGCGCTGTAAAATCGAAACCAATTTCAGAATGTAGACACCATATTTGTAAGCAAATGTCAGCACAGTCAGAGAGAATCCAGTTTTACCCAAAGATCCATAACCTTTGTTTTACACTAGCAGTCAGACAGCGTGTTTAGACATAGGGTTGTGTTTTTTAATGATTCGTGTCGATTTAGCGAGGCATCAGGACCAGGGCATCATGGGAGATGAGAACGGGCCATTTGGCACAATTGGATAATTGGAGTGATCAGTTTGTGCGGGTGTGTATGTGTGTGTGTGTGTGTGTGTGTGTGTGTGTGTGTGTGTGTGTGTGTGTGTGTGTGCGTGTGTGTGCGTGTGTGTGAGTGTGTCCATGTGTGATGTAATTTACAAGGGACAAAATCTATCTGTTACAACTGACCGCTCTCTGACCACAAACCAACCAGACTGACTAGTAGTCGTGTGTGTGTGTGTGTGTGTGTGTGTGTGTGTGTGTGTGTGTGCGCGTGTGTGTGTGTGTGTCTGTCTGCATACAAATGTTGCTACAGAATTGCACTCCCATTCTTTCTCACACTCTTTTACTGCATACTCGGTTACAGCCAACCGCACACTGACCCTGGGGGTCACTGAGAGTGTGTGTGTGCTCGTGCACGTGGGTCTGTGTGGATGTGCTCGTATGCAATTAAGAGAAAACAGACTATAATAAATGTCTGCTGTGCACACAATTACCTGAGACAGAGAGCAAACATGAGGATGCGACGGTGGATAATAGATTGGGCAGGCACATTTGTGTCCTGGTCACAAATGACCGGACTCTCACCTGGAACGGCCGGGGCGGAGAGCTCTACCTGCTCTTAATGCACCATTTTAAACACCTCTATTGAAAACATCACCTTTTGCGATATTCCTTTCCGACCACATTATATTCAAAACATAAAATGAATGTTGCAAGTTAAGCCTCAAATGAAGCGACTTCGGTTGTTAGTATTTGTGTTACTGAGTGGGTTACAGCCTCATTAATGAAAGGGTTGAGATTTCCATACCTACGACAAACTAAATGTAGCACAGTAAATCACACAGCCTTCTCCCCATCCCCACGACCACACCAACACCCACACGCACACACACCCACACACAAATACACCCACGCACAGAATACACAAGCGACAGCGGAGACTTTGCAGAGCCGCATTTTGTATATTTCCAGCGCTGTGCATCCTGTAATCACACAACACAATCCCTTCAACACAATTAAGCTCATTAATTATACGACAGCCTCCCCCGGCCGGGCCCCACATGCCTTTTGGCAACTTTCTCTCCCTCTCCCTTTCTCTCTCTGACTTCCAGTCTTTAACCCAAACATCCGGAGCGGTGCGTATACACACAGCGACACTTTGAGAACAAGCGCGCTGTCCGAATGCGCTCATGCTCCCTCGCACAACAATGGCAACGCATCGCCTTAGCATTCCAGCCACAGCTGTTTTTGGCGTTCCCTCTCGTCCATGGGAACCGCTGCACGAGGACGGGAGGAAAACAAATCTTTGCGAGCATGTCAGGCCGGAGATTTAGCCCCGCGACGGGCGCTAATGTCGGCCAGTGTAAATACACACGCAGTGAGCTAATGCTAACCACTGTCACTATCTGTAAAAAAAAACCCACGATCTTGCATAATACCACATTCGCTTTTTCCTTTCTCATCGTCTCCTGCTCCCCTTTTTTTTCATTTGCATACACACACGTGCACCAAACACACACACAAAAGTGCACACTTAAGCGTAATATGTCACTGTCAGACATACAAAGGCCGTGTATTTCCAGGAGGACCTCTCCCCGTGCCCTGTTTATTTTTGTGGACCTGGACACCTGACTGTGTGGGCCAATACCATTGTTCCCTGGCCTGGCTCTTGAACATAGTAGCTTATAGGAAGTAATGAACAATGACTGTTGCCTGACCCGCTAATGGATCTAGCATTTGCTTCGCCTGTACTTGCGTGTGTGCCCATAATGTGCGTGTGTGTGTGTGTGTGCGTGTGTGTGTGTGTGTGTGTGTGTGTGTGTGTGTGTGTGTGTGTGTGTGTGTGTGTGTGTGAGTTTGCACGCGTGTGTGTGTGTGTGTGCGACTTACATCGGTGTGCAGATGTACCGTCTGGCTGAGAGTGTTTGTTGTGTCTCGGCATGCGAGGGAGTTTACGTTGTTGCGCTGTGTGATTAACTGGTCCGCGTGTGACGTAGTCGTTTTATTTTGGGACGTCCGTCTGTGTGTGTGATCCCCCCCCTCAGGAGTCGAGACCCTATGTGATCCGGGGGGTCTTCATGTCTTCGGACCCCAGTGTTACACAGTTATATTAATATCAAGTAGTATCCCTGAAGACCCTTCCACTCAGACACACTGGGGTCTTCATGTCTTCAGACCCCAGGGTAACATACAGTCATATTAACATGGAATAACATCCCTGAAGACACTTGCGATCAGACATACGTTTTACCCTTCGGGCTGCCAGAGGAGCATGGCGGGGGTCTGGTGGTGAGACCTGTTGTCTGCTGGATGGGGGGCTGCACAGGAACATGGCACAAGGTGAGGCTACACCTGTGGACATGTGAATTTATTACCTTGCAGGCGTCTCGCTGACACTTTGAGTGTGTGTGGGTTTGTGTTTGTGTGCGCTTGTGTCTGGTTTGTGTTTCCGTGGGCGGGTGAGTGGTTGAATTTGTATGTGAGTGTGTTATAGTGTGTGTGCGTGTGTGTGTGTATGTGTGTGTGTGTGTGTGTATGTGCATGTGTTTGTGCGTGCAAGTCTTGTTTGTTAAAAAGTGTGTGCGTCTCCTTGGTAACAATGATTCACACGCATGTCATAATCACCTTGATGAATGCAGTTGTTTGTCTGCATCCCTTTACCCAATCCGACCCCGCCGGCCGCAGAGATCCCAATCCCCTGGCTCGCTATCACACACACACACGCACGCACACACACACACACACACACACACACACACACACACACACACACACACGCACACGCACACGCACACACACACAAACACACATCGTTTTCAACAAGGCTTTAGTTTTATATAGGGAGCTAGACGTTACGATCGCTGCCCTACGTTCCCACCGAGGTCTGTAGCCCTCTTCCCCCCTCCTCCCTGCCCCCCCCCCTTGTGTCTCCCTCCTATGAGATTAACATGTGTGATCTTCCTTTATCCCCCCCACCCTCCATGCTTCCTCTTCTTCATTGTGGACCCCTGAGTGGTAACCGACGATGACTCATGGCTGGTGGGGTCTACCAGTCCCTGTGTGCCCTGGGAGGGGGGGCAGGCTACCAACGTGTGTGTGTTTGTATGTGTGTGTGTGTTAGTGTGTGTATGTGTGTGTCTTAGTGTGTGTGTGTGTGTGTGTGTGTGTGTGTGTGTGTGTGTGCGAGAATGTGTTTGTGTGTGTCTGTGTTTGTGTGTGTGTGCGAGAATGTGTGTTTGTGTTCGTATGCATGTGTGAGTGTGTGTGTGTGTGTGTGTGTGTGTGTGTTTTACTGCTCTCCTTCATGTTAAGGCACCTGACTGAAAGATATGAAGCCTCTTGGAGCTTATCAGCCACCGTCCACTTGAGTTTACCAGTAACCAAGAAGCTAGCGAAGCCTCTCACTTACACACACACACACACACACACACACACACGCACACACACACACACACACACACACACACACACACACACACACACACACACACACACACACACACACACACACGCACACACACAATATGTGCAGCACCTACAGCTGTACATATTGCCATGCATATGTACAGGCATGTAAAACATACTGACACAAATAAGCATGAACACACACACAGACTCAAACATATGGAAACATGGACACACTTTCACACACACACACACACGCACACACACATACACAGACACACACACACACACACACACACACACACACACACACATACACAAATAAACCAATTGGTCCAACAACAGACAGATACACACACACACACACACACAACAACACACATGAAAGCTCCCAAACAGACCGACAGACAGACAGACAGACAGACAGACACAAACACACAGACAAACAATCCAACATGAGATTTAAGTGTTTAACATTTGGTTCAAGATGATTGGCACACACACACAAACACGCAGTCACGCACTCACACACAAACACCAACAAGACGGGCCCTTGTCGGAAAGGGCCGGTGGTTTTGTTTGACCACTGCAGTCCTGTGATGTCAAATCTCTAAATCCAGAGAGTCAACACTTATTGGGCTGAGACGCCAGCAGTGACCCAGCGGCCGGCCAGATAGCACCATACCAACCCAGAGCCTTCACAGAACACCAGCAGGCCTCAGGCCCTTCCAGCCCCCCCCCCGCTCCACCAGGAATGGGGGGCCCAGAGTGATGTGGGCTAAGAGCCACCTGAGAGTGAGGTGACACTTATAGAACGGACACTTAAGGTGCGTTCACACCAAAAGCAAAGCTCTATCTTCCGGTATGAACTAATAATAATGAACGTGAATAGTATTGAGGCTTATAATTATAAGGCTTTATTTGTGCAGCATTGTTAAAAACAAATGTTTTGACACGCACCAAAAAATACTGAAGAAACACATTTTGGCTTTATGATTTACTTT